>NC_064812.1:59834210-59915224 GCF_023721935.1 Panthera uncia | reverse complement strand
TTTTAACATTTATTTATTTTTGAGAGAGAGAGAGACAGAGCATGAACGGAGGAGGGTCAGAGAGAGGGAGACACAGAATCCGAAACAGGCTCCAGGCTCTGAGCTGTCAGCACAGAGCCCGATGCGGGGCTCGAACTCAAGGACCGCGAGATCATGACCTGAGCCGAAGTCGGCCGCTTAACCAACTGAGCCACCCAGGCGCCCCTCTCCCAGCAATTTGTAATTGTGCATTCTGTATTCAAACTATCCACCCAATGAGAAGGGAGAATTAGTATATATTTAGGCAAGAATAGTAAGGTCCCATACATAGAGTAAGGGCACACTTTTACAGATGTTGGTTGCCAAAAGAGGAAACATAGTAAGCCACATTGATGTATGTTACTTGTTTTTGTGCAGAAGATTTCAAACCAGCTTCACACATCTCTGGCCCCGATCCCACCTCACATTCTACCCTCTTGTATGTTGGCCTTACAAGTAAGCTAGTAATAAAGAATATGACAGATTTTTTTTTAAGACTGAAAATCTTTGCATGAGGGGGCATTATATACTATGTATTCTATTGTTTACCAGAATATTCCATTAGATAGTGACCTCTGCTGGGAAGAAGAAATATATCACCAAAGCTGACAAAATAAGTAGTCAAATTCATCTCTTTAGTCAAGGAATTGGTTAATTTGGAAAGGCAATGCTGGCCAAATCTGTTATTAAGAATTGTTAAGGGGGGCCCTGGATGGCTCAGTTGGTTGAGCATCTGACTCTTGATTTCAGTTCATGTCATGATCTCATGGTTCATGGGACTGATCCCCGTGTTGGGCTCTGTGCAGACAGCATGGAGCCTGGCTGTGATTTTCTCTCTCTCTCCCTCTCTCTTTCTCTCTCTCTCTGTCTCTACCCCTCTTGCACTCTCTAAATAAATAAATAAATAAATAGGAATTGTTAAGGCACAACTGTGCTCTGAATATCTTTATTTCAAAAATGATTCTATGAAGTATTTCAAAGTTATATAGTATAGAAAATAATATAATAAACATATACCTGTCACCCACCCTTATCAAATCTTAACATTTTCCCATTTTTTAAGTAAAATAATTACATATATGTGAGGCCTCTTACATCCCCCTTCCTGAAAACAGTTCCTTCCTCCCCTATCAAGGGGGCATTACTTAGTATTCATCTTTCTCATGAATTTTTTTCTCCTTCATATGAAAGTATCATATATAATATAGAGTGTAATGTGTGGCAGGTTTTAAATTTTTTATAAAACTGGGATTTTATAAAAATGGGATTACACACACATTTCTTTCTGAAATTTACCCCTTTCTGCTGGTTGAATTGTCCTGTTAGTGTGATCTTGTCCCCCTCCCTTGGGGAAAAAACCCAAAACACTGAGACTTAAACTGATAAGGAAAACGTGATTCTTCATAATAGAGGTAGGTAAGATAATTTCTAAATGGATTCTGTACAACAGTGTTTGAATATCAGGACAAAGGAGAAAACCAGGGGGAGTTAGTATTATTGAGCACTTACAATATGCCAGACAGCATTTTAAGTGACTTCTTTGGTTAAGTAATTTGTCCTCATGGCAACTCTTCCTCCACTTTTCAAAGGAAGAAACCAAGGCGAATAGAAGTTACCTAGTTTGTAGGTATCAAGTAGGTCACACTGCTGAGCTGCAGGCCAGGAGACCAACCCCCCTCTGACTCTCTGTTCTGAACTCTGATACGTAGATAAGGCTTATAAAGAATTCTAGTGTACTACTGATGTGGATGCACTTGATTTCTACCACGTTCCCTTCCTTGTGGCTTTCTGAGACTCCCAGCTGGGCCCCAAAGGGTGGTGACAGTGGCTCTCTTCTCTCTATTCTGAAATTTAACTGGCCAGAAATTGAGCACCCTCTTGCATGCAAAACCTCTCCCTTGACATGAGAAAAACTAAGATTGTGATCCCTTGGCATGAGAGAAGCTAGGATTTGTTCTTGACTCCAGCAACTGGGACTTCAGAGGAGTCAAATATAACAACTTCTCTGGATCCACTCTTTTAAGGCAAAATATTATCCTTTTCCATTTGAAATAATCTTGTTGTGAGAAAGAATAATTTAATGTGCTGTGACATCCTGAGTCATTAAATAGGAGCGTCTAGCAGTGCTATGCACTTATTTGCAAAAGTTGATATGCATGAGAGCTTTTGGCTTTAATTCTTCAGCAGAGAGAAAGGGGAAGTAGACCTCCAGGCCTAAGTAAAAGTGACAAAGAAAATCGACTCTGGTTCGTGTCTGCTCCCCTAGAGGGAGACTTCTAGGGATAAGCGGGAATAGCATGGGGTCACAGTACCCGGTTTCAGGTCCTGGGTCCTTATCTTATTAAGTAGCTAGCTCACTTACCAGTCATGGGTGAGTTAACAATCCTCTGTGCTGCAGGCCCAACCTCTATAAAACCATAGGATCATAATAGTATCTACCTAATAAACTTGCTGGAAGATTAAATGAGACCATGCATACAATGCCCTTAGGAAAGTCCCCAGCACCCATTAAACATGCAATAAATATTAGGTATGGTTGACACCAACATCATCATCATCATCATCATCATCATCATCATCAGTATCTAGCTGATGGAACTTGCTCTGACCTCCTGAAGAGAAGAAAGGGGGTAAGGACAGAATTGGAAGGCTCTGGGTTTTTTCTGAATACATGCAATAAATCTTAGAGTATTATTTAGTACTTAATAGCTGAAGTTTTCAAATTCTATAAATCTCAATGGTAAGAATGTTTTCTATTCTTTTGGATATCAATTTCTTCTAGTCATGTCTAAGAAAACTGCAACATACATTGACTCAATAAGTACTGATCGAACACCTACCATGTGACAGGGATTTTTCTAAGCATTAGGAATACAGTAGTGGACAAGACAGACAAAATATCTTCCCTCATAAATTTTATGTTTTAATGAAAGAAACTGACAAAGGAAAACCTAAAATACAAATACGATCAGTTAGTGATACATGCTATGCAGAGTATTGCAGATGAGAGATATTTAGATTGGTCAAGGAAAGCTTCTCTCAAGTCCCAATAGTTTATTTTTGTATTGTTTCCCTTGCCTCAAGAGATGTATCTAGTGTGGCCGATGTCAAAGAGGTTACTGCCTGTGTTCTCCTCTAGGATTTGAATGGTTTCATGTCTCACATTTAGCTCTTTAATCCATGTTGAATTTATTTTTGTGTATAATGCGGATGGAGCTGGAGGGCATTATGCTAAGTGAAATAAGTCAGTCAGAGAAAAACAAACACCGTATGAATTCACTCATATGTGGAATTTAAGAAACAACAACAAATATGATCACAGGGGAAGAAAAGATAGGCAAACCAAGAAACAGACTCTTAACTACAGAGAACAGATGGTTAGCAGAGGGGAGGTGGATGAGGGGATGGCTTAAATAGGTGATGGGGATTAAGGAGTGCAATTGTTGTGATGAACACCAGGTGTTGTATGTAAGTATTGAATCACTAAATTGTACACCTGAAACTAATATTAGTTCACTGTATGTTCACTGGAATTTAAATAAAAACTTAAAAAAAAAAAAAAAGAAAGCTTCTCTGAAGAAGGTGGCATTTGAATGAAATGGGTTACCAAGAGATCTATGCAGTTATTTGAGAGAACAATCAGGTCAGAGGGAACAGCAAGCACAAAGGCCCTGAGGCAAGAGTGAGTCTGGCTTAATTAAGGAATAGCAAGAAGACCAGAATGGTTACAGCAGAGTGAGCAATGGGCAGAGTTTGCAGGAGCTATGGTTAGAAATATAAGTAGAAACAAGGTCATATAATGCATCTTAGTCCTTAGTGAGAAGTTTGGATTTCACTCTAAGAGTGACCACAAATTAGGGGTGCCTGGGTGGCTCAGTCAGTTGAGCGTCCGACTTCAGCTCAGGTCATGATCTCACAGTCTGTGAGTTCGAGCCCCGTGTCGGGCTCTGTGTTGACAGCTCAGAGCCTGGAGTCTGCTTCGGATTCTGTGTCTCCCTCTCTCTCTGCCCCTCCCCTGCTCATGCTCGGTCTCTGTCTCAAAAGTAAACACACATTAAAAAAAAAAATTTTTTTTTAAAGAGTGATCACAAACCATTATAGATTTGAGCAGGTGGGAAAACAAAAGATTGGGGTAAAAGCAAAGAGATCCATTGGGAGGCTACTGGGGTCCAAATGAGATGATGACTACGTAACTGAAGGTGGAGATGAAGACGATGGTTAGTCGTCACAGTCTGGACCTATTATGAAAGTAGAGCTGAGCCAAGCTATTGAAGGACTACAAGTGTTGTGTGTGGTAAAGAAAGGAATTAAGGATGAAGCCTGTGTTTGGGGCCCAATTAATTAGCTAAGTGTGTGGAACTGCCATTTACTGAGGTGTAGGGGAGGAACACTCTTCTCTCCTAGTTTCTTTGGCTGTTCTAATAATTAAATTGACGTAAGGCAGATTAACAGGAGAAAAATGTAATCTTCTATGTGCGGGAGCTCACAAAAATAGGACAGAGAAGTGACCAAAGTGGGCATCTTTTAGACAAAGAAATAATAAATTTGTGAAAAACTGACAAGACAAGGAGTTTGGGCTTGATGGAGGAAATTGATAAAGAAGTAACAAGGTTTGTTTACACAGCCTTCCTGGTCCTGAATTCCCTATCTCTGGCGACAGGGATACCTCTTACCCTCCAGGTGCAGGAGGGTGCCCTTCACATGGGAATTTATTTCCTACTTTTAGGGGAACAGAGAAGGGTCAGAGTGTCCTTCTTGTACCAGCTGTTTCTTAAGTAACTTTAATTTTAAATAATCAATATCAATCAAAATAATATCAATAATCAGTAATCAAAGTGGCATATTTTAGGGTGGCCTGCCCTGAAACCCATCAGGGGGAAGATGAGGGGTGGGTCTTGTTTGATAGAGTAGGGTTATATACAGACTTGTCAAATTTAGATGCATGCAATCCAAGCAGTGGTATGGGGTAGCTCAGCAGAAATGTTGGGGAGGGAGACTTATGTCTGAATCTCAGCAACATCTAAATGACCTTAAACAACAGGAGGAAAAGGGGCACCTGGGTGGCTCACTTGGTTAAGCGTCCCAATCTCAGTTTCGGCTCAGGTCATGATCTCATGGTTTCGTGAGTCTGAGCCCCACATAGGGCTCTGCACTGACAGTGTGGAGCCTTTTTGGGATCCTCTCTCTCTCTCTCTCTCTCTCTCTCTCTCTCTCTGTCCCTCCCCTACTCACGGTTCACGGTGTCTCTGTATCTTTCAAAATAAATAAATAACCTTAAAAAAATAAAACAGGAGAAAAGGAGATCAACGAGAATGAATATAGTGAGAATCAAGAAGAGGTTCAAAGCTGAGGATGAGGTTTTTCCAACATTTAGAGTTTAGCAAGACATGGAATAGCCAACAGGAATACTGACAAGTGGCTAGTAAGTATGAGGAAAACTAGAAAGGGATGACAGCCTGCAAGTCCAATAAAGAAAATGTATCAGGAGGAGGGTGTGATCAATTGGTCTGTGATGTTGAGTTTTCCATAACTCTTAGGTATCACAGAATAATCTTTTTTGTTTGTTTTTGTTGAGAGAGAGAGAGGTGGGGGAAGGACAAAGGGAGGGAAAGAGAGAGAGAGAGAGAGACAGAGAGAGAGAGAGAGGGAGAGAGAGAATCCCAAGCAAACTCCATGCCTGGTGCAGAGCCCAACACGGGTTCCATCTCATGAACCGTGAGATCATGACCTGAGCTTGAATCAAGAGTTGGACACTTAACTGACTGAGCTACCCATGCACCACGGGTATCAGGAAATAATCTTAATAGCTGGTATCTGCATATATCTGTATGGCAGTTTACAGTGGCAAAGCATGTTTGTTGGTACAATAATTATACAGAACATCCTGTGAAAAATGAGTGCAATGATCAATTATGAGACATGCTGTCTGTGATGTTTCACTCAGAAGTTCATAGTCCACATTAATGCATGCATTTAGTGTGTGGCTCTGAGAAGTTAATGGAAAAGAAAACTGCTACCTTTTTTAAAACCAGGAATTTCCCAAATTGTTTTTTTTAATTTTTTTAATGTTTTTATTTATTTTTGAGACAGAAAGAGACAGAGCATGAGCAGGGGAGGGGCAGACAGAGAGCGAGACACAGAATCCAAAGCAGGCTCTAGGCTCTGTGCTGACAGCTCAGCACAGGGGGGGCTCGAACTCACGGACCGTGAGATCATGACCTGAGCTGAAGTCGGTCGCTTAACCGACTGAGCCACCCAGGCGCCCCTCCAAATTGTTTTTTTAATTGAGATTTTGGGGAGTAATTTATAAGCAGTAAAATCCAACCATTTTAGGAATACAATTTTATGAGTTTTTATACAATCATGTAACTACCACCACAACCTAAGTGATTTTAAATCACAAATTGGGCCAACGTGGAATGTCTCTAGCTCCACTTTGGGAAATGTTTATTGAGGGTTTGTGAACATTTGCACATATATTATCCCACTTAACCCTCATGCCAGTTCTCTGAGCTACACAGTGATGGGGTTCAGGACACACTACCCCAAAATGTGGCACCTGGGCACGTTAAATATCTTAACCTTAAAAAGTTTTGTGTAAATGGCAGAACCAGGAAGGTCACTCTGGCCTCCATCACTCTTTTTCCCTGAAACAGGCCATAAAACTCCCATGTGAAACGTACCCTCCCTATGCCAGGAGGAGGGAAGACATCACTAGAGACCAGGAATTTGGGGCCAAGAAGTCTATATAAACAAACCTTGTTAAACTAACCTTTATCTTCCTAGACACTTCTTCACCATTTACTACCTCTCGCCCAAACTTCACAAAATGACTGTTTCTTCATCTAAAAGGTATAAAAGCTTCCTACTCTGGTCACTTCTTTGGCTCTTCGTTCTCTTGTGGAGGCTCCCCTGTACACGTAAAAATTCAATAAAGTTTGTATCATTTTCTCCTATGAATCTGTCATTGTCAGTTTAATTTTCAGACACAGCCAGGGACCCTAAGAGGGTTGAGGAAAAACTTTTCCCCATTTGCGTACCATTATTTCTCTATAAGACAGAGAAAGAAAGAGGCACAAAGAAGTAAAGAATCATGCCCAAGGTCTCACAAACCTCCTCAGTGAAAGAGGTAGATTGAAACAGATCCTCTTTTCACTTGGCACAGTGGGAAAATAACAGATAAACCACCAACAACTAGGACTATTTACTGAGTCCTTGATTCATCAAGCATCTCTTTAAAGCAGGTGCCGTTATTCTTAACCTTTAGGAGTTAAGTGTTAAGGGGTTAATCAGTTTGCTCAAGGGTAAAGAGTTAGAAATTAGTGGAGAAAAAATTCAAATCTAGGTCTTTCTGAATTCAGAGCCTGAAATCCCAGCTGCATCATACTGTGCTGTCCTATACAGTAGCCACTAGCCATATTTGGCTATTTGAGAACTTGAAATGTGGCTACTCCAAATTGATATGCGTGTAAATGTAAAATATACATAGAATTTTGAAGACACTTTAAAAATATAAAATATCTCAGGGATTTTTTATACTGATTACATGTTAAAACAATATTTTGGATATATTGAATTAGATAAATTATCGTATTAAAATGAATTTCATAGGTGGCTCAGTAGGTTAAACATTCGACTTTGGCTCAGGTCATGATCTCATAGTTCGTGGGTTTGAACCCCGGATCAGGCTCTATGCTGACAGTGCAGAGTCTGGAGCCTGCTTCAGATTCTGTGTCTCCCTCTGTCTCTGCCCCTACCCCACTCATGCTCTGTCTCTCTCTTTCAAAAATAAATAAACATAAGAAAATAATAAAATGAATTTCACCTCTTTTTACTTTTTAAAATGTGTCTCCTAGAAAATTAAAAATATGTAGCTCATACACTGCTTTAATAAATAGAAGCTGACCAAACAATTTATTTCTTAGTGTTGCAGTCAAGAGATTTCCCCTTATTTTTCCATCCAGGGTAGAACACATCACCAGATACATTGTTTTATCCAAAGTTGGTTTGTTTCTGGAGGAAATAGTTAGAAACAGGATTCTTCCTCTGGTCCCCAGCTGTTTACAGTCATTTTCTTTTGCACCCACACAAGTTATTGCTTTCACTTTTGGTAGATTCATTTTTATTAAAAATATTAGCTAACCAATGACTTGTTAAAGACATACACCAGAAGGTTGCTTTTTTTTTTTTTTTAAATAAAGCAATAAAATACAATGATCATGGGGAGTCAATACTGGACATCCAGCATTTAACCCACTGCATTTCCTTGCAGGGTGAACTAGCACCTGGGTGATGCCTGCATTCTGTCAGCCATGTCGCACGCTAATCCTGAAAAGCACATAATACATCCTAAAATATCTCAAGGGGTTAGAAAGATCTTCTAAATATTTTTAAATCACTAAAGAATAAGAATTGCCTAAAATATGTTCCTTCCTGAAACCTGCTTCATTTTAGTTCTAAATATTCTTTTAGTCCTTGATATTAATTTGATTCTGACTAAGGAAGAAGTCTTCATAAGTAAGAGTGTGCTTCTTTACTGGAATTATAGTGTATGTATATATGTATATATGTGTACACATATATAGTACATATATATGTGCATATGTGTGTGTATGTATATGTGTATGTATATGTATATGTATATTTACACATTTACATATAGTACCCACTACCTCCAAGTGGAGTCGAAATCTGGCACTTACCTATTATCATTTTATTTGTGTGGTTCAGTAGCTATCAACCCTGTTTCTGTATTGGAATCAACTGGGGAAATTTTGAAAAACCCAAATGTTCAAACCTTGCCCCTAGAAATTCTGATTTAGTGAATATGAAGTCTCCGTCAGCCCAATGAGAAAATCTGACGCACAACTGAGGTTGAGAACTATTCGTGAGGACAGTAAAACTAGTGTTTTAGGCTCCCTAAACTTACTTCTTTTTTTAATAAATATTTATTTATTTTTGAGAGCATGGGAGAGGCAGAGAGAGGAGACACAGAATCCGAGCAGGCTCCAGGCTGTCAGCACAGAGCCTGATGCGGGGCTTGAACTCGAGAAACACAAGTTCATAACCTGAGCCGAAGTCAATGCTTAACTGACTGAGCCATCCAGGCGCCCCTCCCTAAACTTACTTTTAAAAAAGAAACTAGTTTGCACCCAGATCTCTCTTCTGTCCTCTGTGCCTGCAAGGATACTAAGCACCTCTGCTCAAATTTCTTACCAAAATCTCTTTGGCTTAGATGCTTTCCCTCAACCAAACGCCTACTAGGGTTTTTATAAGCATCACTCATTAGTCTGATGTTTATGTATGGTGGGTGTATATGTGCATGAGTGTGTCCCAACTGGACTATAACTCTTTAAGGAGAAGGATAACATCTTTATGTTTACCACACCCCATTTTAGGCAAATGCACATCACACACCGGGTACTTAGTTTAAAAAAAAAAAAGATGTTTCAAAAGTACCTACAATGATCCCCAACTTACAGTGGTTTGACTTACAATTTTTCAACTTCTTGATGGTGTGAATCAGTGGAAGCCATACTTTGAATTTTGACTTTTGATCTCTTCCCACTAGCGGTATTTGATAAGCTACTCTCTCACGATACTGGCGGCAGCAGCAGGCTGCAGCTCCCCGTCAGCCACATGATCACAAGGGTAGACAACCAACATACTTACAACTGTTCTGTTTTCCACTGTCAGTACAGTATTCGGTAAATTGCATAAGATATTCAACACCTTCTTATAAAATAGGCTCTGTATTAGATGATTTTGCCCAACTGTAGGCTAATGTAAGTGTTCTGAACACATTTAAGGTAGGCTAGGCTATGCTGTGATGTTCAGTAGGTTATATGTATTAAATGCATTTTTGACTTACAGTATTTCCCACCTATGATGGTTTTATTGGGACATAACCCCACTGTAAATAGAGCAAGGTCCGTAAGTAAGATCATGATGTGCTCTTAAGAACATCACAAAACAAATCAAATCCCTCCCCTAATAACAGCCCTTTAACTGAAGATAATTGTAGCAGTTATGGATCTCAGTCCATACACTCAAGTTTGCAAGAAACATAATCTTCTAATATTACCCACACTCATGATTTTCTCCCCACTCACCGATTCCTTCACCTCAGACTACTAGAATCCATCACCTTGAAAGCAGTCCCGAAGGAAATGATACATTATGAACTTTCCTGCCAGAAAAAAAGAAAAAAAGCACCATCTCAGAATGTTTACGAATTACGTAAGTTTTCCTGAAATGCCATGTGTTTGAATTATCTATCATACCATTAAATTAAATATGGCTAAAATGTTTTTGGGACTTTATGTATTATAAGTTTTATTGTAGGTATTTCATACTTATTACAGCTGAGTTTTCTGATCATAGTGATGTCAAAGTATTATTTAGAGGAACAAACCTACCATCCATGTTGTTGTTGATGGGCAGGTTTAAAAAATTAAGAAATTTTTTTTTTTTTCTGAGAGACCTCCTCCTCCAGGCTATTTTCTGGCCCACAACCCAATAAAACTCTGTATTACTGACTTTCTGTTGGGATAAAATTTTAAAATAACTTTTGACCCACCCTATTAGGCCAGCGCTTCTTAAATTCTCTTCAGTGAAATACCAGCAAGGGAAGAAGACAGAGAATGCAGTATATAGCTGGATGTAGCCCCAAACTAAAATTTTGTTGCTGATTAGGATTAAATCTTAATGAAATTCTTCACCTCATTTCATTATACACCATTGCTTTAAATAGTAAAAAATGTTTCACTTCCCTGAATCTTTCAGTAAATTGATGCCATAGAAAAATATGTTTACTTTGTGGCTTTGAATAAATTGGCGATACACCTAAGAATAACCCTTAACTCCAGCTGGGAAGAAGAGGAAGCTTGGAGGAAAGGAAGGAGAAGCAGGCTCCACGTGAGAGCCTTGCATGGCAAAAAAAAGTTTCAGTTTGGAAACCCAGTGTTTGTTTGCTATGTTCATAATGTACCTTAACCCTTACTCCCTTAGATCCTGTTCCCCGTTGTTTGCAAGCAGGACTTACCTTCTATAGGGCCATTAGAGCTTGAAGGTGCATTCCCGTCTGACTCATGATTCTCTTTCCAGATAGTACAAATGCCCTGCTTTTCCAGCTAATATTGAGCACTTATTATGTACCTGGTTTCGTTTTAAATTCTTTATATTTGTCAAGTCTTTTAATCTTCCCAACAAGCCTTTGATGAAGCTATTATTATACCCAATATACAGAAAAGAAAATTGAGATATAATTCCTTCAAGGTCACCCAGCTAGTGGATAACTGGTAGGGGACATTCCAACCTAGGCATTCTTAACCGCTGCAATATTGTGCTTTAAATGACAACATTTAAACTGTGTGTAAAATTAAAACACATAAAGGATAATGTTGGATGTGTTATAAAGAGAAAGGGTTTTAAAGTAAACTTTTTATTCATATTGAATATTGAAACGTGCATAAATCATGTTCAAAAGTAACTACATAGAGAAACAGAACATAACTAGAGGCCCTCCCATCACCTCTTATGCTCTAAATTTCAAAGTTCAAAATAATCATTCACTTAGTGTTGTACAAGCTGAACTCTATATCTATTTAAGACCCTAATTAAATTCATTTCCATAGTAATATACTCTTTCTAGAGTAGTGATCCTCAAAATGTGGTCCCCAGACAAGCAACCTAGCATCATCTGGGAACTTGTTATACTTGCAAATTCAAGGACCTCCATCCAGACCTACAAAACAGAAACTCTGGGCGTGAAGCTCAGCAATTACGTTTTAACAAGCCCCCGAGCTGACTGTGATGCACGCTAAGGTTGCAGAGGCTTGGATGTAAGTCCGTTGTAACGGTTTTGGTTGGTGATCACGTATTGTGTTAAGTGAATACTACCGCCTAAAGCGTTAGGCGTGGATAACGGTGACAAGTTCTAATCACCTACCTTTTTGAAGTACACTGCGGGTAAAATGCTTTCTATTTTAACTAACCGTGTTGCTGTTGCCGTCAATGTTGCATTTTATCAGGAGTATAAAGCAGGCTCCTCACCTCCTAACCTCACTAGTCGCCCAGTCCGTAGTAGTCCAGTTTACCAACAAAGCCCGGCAGCAGCGTGGCGGGGAATTCAACATCCTGAAGCGGGAGCAGGCCTCGGCTAATCAAATGCAAGGCTTAAGTCGCTCGCCCACCCTGGCGGTGTGATTGGTGGTTTCCCGCCGGCGGAAGAGACCTTTCGAGGCACCGCCCAGGGCCCTCCCGCACTAGCCAATCGTCGCTCGGCGCCTGGGGCGGGGGCGGACTCGCGCGAGTGATTTAACATGGCGGAAAATGGTGTCTTGGCGGCTCCGAGCCCGCGGGGGCGTGCGGATGGGGAGGACGCGGAGCCCCCGGAAGAGCGAATGGCAGAAACGCCGAGAGATGATCAGGAGCAGTTTGAGTGCCAGGAACTGCTGGAATGTCAGGTGCAGGTGGGGGTCCCGGAGGAAGAGGAAGACCCGGGCCTAGTGGCCGAGGCCGAGGCGGTCGCTGCTGGCTGGATGCTCGATTTCCTCTGCCTCTCTCTTTGCCGGGCCTTCCGCGACGGCCGCTCTGAGGACTTCCACCGGACCCGCGACAGCGCAGAGGGTGAGTGCTGGGCGCGCCTGGTTCGGGGCTGCGCTGAGGCCCGGGGCGACGACGCGGAGCGGGGCGGGAACCTCTGCGAGCTGTCAAAGCCCAGTTTGCAGCGCAGTACCCCTTGGGGGGGGGGGGGTCGGGGGACCCGGGCTGCTGCGGCGCAAGACCCGAGGCTCTGAGTTGAAGTTGGTTCGAATCCCGCACCCGCCTGTTTGCAGCTTCTCAGTTTTTCTCAGATTCTGTTTTTCTCTTCAGTAAAGAGAGAATTAGAATTAGACCGCCATTTAGAATTGATGCAGGATCAAACGAGTTAAAATGTATAAAATTGCCCAGCGTCTCAAGTCCTTTTTCTCCTTTGGCGCTTGTATTTGTTGTTTTTATCGACTCAGGTATTCCTGTGATGGCATTTATTAAGCGGTCACAGTGGCCTCCAAGTGACCCAGGCATCAGTGTTTTCTATTAATTTGTGAGCTTTTTATTTTTTTTAATTTTTTTTTTTTAACGTTTATTTATTTTTGAGACAGAGAGAGACAGAGCATGAACAGGGGAGGGGCAGAGAGAGAGGGAGACACACAATCTGAAACAGGCTCCAGGCTCTGAGCTGTCAGCACAGAGCCCGACGCGGGGCTCGAGCTCACGGACCGTGAGATCATGACCTGAGCCGAAGTCGGACGCTTAACCGACCGAGCCACCCAGGTGCCCCTATTTGTGAGCTTTTTAAATCTCATTTGGCTTGGTTGCCTGCAGAATGAAAGTAACTGTCAATGAAATTTACTGCCTGCACAACACAGTCTGTAAGCGATGGACAAAAACAGATTCAGAGAAGACTGGCTTTTTCAATGAGAACAGAAAGATACGCTGGTATTTAATATAAAATTAAACACTTCAGAAAACAGTATCGACACATTTCATCTTCATGGTCATCCCGTAAATTAGGCAGGTAATCTTAGTTTATAGAGGAGTGGACTAGTCAAGCAGTCTAAAGTGTTGGTAGGTTAAAAGGAATGTTCCACACCTGTGCCTTATCTTCCGCTCCAAGAACCTTTCCATATACTGACTGTGTCAGATGGCACTAGAGCCATGGTAAATTACCATTAATTAGAAAGTTAAATCCTGAAATGAAGCCAGTTCGTTATACTTAAAATTATTTAAAAAGTCCACTTTGGGGAGAAAGGTAGGATTATCTGTGTATTAATGAATTTGAGTTGGAAACATTAGTATCAGCTCCTGTTTGGCTCAATACAGGCATAAATGGCGTTAAGAAACATCATTCATTGGGTAAATTTGCGGATTAATTGGCTTTATTAAACAATTTCATGAATTGGGCAGCATCCCACCCAGCCAAGCAGGGAGGAGGTTGGAGAAGTTGTACAAAATGGAAGATTTTTATAGGAAGGAGGGCAGGGCAAGAAAGTTATAAGCAAAAGAAAAGGATTATTCCAGTCTAGGTCCATTCCCTTTAGGAGGAACAGCAGGCGTCTTACGCAGATTACCTCATCTTTCTTTGGGGGATGGAGAAGGCCCATTTGGCAGACTTTTTGGCTCCAGTCACAAAATTCCTACCAACCGGTTTAGACTATTTGTGGAAGGTTGAAAGTGCAGCCAGATTTGGTGGTAAGCCCAGTTTGGGGACTTAGCCAGAGTGACACCATTTTGGGCCTGTGGTTTTCTTTTAACAATGATTACATATAGAAATGTTTATGCATATTTCTATACATGTCTAGACACAGGTTAGTTATATATATTCATTTACTTATTCTGTTAGACGAAAGGGCACAGAAGCAATGTAACCCTACGTAGTAACCTAGCACTGGAGGCTTGGTTTCTAATACCATTCCTTAATAAAGGGAACCAGCGCTCTTTGGAGAAATGGCCTGAATCTGACCCTGGGACAGGAGATAGGACAGATGAACCTGGAGCATCTTGTGCCAGAAAGTAAGGAAGTGCTAACAGCAAACCCCCAGACAAAAAGAACTTTTGGGGGTACAAAGGGAACAGGAGCCAGCTGTAAGAGCTCCCAATGGCCAGAGCAACTCGGGCAAGAAAATAGTTTGAATTCTAACCCGAAGGTAAAATAATTATCTGTGAGCCCATACTGATGTAAATAAATGATGGAATAAATAAGGAGATGAGATAAGAAAAAAATCTCCTGCAGAAGAATTCCAAGTAATTTATGAAGCTACTATGTCGTCAAGGAGGTGAAACCTAACACCCCACTCCTTAAGTGTGGGCTGTGCAGAGTGACTTTATTCTGAGAAGTACAGTATGGCATTGGGGGAAGGATAACTTTACAGTAGAGAAGCCTAACAAAGATTAATTCACACCTAGGTCATCAAGGTCAACAGGAACGGTGACAGTTTGGCATTATATATACTTTATATGATGTATTGAATATGGAACTTTACCTCTTTGATCTTCCTCCCAAAACTTCTTAACTCCAATCAAATTGTGAGAAAAACATCAGACAAAGCCCACTACAAAATATCTCAAAACTGCCAAGGTAATCAAAACCAAGGAAAATCTGAGAAACTGTGATGATGACTAAATGTAATGTGTCCTGGGTGAATCAGCAGAAAAAAAAGGACATAAGTAAAAATTGAGGTAGTCAGAAAAGACCATGGACTTTAGTTAATGATGTATTAATATTGATTTATTAATGTAACCTGTACCATACATATACAAGATGTTATTAATAGGGGAAAGTGGGGGGAGGGTATATAGGACTTCTGTCTTCACAATAATTCTATAAATTGAAAACCTTTCTAAAAATTAAAGACTTCCTAGACTTTGAGGTTCTAGGTCAAGACCCAAGGAATAATCTAGGCCACCTCTATTATTTTTAGGATCAGGGCACAGAAAGCCAGAGAGAGTAAACTATTTTTTAAAGTTGCACTGCTAGTCAGTGACCTATAAATTGTGAACATAGTGTTGTCTCTGTATTTCCATTTTGACTGAAAGGACTTCCTTTTATCTTTTATAGAATTTCATTTACTTTTCAAAACTTTTCAAAAACACACAACTCTTGATGCTTTCTAGAAAATTCTTAGCTCTTTCATTCTGACTCACAATTATTCTCACACCTCACTTAACTTAGGCCGTTTCCAGACTAGGAAGCAGTTTAAGATAATGATTAAGAGCATGGGCTCTGGGGGGACACCTGCGTGGCACAGTCCATTAAGCATCCGACTCTTGATTTTTTTCTGCTCAGGTGAGGATCTCGGGTCAGGTCATGGGATATAGTCCGGTCTCTGGCTGACGCTGACAGCAGAGCCTGCTTGGGATTCTCTCTCTTCCTCTCTCTGCCCCTCCCCTGCTCACTCTCTATCTCAAAATAAATAAATAAACTTAAGAAAGAAAGAAAAAAAGAGCATGGGCTCCAGAATAAATTGTCTGAGTTTGATTCCTGGCTCTGCTACTTTATAGCTGTTAGACCTGAAGCAAGTTACTTACCTCTTGGTAGGTCAGTTTTCTCATCTTTTTATTTGGGGTGGGGGGCAGAGAGACAATGAGAGAGCCCAAGGAGGGATTCTCCTGTTTGTCAACACAGAGTCTGATGCGGACTCGAACTCAGGAACCATGAGATCATGACCTGAGCCAAAATCAAGAGTCAGACACTTAACCGACTGAGCCACCCAGGCGCCCTCAGTTTCCTCGTCTGTAAAGTGCTGATAATAGTATCTACTTAAGAAAGTTGTTGAGAGAAACACATGAACTGATCGATATAAAGCAAGGTTTCTCGACGGCCTCAATACTGTTGACACTGTGTGTTTGCACCACATGATTCTTTGTTCTGCATACACACGAGAGTGGAGGGGGGTGAAGGTTAGGGTTCTCCTGTGCTTTGTAGGACGTTTAGCAGCGTCCCAGACCTCAACTACTAGATGCTAGCAGCATTCCCCTTCTAGTCGTGACTTTCAGAATTGTCTCTAGACACTGCTGAATGTCCCCTAAGGGACAAAATCACCCCCATTTGAAGACCACTGGTATAGAGTGCTTAGAGTAGTGCCTGGTGTTAGAAGTGCTTAAATACAGTGGCTATTGCAGCCAGTCAGTAGATCTCCCTAACGTGTTTCTGTCAGCAGTGTTTGGTTACAGGTGAGGAGAAAGCAAGTAGCCAGGTTCAACCAGGGGAGGTTTTCATTGTTTTTATTTTGTTTTTTGGCTAGCAGGTACAAAGAACAGAAAGGCAGTGGTATTTGTAGGTACTGCATATGGACTAAATTGAATATGGAGGGAGGTGAGATAGAGGTCTGACTTTCTTCCCTAGCATAGAGTAGATTCTTTTGTTTTGCTCCTATACCATACTTAATCTTTGTGGCATTAAAATTTTAATGAATCACTTGCGTAACTTTTGGTTTCTGTCTTTAACATTGGCTAGCAGTAGCTGTTAAGTAAGTATTGAACTGTTTAAGTTTTATGTTAATTTTGTGCTCTCTCTGAATCTTGTTTAATTAAATTGTAGCTGGTTTTGGTCCAGATAATCTCTGGTATAGCTTAAGATTATGCTATTTTAGAATTGAGGAAATAAATACAAGTCAACGTATTTGTCTTTTATCTGCTTAGTAGCTGCAAGACCACTTTTTGGTTTTGCTAGTTGATTTAATCTTTATATACACCAACCAAGCCCTGGGTGAAGTGTAACTGTGGAACCTTCAGGTCTTACTTTAAACATAATTTCCTCAGAAAAGCTTTCCTATCTCCTTCCTCCAACTAGCTACTAAAACACATTCTAAGCTTTCTTTGTTATATGCATCCATAGCATTCTGTACTTGTCTTTTTCAGTTTTCTCCACGTTTTTACTTAAATTGTTCAATCATTTGTCTTTCATTGCTACATAGTAATAAATTCACTGAGATCCAGGATTATGGTTTACTCCAGCATCATACTCAATGCCTAGCATAACATCTGCGTGGGCATTCAAATATTTGGAAGACTAACATTAATACATTTTTTTTATACATCTGCAGTTTTATTTCTTCTTTGGGGTTAGGGTTGAGGAGAAACAGGTTTTGGCTGAGAAATAAACTTTTTTGCTGAAATTGTACCCTGAAAGTTTTAAATAAGTAGCAGAAGAAAGGGAAGATAGGTAGTTGGTAAACTAAGGCCTAAAGTTGCTGCCCCCTTTCCGTGTCTGCCCCTATGACTTCTTGTCCCAAACCAAATTACAATAAAGGAAGTATTCTGCTCTTTATTTTGCTCCGGTAATGATCTAGACTGGAGACCAAGAGGGGATTGCCACCACAAGTTCCCAAGAAGGAGCGCCACAAGTTCGTTTATACTATGGTCTGTGTCTGAGACACGATCCCTAAAACATCTATCAAAGAGTAAAAGGTAGCAATGTGGACTTGATTTGTTTCCAGAGCTTTTCTGCCCAGCTGTCACTGACGAACACAGCGAACACCAAGGGCACGTCTCTGACGGCCCCTTCGAATTTCTGGAATAAATATTGTTCTACTGGAGCTGAGCGACAGCTTTGGAACATTCCTCTTAAATGAGCTGCATGTGATTTTCTCCACATACCCTGTGGAAGCACACTCAGGTGGTTTTAGTCTGGAATTCGCACACAGAGCACATTCTCCCGCCATCGCAGGGTCCTCCACCAGCCGGCAGGGCAAGCCTGAGGTGCTCCCTGCCATCTCTGCATGCACAGGGGCCACTGCTTGCAGAGCGTTGAGGTGAGAGCGCAGAACCGCCAGCAGAGGGGGCTCCCCGCGCCTGTAAGCCTGGGGTGCTGGGCTGCGCACCTTTCGGGACAGGGGGACCAGCTTGACTGGCCTCGTGCCTCAGTGGAGCACTCACATTGCAGCCCTCCAGGAGCTCCAAGGTCAGGGCTGCGGAGTGCCAGAGCTGCCAGCTGCCCCGGCAGAGGCTTTATCAGGACGTTCCCATGGCCATGGCGAGAAAGCCAACACGCTCTTGTTGGACCAGGCTGTGCGCTCACTTCTTTGGACCCACAAGGCTTTCTGGAAAGGCCACGGGGCCTCGGGTGCAGCAGGTGGCCACACCTAGGGCCGTCTCCTCGCTGCCAGCTTGCCCCAATAAATAGGTTTTTTAAATCTCTGTAAGTTTAACAGACTCCCTTAACTGAAACCTTGACCAAAATAATATAAAATATTTCCTATAATATTAGGTAGGAGTTTTAAGGTATAAAATAAACTTCCAGCTAATGATTAGACACATTTTACAGTTTGAGTCTAAATCTCCCTTTTTATTAGTATAGAATGCTACCTGTGAAAGTACTTTTAAGTATTTATTATTCTGCATGTGAAAATCTGTTTTTATTTTACAAGAAAAGTGCTCATTGCTGTTTTTCTCATTTTTAAAAAAAATTGCCTATAAATAAAAGCATATAGCTCTCGGTTTATGATTTTTGCATGTTTATAACCTATTACTCAACCAACCACACAGAGGCACTGCTGGGTCAAGTTTGGCTTTTTTTTTTAATATTTTAATAAAATTCACATCTTTTCTTTTTCAGCTATTATTCATGGGCTGTCCAGTCTAACCGCTTATCAGTTGAGAACTATATTCATATGTCAGTTTTTGACAAGAGTTGCAGCAGGAAAAACCCTTGGTAAATATGTGTTTTTATCTTATTTTTGAAATGTTTTAATCTATGTCTAAAGGTAAAACAATGAGAGGAAACACATGGAAGCTGTTAGTTGTTTTTGAGAGTTTGCACTATGTATTTGGCATGTACATCTATACAAGCATTTTTAAAGGAAAAGAAATATAGTTCTCATCTCCTTAGAGCGCTGGTTGTCAAACTTAGCTTGCTTCAGAATTATTAGAACACTTGTTAAAAAACAGAATGCTGAGTCCCCTTCCCTACCATGAATTCCTGATGCAATAGGATGGATGGGAGGGGCCCTGGAGTTTTTATTTCTGATAAGTTCCCAAGTGATTCTGACACATGGGGAGCCACGCTTCATGGACTCTCTTGGTGATTTACTTTAAATTTGACTATGGTAACTTTGTGGTGACTCTTCCATACACATTCTGTTTTTTACTCACAACTATGATAATTGAAACCTTTTATTTTAACTTGATTTCAGTACTTATTTAGATAGGTGAATATGATTTATAGCTATAAAAGCTCTCTCCTTTATCTCTACAGGTAATTTTAGATTGTAATGGGCAAGCCTGCTTCAGTTTATTAGTAATGGGTGATATTTACAACATGGTCACTTAAAGGACCTTTTGCTACAAATAATTACATATTTATATTGGTGTTTACAATTTACACAAATGCTTTCCCAACAGTGCTAAGTGGTAGGCAGTACTTAACATGAAACTGTTTACTTATAATCCTGTTGTAGTATGGAAAAATCCCAGTGCATTAGTACCACTCTCGTGACGTTCACTGTCCAGCTCTGGCTCATACAGTATGCTGCGTGTTGGGGGTAAGACTAGGGCTGCAATTAATGCCATGACCATAAGTGACTAGGACTAGAAGCAGAGTAGATATAGGGAGACAGAACTATAGGTAGTCTGGGCCTGTAGCTAAAGAAGAAAAGCATCTGGATGTGGACACAATCAGAGAATTCCTGACCATGCGGACAATAAGTTAACATGGTTGTTAACAGTTGTTTTGTAAATTAAATATGACAAAATATTCTAAAGTGCCCAACTGTGTTTCACATGTTAGCAGTTGTTCAGTGGATCTTAACTTTCTCCCGGACGGCCCTTCCTCTAGCCTCTCCTTTCTTTCTGGAAAGAAATGCAGAATGTGTGTGTGGCGCCATGGTTTAATCTTGAAACTCACCAGGATCCCCCTTTGGGTATATCTTAGACATGATAGGCCCATGTCAATTATCAACAATCAATGTATTTCACCATAATGGACTCAAGTGAGGCAGCAATTAAAATTTTAATTTATATGGTAGACTTTCAGCTATATATATAATTCTTCCTTTTTTTTTTTAAAGTGGTTGCTCAACAGCAGCACTGCCTATTAGAAATGTGAGCTATATATATAATTGAAAAGAAATAGATGGACTTAATTTTGGCAATATCTTATTTAACCCAATATTTCTAAAATACATAAACATATAATCAACATAAAACATGTTAATGAGACATTTTACCCCTCTTTTTGCAGTAAGTCTTTGAAACCTTGGGTGTATTTTATACTTAAAGCACATTTCCATTTGGAACTAGCCATATTTTACCTGTTTAACAATTATGTATGACAGTGGCTACCATATTAGCTTTAGTCTCTGCCCCACATAGCTTTGAAATGTGGCAGATGTGTTGAAGGGCAAACGTTTTGTTTATGACAGGTTTCATTCTTTCATGGGACTTTATTTTTTAAGTTCTGTACAGCTCCGGGAGACTTCCCTACCTTTCTACCCCAGCTTTCCGAACTGCCCCAGAACTCAGCAAATGTCCTGAGGGGAAAACCAACCATGTGTTTTCAGTTCTTCTATCCAGTCCACCAAGCTAGCCCCAAGGAAACCGCCAGAAGCTTTCCTTGTTGCTATTACCCCAGTAAAATCTCCCTGCCTGGAATGCACTTACTGAATCTTCGCCTTATAAACAAATGAGGCCAGGGAAGAAAAGCTGCCCCTCATCACCTCCCCTCAAAAGGATTCTCTCCCTGGAGATGTAGTTCATCTAGTTCTCTCTGCTTCCACACTATCCCGTGCCTTTAGCAACATGCTTTTGCAATTTATCCCACTTTTTTCTAGCTGTAATAGGAATGTTGGCCTACCACATTCTGCCTGAAAGTGAAAGTCTACTCTAAAGTTTTTGAAATTAAGATTTAACAGTGATACATTTTTCCCCTACATCTCACATTTATGAGAAGGAAGGCAGATTAATGAGATGGGTTAGATAATGTCCGTCCAGAAACCTAATAGGAAATATAAATATTTAAGTGAGTTTTTATTTTTGTAAGTGTTTATTCTGAGAGAAAGAGAGCACTCACACAAGGGTTGGAGGGGCTGAGAGAGAGGGAGAGAGAATTCCAAGCAAGCTCTGCACTGTCAGCTGATGGGCTCACTCTCACGAATCATGAGATCATGACCCGAGCCAAAATCAAGAGTCGGACACTGGTGTGACTGAACTGCCTAGGCACCCCTGAAGTGAGTTTTTAAAAGAAAAAAAAAATGTGAAATTAGAAGGATTAGGCAATCTGCCTTTGCATTTTCATCTTTCATGCTTTCCAGCATGTACTCTAGCCTTACCAAGCATCTTGTTATTCCTGAAACACACCTTTTTTGAGACAAAGTAAGTGGTGTTTAAGTGTTCTGGAGTCTGCTTCTACTACTTGTTAGCTGTGTCACCTCTCCAAGTCTCAGGTCCTACTTTATAAAAGACAAAGTTGATAACGTTGTATACCCTTTTAAAGAAATTGTGTGGATAAAGGAGCTACTGCATGTTAACCACTTAGCATAGTGCCTAACATGTAATAGGACGTTAATATGTGTTGACTATGAGTATGAATATCTTTTGTACTCCTCTGCCTTTTGTTCTGCTGCTGCCTTCCTGAAATGTTCTCCTTCCCATCCTTATCCTCTTCACTTGGTTATCTCCTATTTATCCTCAGTGTCCCAGTTTGGATTGTTTCTCTTCCATGAAGGATTCTCTTCTAGTATCCTTTCGTAGAGTTGATATTCTATTCCTCATATACACTAGACCCTCCTAGAGGGTTTTTGGGAAATACAGGTGCATGGGCTCTACCTTGTACTAATTAAATCAATCTCTAAAGGATGGGTCTAGGTTATTTGCATTTTATTTTGTATATTTACTTTGAGAGAGAGAGACACCACACAGGGGTGGGGCAGAGAGAGAATCTCAAGCAGGTTCCACGCTCAATGCGGAGCCTGACTTGGGGCTTGATCTCACGTCCTGACCGTGAGATCATGACCTGAGCCAAAATCAAGAGTCGGACTCTGTAGAGGCATCCCTGTAGTTTTTTAAAGCTCCTCTGATGATTCTGAGGTATAGCTAGAGCTGAGAAGCGCTGGCATAATACAAAATTCTAATAAAGTACCAGTCACATCAGTTTGTCTTTCTTCATAGCTAGCAGTCGGGTTTCATAAGGGCAGGAACCATTTCTTCTTCCTGGTCGTATCCTAAGTACCTGGCACAGGGCCAGGAATATAAAAAGACTTACTCTACAAATTAATAAATTTTTATGTTTAAAATGTTGGAGGGGTGCCTGGGTGGCTCAGTCAGTTAAGCGTCAAACTCTTGATTTCGGCCCAGGTCATGATCTCACAGTTTGTGGGATTGAGCCCCACATCAGGCTCTGTGCTGACAATGCAGAGCCTGCTTGGGATTGATTCTCTGTCTTTCTCTCTCTCTCTCAAAATAAGTAAACATTAAGTAAATTATCAAAATGTTGAAGACACAATTAGAAGACAACAGGAAATAAAGTAGAAATCGGTGAAACTCCTGACATTTAAATTGCATGCTCCTTCAGATTTTTCAAAGGAAGAAAAGGAAATTAACTTGAATCAAATCACTTGCCTAAACTGTTGTGTACAGGAATACTGCCTAGCACAGAGTATATACTCCGTAAACATTTAAAGAACTGAATTCATTAAAAATTGACCAAAGTAAGGTTCTATTTAGCTTCCTTAATTACTTATTTTTGTTCTGGTTTTAAAAGATGCACAGTTTGAAAGTGATGAACGAATTACACCCTTGGAATCCGCCCTGATGATTTGGGCCTCAATTGAAAACGAACATGACAAACTTCATGAAGAAATACAGAATTTAATTAAAATTCAGGTATGAGTATTACATTATTATTATTATTATTATTATTATTATTATAGAATCTAAGCACACAACATCTAGAGCAATTAAGAGCTACTTAATAGAAGTTGGGCGGTAAACCCAAAGTAAAATTTAATATACTTACTCTCTTCAGAAATTTGACCTCTGGTTTATATTCTTTGACACAAGCTCTGAGAGTTGGGACTTAATGTTTGCTACCTAAGTATGTATATATATATTGCCCCCACTTGAGAAAATACACTGCATCAGTTTAAAGATCACAAAGCAACTTTCAAAAATCAGTAGTTTGTACTGTCTCAATTTCTATTAAAAATTACAAATATGAAAAACAGAATATTTGGTAAGAAATTCATAGGTTTTTGTGAATAAGGGAATGTAAAATTTTAACTGTGTAGAGGGAGTTTTAGGAGTAACCTATTAAAGAGTGAGAGCCAAAAAAGTCATTCAAAGATACAGTAGCAGGGAAAATATGTTTTGCTACCGGGCAAAGCAAATACTAAGGATTGTTCTAGTTAAATAAATTTTTCCTCAGTTTTACAAAATTATTTTATGGTTGGGTAGGAGAAAAAACTCCAGATGAAAGCCCACCTTCCCAAAAATGAATTATTGTTAGTGTGGTGATTGCCAAGTGGAATTAAGACCAGAAGAGAACAGGCAAAAATATGACTGCTACTTTTAAGAATTTCAGCCTGGGATGAAGAGCTTTGTCATGTTATCCCAGTTTTTGGAGGGGATTCTAGAGGAAGCAGGCCATCATTAATATACTAAGGTAAAGTTGAGCGGGTTACCATAAATTCATAGCAAATATAATATGTTGCTTGCTATTCGTCACGTACTATTCTAAGCACTTTTCACATAGAAGTCTAATCCTTACACTGTTTTACGTACAAGGAAACTGAGGCACATGAGGTTAAATAGCTTGCCAAAGTTTACAAAACTATCCAGATGGTAATAGTAGTCCCATATCTTACCATAAAATATCAGAAAGGCCAGTTTATAAAATGATTATTCAGAAGCATCTGGTTTCCTAGGTTTCTATTAGAGATTTTTAAGGATCCTAACTAATTTTACACATCCTAATCATCAGAAACACCATCCACCTCCTCTCTCATTTCCCTTTTGCTCGTATTAATATTTAGGTGGGCCCTAAATGTACATAATGTAGCTCCTAATTTATTTATGTCTGCTTTTTTTGGTTATTTTATTTTAGAGTGTGTGAGTAGGGGAGAGGGGCTGAGGGAGAAAGAGAGAGAAGCTTAAGTAGGCTCCATGCTCAGTGCAAAGCCCAGCATGGGGCTCGAGCCCACAACGCTGGGATCATGACCTGAGCCAAAATCAAGAATCAGATGCTCAACCAACTGAGCCACCCAGGCACCCCTTAATGTCTGCTTTTAATTGGCCTAAATTCGAAAGAGGTAGAATGCTGGGCATTTACTAATAGAGATACAAGGGGCCAATGAAAAATTGTTACATCCTTTTCAAACCACAGTTACTTCATCTTTGAAAAGGTATTTTAAATCATTTATCACATTTTTTAGTGAAGTCGTTTACATTTAACAGGACTTATTTCAATATTAAACCACAATTATACGTTTTTAAAAAGCAGCCTAAGGTATGTATTTGTCATCCTATCTTTTAGGCGATAGCTGTTTGTATGGAAAATGGCAATTTTAAAGAAGCAGAAGAAGTCTTTGAAAGAATATTTGATGACCCAAATTCTTATGAGGTAGTTGGTCAAACTAGAACTATAATTTTCTTTTCTTTTCTTTTTTTTAAAGTTTATTTATTTTGAGAGTGTGTGTGCATGAGCCAGGGAGAGGCAGAGAGTGAGGGAGAGAGAGAATCCCAAGCAGGCTCCATTCTCAGTGCAAAGCCCAACACAGGGCTCCAACGGACTGTGAGACCCATCACCTGAGCCAAAACCAAGAATCAGACGCTTAGCCAACTGAGCCACCCAGGCGCCCTACAATCAGAATTTTAGAACTGTCTGTATGGAGTGAGGTAGATTCAAAGAACACTGGAGGAAGAAGGGGATGCTTTCTCTTTTAAACAGGTTAGAACAGTGCTGTCCAAGGGAAAAATAATGCAAGTCACATACGTGTTTTAGTAGCCACATTAAAAAAAGTCAAAAGAAATGACTGAAACAAATTTTAATATTTCATTTTACCCAGTATATCCCAAAGCATCATTTTCAGCATTTAATCAACATAAAAAAGTATCGATGGGATATTTTACACTCTCCTTTTTGTACTGAGTCTTTGAAATCTGATGTGTATTTTATACTTATGTCTAAATTCAGGTCTCACATTTCAAAGGCCCAGTAGCTACATTTGGCTGATGGCTACCATATTGGGTAGCAGAGGTATAGGAAACATAATTATTTTTTAGAAGTCTCTTATGTGATCATTAGTAGTTTTTGTGTGTATGTGTAATGTAATGTTAAGGTCAGTAGAACTTGTTTTTCAGTATTACAGTGTTGGAATAAATTAAGTTTATTTAAAGAAATAAAAGATAATTATATATTTTTTTTGAAAAAATTTTTAATGTTTATTTATTTTAGAGAGAGAAAGAGAGAGTGAGCGCGCGAGTCGGGGAGGGGCAGAGAGAGCGGGAGATACAGAATCCGATGCAGGCTCCAGGCTGTCAGCACAGAGCCCGATGCCGGGCTCGAACTCATGAACCGCGAGATCATGACCTGAGCTGAAGTTAGACACTTAAGTGACTGAGCCACCCAGGCACCCCGTTTTTTTACATATTTTTTTAGTGAACTTTTTATTGAACAGTAGTATACCTTTAGTAGCATACGTATACCATCAATGTATAAACAGGTGTCTTTTCACAAAAGAAACATGCTTGTGTGATGAGCCCCTATATCAAGGAAAAGAACATCACCAGCACCCCTCCAGTCACTGTCTTACCTTCTCAAGGATAACCACTACCCTGACTTGTAACATCCAAGATTAGTTTTACATGTTTCCAAACTTTATATATTACAGTCATATAGCAAGTTTATATAAGATTGATCCATGGTGTTGCTTCTAACAATATTTCATTTATTTCCATTGTTCCATTGTTGGAATATGCAACTTACCCATTCTACTGTTGAGAAACATTTGAGTTATTTCCAGTTTTTGGCTGTTACATCCCTTTTATACGTCTTTTGTAGAATAAATGTATGTGTTTCTGTTGGGTATACACTTAAGAATGATTCGGTGGGTTATAAGGTATGCACATACTCAGTTTTAGTAGATAACTGCCAAATAGTTTTCCAAAGTGGTTATGTCAGTTCCTTCGGTAGTGTGCAAGAGTTCCAGTTGCTTCACAGACCTTCTCTGTTGTTTTCCTTTTAGTATGCTGGCAAATATGTAGTACTGTCACGTTGGGTTTTAGTTTCTCTGTCTCTCATGAATAGTGAAGTTGAGCACCTTTTCCTGTGCTGGTATAGAGTAGAAGAGTGGTCGCCTTAATCCACTTGAGGGACTGAGCTAGGTCAAGAGCAGGTTGTAGTTTTATTTAGACTTAGTTTTTCTCTGATGTGGCCCTGTTCCTAGGGTGTAACCCTCCAGAGATCTCAGCTGAAAGCCTGATATGTTTATTGAGTTTCCTGCCCCCACCTTTTTTGCCTTAGCCCTGTGAGGCTACTGAAAACTCCACTCTACTTCACAGAAGAGGAAACCTTCCTTACAACCAGGAAGCATAAGAGGAAGTACTTAATCTCACTATCATGAGTAATCAAGGCAATCCCAAGTAATATATTGAAATAGTATTTCCTATGCCTCAGACTGGCAACAATTAAAATATCTTAGAATACCAACAGCTGGCCCAAAGAGTGGAGAAATGGTAAGGCTGCCATACCTTTCTCTCAGTGGTGTATGTAAATTAGTACTTAAACTTAGGAGAGCATTTTAGTAAAATCTGTAAGTATGCATTCCAGCAATTCTACTTCTAGATAAATACCCTGGAGTAAATTTTTATTTTTACTGCACATTTTAAAAGCCATGAAGTTTTATTTAAAAACAAACAAACAAAAAACAGGCCCCACTAAGACAATTGGTCTGGAATAGAGCCTGAGAAGTAGAATTTTTTGAAAGCTCTCTAGCTTTAATTGTGCAACCAGCCCTTAAAGAACTGATGTCTAAGAAAAACTTGTAATGTGCGCAAGAAGACATGTAGAGAAATGTTTACCAGTGCTACAGTAATAGAAAATAGCCTCTAACTGCTTTCAAAAGGCTGCAAGAATGGATGAATAAATGGTATTTTTGATCAGTGGAATATTGTGCAGCAGTAAAAGTAGCTAATTCTATAAAAATATTATCAACATGAATAAGTGTCACAGAGCTGAGCAAAATATAGCAAGTTTCAGAAAATACACTATGCTAAACAGTACCATATATTTATGGGTGCATACATACATAGTGCAAGTTTAAAGGAATGCATGAATATGATAAATTCTATATTCAGGATAATGGTCACCTTGAGCAGAGGAGAAGCTGGAAGTGCAATCATTTTGGTAATAAACAAGAGCTTTAGTTGTACAGATGATGTTTTATTTCCATAAACTTGGCAGTGGACATTCAGGTTCATAATTTATTTTTTAATCTTTTTGTTATATGTGTGAAATACAATGTAGTTTTTTTTGTTTTTTTTTTTTAAGTAAGAAAAAATATATTGGTGGGCCATTTGAAACAGAATTTTTTAAAATCTGTATCCCTGAGTTTATAACGTGACTTTTTTAAATTAAATAATATGTGACAAAATTTGTAATATCTTATTTGTGATTTATGTATTAATATGTTTTTCCTGTTTTCTTTAGCCTTTAAAAAGGAAATTGCTTATGGTAATCTCTCAGAGAGATACATTCCACTCCATTTTTCAACACTTCAGCTACAACCACATGATGGAGAAAATTAAGAGTTATGTGAGTTGTGTAATAAGTGAAAAATCATCAGCCTTTCTTATGAAGGTATGCGTATTTCAAAGAGACTCGAACAATAAGCTAAGGATAAATTGTTATAATAAAGGAGAATACTTGGAATAGAAATCCTTAAAAACTAATTGGAATTTTATTTAGTGATTTTGTAGAAGAATGCCAAAACGTTACAATTAGTGAATCTCAAGAGTTTATCAGTGATCTTCGCAGTATTTTTTAAATTTTTTAAAACAAGAGTTGGGCAAATTTTTCAAAATAAAAAGTTGGGAAAAATAGGTTAAAGAAAATTTTTGCATTTTTTTGTAAAAAGTAAAATTGGACTGAAGAAAGGCCTTTAAAAAATTTCTTTTGTAACATTTTATCCTCAGTGGAGCAATGAGTAAGGGGGTTTTGTCTTCAAATATCTGGAACTTTTATTTATTTTTTTTTTAAGTAACCCTTTATCTTAATATTGCCTAGCAAGCATTTTATATATGAAATACATGTACAAGGAAAGACCTTCTCCATAAGGCTTAAAAACCAAGCAGGTAACTAATGCAGCTGCTACTGATATCATACTTCCTGGAGAAAAATACAGCACAGTCCCTTTATTGACCTGTCAACAGATGCTTTGGTTATGACTGTCAAGGAATTAGAAGGCTTAATTTTAATGCTCTTTGTTCAAAATGGCTTCATGAATTCCTTCCTCTTTCACAACCCCATTTTTTAAGGCAGCAGCAAAAGTAGTGGAAAGTAAAAGAGCAAGAACAACTTCTCAAGAGAAACCTGATGGTAACAGTATTGAAATGGAAACTGAAGCTAATTTGGATGTAGGAAAAAGGTTTGTAAATTCATTAATATATTTTTTGTCTCATGGATACAATATCTTTATGTGAAAGTGTTGCTAGTGAGCCATTTTTAACAAAAATTATTATTATAGAGGGTATGTTTTACTGATTGTTAACATTTGGATATTTGAAGTACTGTATAGTTACTTCATGTTTTATGCACATTGTTATATGTGTTAAGCGGAAACAGTACAGTTTAAATGGTATGAGTAATACCATTTACCATTCTCAGGCAACGTGTGCTCTGGAACAGTGTTGAAGTTGGAAACTTGAATCATCTGTACCCCTTAGTTCTCAGATCCCACATGCCTTCATCATGTGACTCACTATCCTGAGGATTATTCTAGTATTTTAAGATACTGTTCCTACATCTTTAACCTTAAGCTAACCACTTCATCTGGTGCTCAACTGAAGAAATTGGGATTTGCTCCAACGCGGGAGGGAAATAGGCTATGTTAGTCCTACACATAGTAATCCCCCTTATCCATGGGAATGTGTTCTAAGACCCCCCAGTGGAGGCCTGAAACTACAGAAAGTACCAAACCCTAAATATGCTATGTTTTTGTCTATACATACATACCTATGATAAAGCTTAGTTTATAAATTAAATACAGTGAGACATGAACCACAATAATCTACTGGAACAGAAGTTATGTGAATGTGGTCTCAAAACATCTTCATGTACTGTACTTCCCCTTCTAGTGACGATGTGAGCTGATGAAATGCGTAGGTGATGAGGTGAAGTGAGGGGAATGACGCAGACACTGTGATGTAGTGTTCGGCTGATAAGATCCTCAGGAGGACGATCATCTGCTCCCAGATGCAATTGATCGGGGGTAACTGAAACTGTGCAAAGCGAAACTACAGATGAGGGGGACTACTGTATTGAGAGACAAGTTCAGTCTCCAAAATTATGTTTTAGAGATTTTCAAGGGTAATTTTTACCTTTTGTCTTGGCTTTAGGAGCTAACCTTATTGAAGAAGATACACTCTACCATGATAAAGTTCTTTTCTGTTAAACTTATGGTCCATTCCCTCTATTCTTCCACCCTTAACCCATGGCCAGATAGTCACGTGGTCTCCATATGGATGTATTTTGCAACGGATGTAGTGTCTCTCGTTTTTGGGGGGGGGGGGGGGGGGCTGGCCATCACTCGAATGCTGCAGGTTCCTCATCTTAACTACTTATTTAGAGATGGGGATCGGGGTTCAAGTTGGATAGACCTAAGGACTAAGCTTAGTTGTCTTATAGTTCCTGCTTGTCCCTACCTGTTAATGTGATCTGCTCCCTTACTGGTTCATCTCCCTAAAAACTCTATTAAAGTCTTATGATTTTCTAAGATCCATTTTAAGAAGTAGATCTTTTTTTTTTTTTTAATTTTTTAATGTTTATTTTAGAGAGCCCAAGAGAGTGAGCACAAGCAAGGGAGGGGCAGAGAGAGGGAGACACAGAATCTGAAGCAAACTCCAGGCTCTGAGCTGTCAGCACAGAGCCTGATGTGGAGCTCAAACCCACAAACCATGAGATCGTGACCTGAGCCGAAGTCGGACGCTCAACCGACTGAGCCACCCAGGTGCCCCCTAGGTCTTTCATTTTTATTGGCTCATTTATTTTATTTTGTTTAGTATATCACAGTTTAGTGATAATACTGAGACCCAATACATTCCGGTGGCCTAGCCTTCTTGCTCAGGCTAGTGCTGCTTTAAAATAAAATTAAAACTTGCCATGATTCATGCAGGTGATGAATACATTTCCTCTCATATAGTACTATCCACTTATTTCAAATGTCCTCTTACACAAGACACAGTTTAATCATTGTGCGTAAACAGAACTCTTGATATTCTCATCTGTCTCTGTACCCTGACTCTCCTCATACATCCAGTTAACTCCCCAAGTGTTATGAATCCCATCTCCATGCTTCTTTAATATATTGTTTATCACTTGTGTCCTAGGTTATTACTTAGCTTTGTACCATACAAATCCATCCTTGACATGATTTCTAGAGTTAGCATCCCATAAAAATAAATCTGTTTAAATCACTTTCCAGCTTAATAATCTCTTTTGGCTTTCTGTTTTCTAGTTAGAATTTATTGCCATGGCTTGCAAAGCCTTACATCCCCCCCACTTTCTGTTTTCTTCACATACAACCTTACCCTTAAGCATTAACCTCTCCCTGCCCACATACATGGTACTTTCTAGCAACACAGAACTTAGTCCTGACCCTCAAATATGACAAGCTTTTTCATGCCTGGTCTCTTGCTTTAATTTTGAATTCCCTTCTTTGTGTTCTCTCCAAGGCATGCCCTTACTTGCCATTCAAGTTCTAGCTCAGAACATCACCTGATCTCTGGATCAGTTGTCACTTCTGTGCTCCCACAGCATTGAGTCATATCTCTGTAAAAGGACTTATCTTGGATAGTAACATACCTATTTACCTTTCTGTATTTCTCACCAGATTGAGGATCCTTTAAAGGTTCTTAGTTAGCCTTGTATCCTTGGTATGTAGTTCATTACGAGGCATACATTAGAACTTGCAATGCAGTAAACATGGGGAGCAAAACTAAAACTAGAGACAAAATAAAGATCAAGAACCAAGCAATTATCAAAACCATTCTAGAAGCAAATAGGATCAGGGCAAGTAAAACATCAGATTTATCAATATGAGGACAAAAGTTAGCAGAACATAAGTGAACAAGGATAGAATCAAAAGTGTGATTGTGAAATCAGACAAAAGATGAAGCCTTCATGTTATCAATGGTAGATGCCAACTTTGCTCTGATAAAGCTTACAAACTATTTCAAGGCATTGAGAAGTACAGACATGAAACACTAACAGTACCTAGTTTGTTGTCAAAATTTATAGATAGACTTAAATGCTAAAGAAGTTGAGATGGGTAGCTTCAAGGAGGGGTGAGCATTGAGCAGGGCCTTGAAGGATAGTTAGGATTTTTACAGTTGGTTGAGGAGGAAGTGTCATTTTAGGAGAAAAGAACAGTTCCAGTTAAGACACAGAGGTATGTAAATGGTCATGCTTTTTTTGTGGAAGCTTAAGTTTAACTTCAGCAAAAGAGATGAATTTGTTAAAAAGTTCAGTTGGAGACTCGTGGGGAGGGCGAGAAATTATACTTGCATTCATGGAGATAAGGATCCATGGGAGAGTTTTTGAAAGTGACATGAATGCTGGAGTACATTAACTTTGCTTGACGTATGTTTGTGAAAGCTTGATTTAATATCTGGTCTCATATCTGGGCAGAAATTATCCATGTTGTAATGGACTATCTATATGTTCTAATGTTACCAAGGTTTCTTTTCAAAGATATTTTGTATAAATTGAAGTATGACTTGATTATATAGTATTATCCTTGTGAAACGTTTCTTTTGTTTATATCCTTACAAATTTTCTTTTAAAGTGTTACTACTGACAAAAAGTCTGCTGGAACTGAATCCTCAGAGGGTACAGTATCTTTATTGAGGTGAAGTAAATTGACATTTTTCTTCTCTGTCTTTAAAATCTTTGATTGAGGCACTTCTTGCAGACCTAAATATGTTATAACTGTCATATAAATGGTGTGATTTAGAGAATATTGCAGGTGCCTGCTTACCTCAGCAGATATTCAAGACCCTGACATGTCTTGAAATTCAAAACGATAGAGACCTGCCTCTGGGATCCTGGGTTGTCACACATTGTTTCCACAAGGCCATTTTTGGTAGACACATATAGGGAGTGCTTGAACTTAAAGCAGATGTTTAACAAACTCTTATTCTGGCCCAGAAACAAGGATCTGTTGCTAGGGGGTTGATTACATTTCTGATGAATATCCCACATTCTGATTTTATGAAATTACTTGAAAAAGTGTGTTTAATCTACTAGAAATTTCGTAACAGACAATCTAACATATTCAGAGAGCAGAAAGTCTACATGAATGATTTCAGAGATGGAGCAGTTGGGATGCGAACACTGAAATAACATGATAAAAGCATCACTTGGGGGTAGAGAAAGATCTGTTAATGATAGGAAGTGCTTACAAGGATAGTGAATGATCCTGAAGAATGGTAGCAGGTGGTACACGTCAGTGGCATGAACTGCAAGGGCTAAGGTTTCTATGGAAGCAGGCATTCATTAGGAAATGAAAAGTATAGAGACCCATCTCTGGGACCCTGGGGTCACAGAAGGAAGAAGATTAAGCCTGCTCTACTTGAGCAGGCCTGCTCCCCAGCTTTGTTGCAGCCAGGAGGCTGGGCACCAAAAGGCTGCCTCCTAGCCCTTCAGGAGCCAGCCCAGTCTGGAGGGCCTTGGGGTACCAGAGCCCTCCCTAAGAGGGAGCTAGTTTTTAGACAATGGGGAGAGGTGGGGGAACTGGTGAAGAGATTGAAAACAGCATTCCAGAGAGCACGATAGAAAGTTCTGGAAGGGAGAGAAAGGATTAGCAGGTTGCGGGGTAAAAATAGAGATTTTAGGTGGTGATAAAATCATTTCCTAGGCTTAGATGAGCTACTTTTTTCATCTAAACTAGCTCCTTTATAAAACTGAAATAATAACAACTTTGCAGGGTTGTCAAAAAATTTTGCCACATTCTGTATTTCCAGCCTTCCTGTCAGAAAAGCTCTCTTTGGAAGCTATAAAGATAAGTGATACCTGCCATTATGTGTAAAGGAATTTTGGAATTTCTCTTTTGGGAAATAAACTTAAAAGGCATGGGAAAGAATGAAAGTTCATAGCTGATAGTCTGAGGTGTTTTTTTTTTTTCTTCATCTAATTAGAAGGCCAAAAAAATCTAGAGTTCTAAGTAGATGAGATGGAAGAAATAAGTGATGGGAAGAGAGGGAAGTAAAGACAACAAAAATCTTAAGAGGCCAAGGTTAAGATGGGGCACTCAGCAAGGAGAGCACCTAAGGAAAAAGGCCAAAGTAGAAGGTCCTAGAACAGAGGTTGAGACCAATCATCTACCCTTTTTATAGCTTTTCTATGCTTTTATGTTTAATTTAGGTCTCACAAGAATCTCTTTCTATCTAAATGGAAACACAGAAGCCGACAGCAAGATTTTAATAAGAAAGAGGAAAGAGTGGAAACTCTTCAAAGTGAGTACTCTTATTACAGTTTTTAGAAGTGGAGAATTGAGGTGTCCTTGAAAGTGATCCAGCCTTTGACCTTCCCACCACAGCACACAGACACATTTCAGAAAACTGAAACAGAGGATTAAATGTCATAACCTCATAGAGTTAATTTAAAAAGTTAGTGATTAATTTAGAAAGTTAACCATCCTGATTGCCTAGTTTAATTTTGCTATGCTGGTACACTGCTTTTCTACCTTAACTTTATTCAGGAACTTGAGGTAGTTACTTACCTGAAACGTATAGTTGTGATCATGGTAGTTATGTTCTATGAAGTCACCATGATTAGTGAATACTGAACCATTACAAGGGAATTACAAGACCAGATTCTTTTGAGCTTCTTGTCACCACAGTTTTGTTACCTGGTAAATATATAACCTTGTTCAGTGTGTTTATATGTTTCTGTTTAAAGACACCTTAATATATAATGTTAATGCATTAACCTTGAACTCACGGCCAGTAGCACCGTAATTCATGCCTGGATGAAGCTTACCTAACACACATATTTTTTTCTTTTGGGAACATCACAGTCTTCTTGCACTTAGGAACTCTAGACAGCACTTCCACAATGCTTTTGGGAGCCATTTTTAAACAGCAAAATTACCCAAAAACACAAAATGTAGCATTAAATAGAGTGTAAAAAAGACAATTATTTATAACAGAGCTAAAACATGAAAGAGCTTCCACCTTGCTTAACCTCAGCTAGGAACGTACACTTCAGGGGAGTTAAATTTTTTGTTGTTCTGCAGTGACCACAAAAGCACTCTATGTATTGATTTTTGAGTTACAGGTAATTAGTAGGGAGGTGAATTCACAATTACAGAACCCAGGAATAACGAGGATTGACTGTAGAATCTAGCTGCCCTCTTCATTGCATTTAGAATTTATTCTCAAAAAAGGCATCTCTGGATTTAAAAAACAAGCAACAAGAATCAAAAAATCTTGAAAGCAGTCCATAATTATTTAAATTACAATTTGATTGTAAGTTTCTTCTTGGTATATGTTCATTCAGCAAATGTTTATTGAACCTACACTGTGTTCTGGGTACTCTATGAATGAATGCAAGGATATTTAAACTGTTGCTGCACAGTATTGTTTCCTGATCCATATAACACTAGTAGATGTGCCAGCTTGATGCCAGGGACAGAGTAGGGCTGCAGTAGGTGCTAAATGGATAAATTTATTCATAGCTGATGGCTGATGACAGGGCTGGTATTCATTGATATTTGTAAATTGCAGCTCTGAAATGTTTACATTCATAGATACTATTATCATCCTCAGTTTAAAGATGGCAAAGTTAAACTCAAGGAAATATTTGCTTCATGTTGTTCCAAAATTGTTCTGCATCTATTGCTGCAAAATAGGAATCAATTATAAACTAAAATAATTTGGGATTCTGGACTTTTAATTTCATAATACAAAACTCAAAGAAATGGAAACATATACTTCTTTACATTCTAAATAGTTGATCAGTGGCTAAACTCTGAGAACTATAAATAAATAACCTCATTGCAGAGTGGTTTGGCAGTGACTGTGGATGTTGAGCCTGGAAGATCTTGTGAGTTTTTGTACATTTCTTGACTTTTTGTTACGTTAGTAATACATACATACACATTTTTTTTTTTTTAACCTTTCAGTTTGATTAAAAGGCATGCAGTATCCTCTCTTCATAGTTAGAGGGTATTAGTTTTGTTTGTGCTAAACAGTTTTTTTCAAAAATTTTTAAAACACCTTTTTAAAAAAATTTTTTTTTTCAGATTTGTAAAACTGCCATGTACTTGTAAAAAATCAAGTGATTCAGAAAACTTGAAAGAAAAAAAAATCCCCTAAATTCTTTCTATGCAGAAAAAACCAGCATTCAGTGAGGTGATGATTAGTATTTGAGTTAAAAGCTTTCTGTATGTAAACTCATTTAATTCTCAGCAGTCTTACAAGTGCTTTTTTTTTTTTTTATCATCCCCATTTTACAGGTCGGGAAGCTGATACAAAAAGAGATTAAGTAAATTGCACGTGGTCACAGAAACAGTGAACAGAAATAGAATTTGAAATTAGACATTCTTTTTTTTTAAGTAAACTCTATGCCCAATGTGGGGCTTGAACTCATGTTGCCAAGATCAAGAGTTTCATGTTCTTAACAACTGAGTCAGACGGGTGAAATTAGACATTCTGACTGAACAGCCCATACCTTTAATTGCTGGACTAGACTACTCCAATGGAAGAATAGATAGCCAAATAAAAATTTAGAAAAATGTGATCAAGTTACATGTTACTTTAAAATATATTTACATTTAGTTTCAGGGGCACCTGGGTGGCTCAGTTGGTTGAACATCCGACTTCGGTTCAGGTCGTGATCTCACAGTTCATGGGTTTGAGCCCCGTGTCAGGCTGTGTGCTGACAGCTCAGAGCCTGGAGCCTGCTTCGGGTTCTGTGTCTTCCTCTCTCTCTGCCCCTTCCCTGCTCACACTCTGTCAATCTCTCTCTGGAAAAATAAATAAACATTTAAAAAAAATTTTTTTAATTTATTTACATTTAGTTTCTAAAGAATGAAACTGAAAAATTCACTGACTTTATGTAAATACTTCATGTTTCATAAGAAGTATATCAGTAATCTATATGATTCCTCCAAAATGAAGGATAAAGAATATGAACTGCTTCGAGAGGTCGGGTCAGGTTGCCTCTGTAATCATAGATTTAAACCTTAGACTGTTGATTGATTTTTATTTAAAAAGGGTGAGATTAGCAAAAAAAAAAAAAAAAGATCTCCCCCAGTTACCCAGTTTTTCTTAGTTTCATTTCATATGTTCAAGGTTTGTAGCATTCTTTTCTAGCCATAATTCCCAAAGTAGTTTAATCTGTATTTAAATTGATTTATTGCTTACTACTGACCCTTTGACCATGATGTCCCCATTCCTTAACTCTTGTTGGGCTATGGTTTTTTAATCTTTGTTTATTTTTGAGGGAGAGAGAGAGAGACAGAGACAGAGCGTGAGTGGGGGAAGAACAAAGAGAGAGGGAGACACAGAATCCGAAGCAGGCTCCAGGCTCTGAGTTGTCAGCACAGAGCCCTACACAGGGCTTGGACCCATAAACTGTGAGATCATGACCTCACATGATCATGAGCTGAAGTCAGATGCTCAACCGGCTGAGCCACCCAGGCACCCCTTGGCTATGGTTTTTTAAAGATGGGATTATAGGTGTTATAATTTCTAAAGATTTACATCACTGAGAATGTCTATTCTTTTTTCTTTTTGGGATGAGAAAGGGAATTTACTTGCTCATGATACTTCTAAGTTCAGATATACATCACCTTCAGGTGTGGCTGGATCATGCTCCTCAAGCATTTTCATCAGACCTGCTTCCTCTGTGTCTCTCAGCTCTGCTTTGCTCTGTTGGCCTCCCCTCTAGGAGGACCTCTTTTTCTTTTTTTTAATTGAAATATAGTTGACACAGAATGTTACATTAGTTTCATGTATAGAGAATAGTTATTATAACAACTCCATACATTATGCTATGCTCACCCTAGGGGTAGTTACCATCTGTCCCCATACAGTGTTAGTGCAATGCCATTGACGTAGGGATCTATGCTATATCTTGAATCTGTAGTGTTTTTTGCTTAAAGGGAAATTTGGCTAAATGTAATATTCTTTGGAAATAGTTTTTTTTATAACTTTATGGATATCAATTCATTATTTTTTTACTTTGTGAGGGCTGCTGTGGACAAGTCTGATGCCAACCTGACTTTCTCCCCACTTTGTATATGAGTTGCCTTTTATTTCTAGATTCACAGATCTTTTTTAATATTTGCACTTAATACTATAAATTCCCCTTTAATTACTGCTTTAGTTTTATCCCACAGATTTTGAGATGTTGTTTTTTCATTTAGTTCAAAATATTTTTTCATTTCCCTTAAGACTTTTTCTTTGACTTACAGCCTATTTACAAGTTCTTTGTTTAATTTCCAAATATTGAAAGGTATTCCAGATAATCTTTCTCTTATTGCTTCCCAATTTAATTCTGTTTGGGACTGAGAAAATACTTTGTAGGATTTCTTTCTTTTTTTAAGTTGTTTGTTTTATGGTGCGTAATATGGTCTGTCTTGGTGAGTGTTGATGTACACTTGAGAAGAATGTGAATTCTGTTGTTGAATGGAGTATTGTAAAATGTCAGTTAGGTCAAGTTGGTTCATAGTGCTGTTCCAATTTGGGTATGCTTATTTTTGCCTACTTGTTCCACCAGTTTCTGAAAGAGAATACTGAGACCTCCAACTGTAATGATTAATTTAGTTATTGACCTCTGCTAATTTATTAATTTCCTTTTTGTTTTTATAGTCCTCTAGCACCTGTTTAAACAATTTGCAATAGGAAAATCTCTGTTCATAACTAGTGTGTTTTCCATTTTCCTGGTTGGAGCCTGACTAGCATATACGGTCTGTTCCTGCAACAATACCATATTGTATCAATTACTGTAGTTTTAGAATAACTCCTTATGTGATAGAGCAGTTCCCTTTATCTTACAGAAATATTTTGACTGTTCTCGGTGTTTTGGTCTTCTGTGTTGTCAGGAAAAAACCCAACTTCATAGAGGATTCTGCAGGTGCCACAAGTAGACAATAAGACCTAACAAGTCAGAGCAAAACAGTTTGTTATAGCACAGCAAATAGCATGGCGTCCACATAGTTGTGCTGATTCCTTTATCCCAAGTCCCATAGACAGTGTAATGGCCCCAGATAGACACTGTGTAGGCAATGGGTTGTATGGTAACTGAGGAACTTGATGCCAAGGGCCTAGCACTTTTTGAATAAGCAGCAAAACATGATAGCAAACAAGCTAGTTTCCCCCCCGCCCTCCCCACCCCCCCCCCTCCCACCCCCCTCCCAGCCCAAACACCCCTGCAGGAAAAAGTAGTCATGTGGTGCTCAGGCTGTGGTTCCTTTGACCTACTTAGGTGCCTATTTGACTACAAAACTGCTTCGTATCAGGAAACAAAGAAGCCTTGTACATTCAGCAAAAACTGAAGGGATGCTCAGGACCATTGGTGGACTACTTCTCATAACACATATAATTTTAGAATAATCTTGTTAAGTTCTACAAAACACCCTGTTAAAATTTTTATTTGAAGTTGCATTGTAGGGGCACCTGGGTGGTTAAGCATCTGACTATTGATTTCAGCTCAGGGCATGATCTCATGGTTTGTGAGGTGGAGCCATGCATCAGGCCCTGTGTTGACAGTGAGGATTCTCTCTCCCTGCCACTCCCTTGTTCACACAGGCTCGCATGCTCTCTCTCTCTCAAAATAAATGAGTAAACGAGAAAAAAATATTTTAGGGGCACCTGGGTGGCTCAGTCAGTTAAACATCAGACTCCGGCTCAGGTCATGATCTCACAGTTCGTGAGTTCAAGCCCCATGTCAGGCTGTGTGCTGACAGCTCAGAGCCTGGAGCCTGCTTCGGGTTCTGTGTCTCCCTATCTCTCTCTCTCTGCCCCTCTCCCACTCGCTCTCTCTCTCTCTCCTTCAAAAATAAACATTAGAAAAAAATGTTTTAATAAAAAATATTTTAAAAGATGAAATTCCATTGTAAACAGTAGATACTTTTGGAAAAAATGGACACAGTTATTATATATTAGTATTAATTATAGACTTTAGTTATAGACTATATTTATTATATGAAGTCTTCCTATGCAGCATATTTCTCTAGATTGTCTCATATATTTTCTTATAATGTGTAGTGTATATATATATACACATACATAGTAAAGCTTTATAATTTACTATATACATACAGATCTTGACTACTTTTGCTAGATTTATTTATAAGAATATTGTATTTTTTGTTACTATTGCATATATTATCTTTTGCTTGTTTTAATTAACTATTTTAACTGTTGCTAATAAACAGAAATACTATTGAGCTTTGTTTAATGATCTTATATCCAACCATCCTGCTAAACTCTTTATTTGTAGAGATTTTCAGTGTTTTTACATAAACAGTTTTCTTTCAATAGTTAAGTTCTATTTCTTTTCAGTAACATGTACATTTATTTTTGTCTTACTAAACTGACTATATGTAAAAAAGAAGGAATGGGGAAGGGTTACAATTCTTACACTAGGTCAGATATTCCTTAAGCATTATCCTAAGTAAATTTCAACAATCCTGTAAGATAAATATTACTCAATTTTTTTTTTTTTTTTTTTTTTTTTTTTTAGCAGATGATGAGAAATGGTTCTGGGAGATAAAATAACTTGTTTAAAGACATATAAAAGAATCAGCATCAGCATTCAATACCCCCTATGATTTTTGGAAACTGATCTTTGCATTGTACCGTGCTGCTTCCAGATTCAAAGGGGAAAAAATTAAACAGCCAGAGTTCTTTTATTTAAAATAGCTAAATACTAGATAGGAATTTCATGGTAACCTTTAAAAATATAATCCCCTTTTTTATTTTAATGTGACACAGTTTTTGATGACTATATTTCTACATTTAGGTAGAGGAAAGGAAAAAAACAGACAAACCACTGAAAGCAAGAGAAGACACATTTTGAACAGTCAGCCAGTAACTTCCAGAAAACGTCGATCTAGGAAAAAACAGGTATTCATTATATTTCCTTATTTTTGTCTCCCTTCCTGTCTTTGGTTTTCCCTAGAGACTCCCCAGTAAGAATTTGAAGCAGCTTTTCCAGCTGAGGCAGTTGTTTTACAGGAGCCCAGATACCATGGTGAGATGCAGGAGGAGGGGAAGTATTCTATAGTTTTGTGATTTTTTTCTAATTCGTTGACTGAGTTGTGTCCCGGGCAAAAACCATCCAACGTGCTTCTCAGCTTTTATTTCCTCTAGAGGGGGCTGGAGTTGGCTGGAGATGAGTTGGAATTGTGGGCACCTGGAGTTTTTTAATTGAAACTTGTCCACAGTGAGTCTCCATCACTTCACCCATCATAGTTACGTGTTTCTATCGGTACTGGCTCTAGCTGTGAGCTTCTTTTCCTGATAAGCTGTGATTCTCTATATCGCCCTTTTTGTTTTTATATTAGCAGTTTGCCTATTGGCATTAATTCTCTAGTGGATCTACAAAGAGTCGTTGACTTTCAGTTTAGTTTTTTTCTTTTGAGAACTGGAGTGATCTTTCCAAGCTTTCTATATGTCCCAGAACTAGAAGTCTCAGCCTCATACATTTTTTTTTAATTAATTTATTTTGAGAAAGTGAGCACAAGCTGGGGAGGGGAAGAGAGAATGGAAGGGAGAATCCCGAAGAGGCTCCCCACTGCCAGCACAGAGCCCCACTCGGGGCTTGATCCCATGAACCATGAGGTCACAACCTGCGCTGAAACCAAGAGTCAGACGTTTAACCAGCTGAGCCACCAGGTGCCCATCTGCCTCATAATTTTTTTTTTTTTAATGTTTATTTATTTTTGAGAGAGAGTATGAGCAGGGGAGGGAGGGACAGACAGACAGACAGACGGACACAGAATCCGAAATAGGCTCCAGGCTCTGAGCTGTCAGCACAGAGCCCAAGGCTGGGCTCGAACTCGGGAATGGCAAGATCATGCATGACCTAGGCCAAAGTCAGACGCTTAACCACCTGAGCCACCCAGGCACCCCTGCCTCATACTTTTAATTGACCTTTCCCTGCAGTTCTTCTGGCAACAATTCCAAATGAGATTGTACGTGTTATTTATAGATATATATAAAAAAAAAAAAAAAGTTTTTTTCTTTTTTTGGTATTTTAAAAAAAATACGGTTTATCAACTACATAATTTAAATAATAGAACATAGATGGTATTGTCTGTCACTGTTTACTATTGCCAAAAAAGAATTCTTTGGCTATCACAAGTACCTCATTTTATTTTTAGCTTTCCACTGTTGGCTTTTTGGTGGGACAATTTTTTTCAGTTGAGTGACAGATTTCATCTTATTTTGTGTTAACATTTTCGTTCTTTAAAAAATTTTATTGCAGTAGTCTGTACCTGATTGGACAGATTCTCCTTGCTGCATTTGTCTGTGAAACAGACAAAGGTATTTCTGCCTGCCTCATCACAGTTTTATGGGTTTTTGAGAGAGAGAGAGAGAGAGAGAGAGAGAGCGCGCACATGTGCACAAGCAGGGGAGGGGCAGAAGGAAAGGAGAGAGAGAGAATCTTAAGCCAGCTCCACACCCAGCACAGAGCCCCACTTGGGGCTTGATCTCCTCGATCTCTTTGATCTCCTGACGATGAGATCATGACCTGAGCTGAAATGAAGAGTTGGATGCCTACCTCAACTGAGCCACCTAGGTGCCCCATCGTCACAGGTTAAAATGAGACTTCCTTTTGTAAATTTATTCTATTAAAGAGTAAAAGTAAATGTCTTTTGACAACAAAGACTTTTTTCCCCAGAGATGGTATGTAATGGGAATTACTGTAACTGGAGGTTTTTTGGTACCAAAAATAGTTTTTAAGGCATTATAGAGCATTGGTTTTTTCTTCTGAAAGACATTAAAAATGACAATACGATTTTCAAATATAAGTTACATAAAACATTTTTAACCATAGGAGAGAAAATGGTGCGTTTTAATTTGTTATATGCTCTTTATATTTTGCGGGTTATGGGCTTGACCAGGGTTGTTATTTTTTTTATTGATTCTGTGTATAATATTTCAAGGAAAGCAGGGGCGCCTCAGTGACTCGTTTGAGCATCCAACTTTGGTTTAGGTCATTATCTCAACAGTTTCATGGGTTCAAGCCCCACATCGGGCTCCACACTCTGTGGAGCCTGCTTCAGATTCTCTCACTCCCTCTCCATCCGCCCCTCCCCCACTCATGCTCATGCGCACACGTGTTCCCCCCCTCAAAATAATTAAATAAACTTAAAAAAAAGAAAGCAAAAGACAGAAAAGCACAAGGAATACAGATTTTTTTATGTCCCAAAATGTCATCTTAAACTCTTTGTTTATTATGTGATATTATGAATGGAATCTAAGAAGTCAGATATAGAAAATGAAGAAATGAAAAAGAGGAAACGAAAGAGTAGACTCAAATGAAATTGTACTGCCCTTGTGTTTTCTTTTTGTTCTGACACCGTGAAGCCAATTGTGGCATCAACTCCTTTTATAGAAAGTTAGGAGTGGGCCTCTTTAAACTTTTAAAGATGATGTTATTATTTGCTATATGATCACATGTTCCATATGATGTTTTGCAAGACCCTTGCCTTTAAATCATAGATGAAATTAAGTTTGCAAGATTCCAAACATTCAGATCAAACAAAAGAAGGCATAAACAATCACAGAGTAATAATACATCAAATTAAAGTTACTCTTTTTCAAGAAGAAAAAATTAAATAATGTTAAAAACTGAGGTTAACCTTCACTTGACAAAATTATAACTAACTTCTAGGTGAGAGGTTGGCAAACTCTGCAAAGGGCCAGGTAGTGAATATTTTAATAGGCTTTATGGGCCATATACTGTTTCTGTCACATATTTTTTTCTTCTTTAAAAACCTTATTTTGAAATGTAAAAACTGTTGTTAGCTTCTGGTCAGTGCAGACAGCCTAAGACTGGAGTTTGGCAGTAGCTTGCTAACCTCTGCTGTATGTGATCCACTGTAAAATACTGTTTAAATTTGTACCCAGAAACCTAAAGGGGATTCAGGCAGAGAATATTAATTTATTTTTTAAGAGATCTGAGCTTTTGTGTTGTATCAGGTACCATCTGTGCATTCTATTAAAAGTAATTAGCTCAGCTTAGAACAAGAAAACTGTGGTGTATATCTGAAATTTGCATAAACCAATGACTACTTTTTATTTTTTTCTGTATTTTTTTAATGTTTATTTTTTTATTTTTGAGAGAAGTAGTGCGCACATGAGGGGCAGAGAGAGAGAAAAACACAGAATCCCAAGCAGGCTTCAGGCTCTGAGCTGTCAGCACAGAGCCCGACGCAGGGCTCGAACTCATGATCCACAAGATCATGACCTGAGCTGAAGTCCAAAGCTTAACTGACTGAGCCATCCAAGCACCCCGATACTTTTTAAAACCAAACAAAACTGGAGTGCCTGGGTGGCTCAGTCAGTTGAGCATCCAACTCTTGATTTTGGCTCAGGTCATAATCTCACGGTTTGTGAGTTCAAGCCCTACACTGGGCTCTGCGCTGACAGCACGGAGCCTCCTTCGGATTCTGTCTCCCTCTCTCTCTCTCTGCCCCTCCCCGCTTGCTCTCTGTTTCTCAAAATAAATAAAAATAAACTTAAAAAACTGAACAAAACTGTAGCAACTTCTTACATAACAGAAATTCTTAACTTGGGGATTGTAAAAGTGATAGATTTTTTTTTTCACGCTTATTTTTTTTTTTTTTTGTGAGAGAGAGCGTGAGCAGGGGAGGGGCAGAGAGACAGGGAAACACAGAATCTGAAGCAGTTCCAGGCTCTGAGCTGTCGGCACAGAGCCCAGTGCGGGGCTTGAACTCAACAAGCTGTGAGATCATGACCTGGGCCGAAGTCGGACGCCTAACTGACTGAGCCACCCAGGCGCCCCATGATAGATATTTTAAAGGGGAGTCTAAGTAGCCTCTGAGATGTTATGTAAAATTTTGTATACCTTCTGTTGTCTGTGAAATGGATCCACAGCTTATAAGCTGTTACAGAAATCTAAGAAATGTACATGCAAATTCTTCCTCCTTTAGAAACTTTAATACTGGGGTGCCTGGGTGGCTCAGTTGGTTAAGTGTCCCACTTTGGCTCCAGTCATGATCTTGTGGTTCGTGAGTTCAAGCCCCGTGTCAGACTCTGTGTTCAGAGCCTGGAGCTTGCTTCGGATTCTGTGTCTCCCTCTGTCTCTCTGCCCTTCTTCTACTCACACTGTCTCTCTATCTCTCTCTCTCAAAAATAAACAAACATTAAGAAAAAAAAAAAGAAACTTTAATATTATTTTGATTAAAAACAGTTGGATTTATAGTAAGTATGTTCTTTAATTTTTTAAAGAATTTTATTTCTGTGAATAACTGTTCTATATTTTATCATAAGGCATGGCTCTGGGAAGAAGACAAGAATCTGAGATCTGGTGTGAGGAAATACGGAGAGGGAAACTGGTCTAAAATACTATTACATTATAAATTCAACAACCGAACAGGCGTCATGTTAAAAGACAGATGGAGGACTATGAAGAAGCTAAAACTAATTTGCTCAGACAGTGAAGACTGAATGTGTTTGTAAAAGCTTGGTAAAAGGGCAGTTAAATAGTTTGATCACGGCATTTTGTTTGAAACCGGTGGTCATTGATGTGTCTTAAAATTCTTATCTAAAGCTTTACAGTATGATTACAGTGTCACTTTAATCTGAAGATTGATGCTCTAAGAGTAAAATTCTATGCCATCATTGCATTCTTAAAGAATATTTTTCCTTTGAAAAAATGTAAATTTGTTGAACCCTGGTGCTTTCAATAATCTTATCCCCGAATCCTGTCCCCCCGCCAAAAAAAAAAAACAAAACCATGAAAACCTGGTAAGAGAAAAAATGTATTCCTGTTAACTTATTCTGCGTCTGTAGGCTGACTTCACCTTGGTAACACACATAAAAGTAAAGTTTCTCTAAGACTTGATTTATGGCCTTAATATATTAGTTACTAATATGCTTATTTATAGAATGTACAAAGCAATCCATGACTTGTAATATACTTAAATTTTCCTTACAGTAGTTTCATATAAGGGAGAAAACTTAAAAATAGTAATATCCATACAACAAAATTTGTACTATTACCAAGAATAGCTTCATGTCTCATTTAGGTACATTTAACTTTGTTTCAGTGTTAAAAAAATCTGCTTTATAATATGGTCCCATAAATACCAGTTTCTATGATATTTTCATTTAATACATCAGTATTGGGCCTAAGTAGTATTCTGTAAATGCTTAAATTGGTATTAACCATGATTATTTGATGTCTGTGTTAAATGCTAAATAAACAATGTCATCATACCTTAACAATTTTAAGTTCTCACCAACCTTTTATTCTTTAGAGGATTTAGTCATAAACCAAGAGCATTCTTTGATATTTGGAGTCACGTGTGCTTTATTTAATGAGTAAAAATACTGAAATATTGGTGTACAAAATTAAATGGGAGTATTTTGTAATCCGTGTTTCATTTCTTATTAAAGTTGCATACATTACTTTCCCATTGTTCCTGAATTTATTTTCTTATACATCTAGTAAACGGAAATGTGGATAATTACTATATGCTTCTTGACTGTCCTTTACTAGTTACTGCCGTTGCTTATTACAGACATTTTGATGGTTTGTGCCAAAGCTAGCGACAAGAGCCAAAATGGACCTACCTGTTAAGTAAACCTCATTCCAAACATACCATAAATCATCAAATTCTTAAGTTTCCATTAACTGTGATATGCTCAATTATTTTATGTGCCACTGAAAAAGATCAGTGTGTTTATGCTATACTATGGTGCTTTCTTGAGAATCTTATTTTACTTATTAAAAGAGCTATTTTAGTTTAAAGATAAATTTCTATCATATGACTTGTGGATATGTAAAAAGGAGAAGCAAAATAAGTTGAATAATGTATTTCTAAAACTTCATCTTAAATCTGAATTTTTTCTTTAAAATTTTTGAGATAATTGTAGATTCACATGAAGTTGTTAAATGATACAGAGAGGTTGCTTGTACACTTGTTCCTCCAATTTTTTTCCCCACAATATTCATAAAACTACAGCGTCTCACCATCAGGATACTAAGACAATCCAGTGTACTGAACATTCCCCAGTTTTGTGCCGTATGGTGGGTGTGTATTTAGTTCTAAATAATTTATCACTTGTGTAGGTTCACATCTTCACCACCATAGGCAAGATCCTGAGCAGTTCCACCACCACAGGGGTGCCTCCCCTTGCCACTCCTCTCCCTGTTGGCGTCATTCCTCCAGCCCCTGGCGGCCTCCATCTCTAAAGTCTCATCTTTGTAAGATGCCGTGTAGTGACATTCACCGAAATGGTGGAGTAGGGAGCTCCAAAGACTTTTCCCTTTACTGAGGCAACCATGAAGCTGGCAAATACTATGAGAATCTAATTTTTGAAACTCGAGAATATAATTAAGATAACTGGAGGAGTGCTTAATAAAGAGGCTACTACATCTTGCATGAAAAATTTTTGGTGTTCCTGCTTTCCGCACTTGGGACAGTGGCTGGTTTTCTTGGCGTGGCTTGATGGTGCCGGAGGGGCACCTCATTCTCACCACACTGTTGTGTTTTGACCTGTCTGGCATTTCTCTGAGAGTTTAATCCAGAAGTTTCCCTTTGTCTTACCCCTTTTGAACTCTCAAGGGGCTTTAAAAACATTGCCTACAGCTGCCTAGAGTCAGGGATGGCACACAGACTGAAAAATCTGGGGAGCAAGATACGTGGGGGTGGGGAGGTGCGCAGGAAAGGCACTTTGAAGGACTCATGTAAACCAGAATCCAGAAGGCCGCCCACGTGCCCAAGACGGCACAGTCTCAGACCTGGCAGGACCCTAGGCCTCTACCTCTAATCTTTGAGCTTCACACATACAGGAGGTGGAAGATAAAGCAGAGTGGTAAGTGATCGGCTGAACGTTGAACGAGCCCCAATTCAGCCAATTTGCAAAGGCCAGGAGAATGTCTCGTTTCTCTTTTTGACTTGAGGCATTTAAGCTGATTAAATGAAACAACCAATTTTATGGTGTTTTTTCTTTCGATTCATGGATGTAGCGGTAGTTTGTTCATCTTTATACAGTAATATATGATTATATCACCTTTACTATGTTGAATCTTTGAGTTGTGGAGATAAAAACCACTCAGAAGTGAGGACAGGGTGTTTTCTTCAGGGAGTGTTATAGCGAGGGAGTCAGCCACGACTACTTGTGTTTTGCAGAGACACAGGCCGAAAGAAGTTTGTAAATGGGAAAGCTTTACAGTGAAAACACAAAGCTTCAGGCATGCTCTGTTTGGAAGCCATTGGCATGCGGAAACTGGAGCCTGGCCAACTAGCAGCAGGCATCTTATGTGATTGTTTTGGGGAACATATTTGGCTTACTCGGATTGGTCCTTAGTTTGGACAAAATATCAGGATGTTGGCAGTCATCGACCAAGTCCTGACCGTTCTGGGTGGATTGCTACAGACGTTTCATTTGGCAACCTAAACTGGTTGCTGCAGAGTTTGTGGGTCAGGGTTTGTTGTCATATAAGGTCTGTAAGGTCATATGAGGTCCATTTTTATATTCAGTCTCAGAATTGCTTCAGTTTATCGCTACAAGGCTTTTCCAATTTACATGAAGTCTAATATTAGGAATAATACTGACTCCTAAATAAACTGAATAGTTAGGCATGATATTGTAACTCTTAGGAAACCATGTTAAAGAACCCAAATATATAGCCAACAGATAAAATGGAATATTAAAAACTATTCAAATAACCCGAAAGAAAATGAAAGGTGACTGGGGCAGGGGAGGGCAGGAAGCAAAAACAAAACCACAGGGGCAAACAAAAATATGGCACACTGGAATCCAACCATGTCAATAATTATATTAAATATCAATGGTCTAAGCCCGGGGTTGGCAAGTTTTCTCTCTAGAGGGCCAGATAAAATAGTTCAGGCTTTGTGAGCCAAACAGTGTGTCAAGTCTTCTTGGAGTTAGCCATACACATAAATACTGAGTAGGTGTGGCTGTGTTCCAATAAAACTGTATTTACAAAAACAACCGGCAGCGAGATTTAACTTGCAGGCTTTAGTTTGCTGACCTTTGCTTTTGAGTTCTAGATTGTGTTTTCTTTAAAATATATTGGACTTTGTTCGGTAAGCAGTTACTTCTGAAGCTGGGAATGTCTTAATTCTCTTTTTTTTTTTCTTCCAGGTTTGGAAGTTTCCAAATTTAGAACCACTTTTAAAGTAAGCTAACAAAATGGGGTTTCTAAAGACCAGCCTGGTAAGGAGAATTTGGGGCACAAATCCACAGGACAGCGGACTGTGGTGACAGAATTAAGCCAAGGTAATGCTCCCACAATTCCTTAGGGAGAGGGGGAGAGTTTTGGATTTACTTCCAGTTCAGTTTTCCTCCAAGAATACAGTCTTTTGGGTGTCCCTGTTTAATTAATACCCCACTTCAGTGTGGCCTTGGGCTTGCATTCTGCCTCCCTTGCTGAGGAAGGCGATAATGGAACTTCTGAGTGTAAAATGGCGCCCCTTTCCTCTGCCCAATGGCGGAGCACAGCCCGCTGGAGGTGAAGAAACTGGCAGAGGGTGCAGGCGGTGCTGCCCTGGCAAAGCAGCCCACCATTGCTGGGTGGTGTGGGGAGGCTGCAGCTGGAACTCTACGACAGAGCTAGCATGCTGGATAATAGGATCTCTGGAAGGAAGGGCGTGGCCTGCCGTCACTAGGAGTTATTCCAGCGCCCTCTGTTGATAAAGCTTAACTGTTAGGTCAAGAGATGTTTGCTGAGCCCAGCTCCAGAATCACAAAGGAAGGCAAAGGAAGAGGGAACTGCAGCCCAGAGTCAAAAACTTGTTTGTTTTTACTTACCCTTCCCCACCACATAACCCTTCATATGTCAAATACTTCAACGTTTAAAGTAAGGCTTCATTGAAATCTAATCTGTGTTGAAAGAGGAAAAATAGAAGACAAATTTGACATAAGAAATGCGATGCTTTGTAAAATCTACAAGTCTCAAAGGAAAAGAATAATACTTTCTCAGTGTTTTTGTTTTTTACAAGAGAATTATTTAAAGAATGTTTTCCTTTTCCACTTGAGTCCTTGAGACGTTCACATCTGTCTTTGTCTTTATAAATTTGTGAGTGCTTTGCTTTGCATGGATTATAACTCTTACAAAACCCTGATGAGGTGCAACGGTTTTAATAATTACAGGTCACCGATGAGGAATCGAGCTTCAGTTATTTTGACTTGCATTGGCAGAATTGCATTGTGAGTGACAGAACTTGTGTTGCTGATGGCCCATAATTAACACTTTTCTCTATCAAAAAAAAGAAAAAAGAATTTTCTCCCCTCTTTAGTCCATGGAAGTTGATGTCCCTCATGAAAAAAAGCCCAGCTCACTGTTCTCAATACCAGTGGAGCTCAGCAGGAGCAGCAGCAAGCATAACACACAAGGATTGCTCAAAATGCGCCTGTAATTGAAGCGTATTTTTCATTGTCAAGTACTTTTTCATTATTTCAGAGATGCTTTTTTTTTTTAAGCATCTAATTCTAAGGCTTTCTACCACTACTAAGTGGTTAAAAACTACAGTAACAACTCTGCTGAGTTGTTAGCCAAGTGAATCCTGTGATGAGTCATTTTGCTTGTGCTTCCTGAGTACTCACCCTGGGCTGTTACTATTAACAGTAACTGCCTGATGTGATACAGGAGACATTTAACTCCCCTCCCCGCTCCACTTTCCTCCCCTCCCGGTACTCCTCCTGAGTTGCGTTCAGTTCAGCGTACTTCTTTGAGTTACTGAAGCTCCTCTTAAGCCATCAGCTTCAGACAGGATTCCTTGACTCCATGATGTAGGATGAGAAAATCAGGACCCCTAAACTCTGCGTTTCTGCTCTCCCCAGCTTCCCACACCCTCCTATTGCTAGCACATGGTCAAGGGCTCTGTTTGTTTGGATTGATTTGGTTCGTTTTTAGCCTTCAGTCTAATAATTATAATGGAATATTTTGTGGTTTAGATATGGGTTGATTCTAAAAAATCAGAAACCAATAAACCTGTATTATGATTATAGAGCGACTATATTATTCACATTAGATCCTAGAAGTGTGACTAACTCAAAAAATGTAATCTTATAGCATGAATTTATGCATTTCAAAGAAGTGTCAAGGTAAATTGTATTCTCTCTCTTTCTCTCCATTCCCCCTTCCCCAGTAGCTCAAAATCATGCCATATTTTAGTTTGCTTCACATTTTGACCATACTTCCATTTTCAATTTTTCCTTGGAATTTTTATCTCCATTTTTAAAGTAATCCATGTTCATAGTTTCAAAAGTAAAATTTTAACATGGGGCTTAAAATGGAAAACATTCTGCCCTTTCACTGCCCCCACAGTTCTCCTTAAAGGTGACCGACCACTCTGAACTCTTTCAACTCTCTTCTCAAGGATTGATTTTTATAGTTAATAAAAATATGCTCATACTGCTGTTTGTTATTTTCCAGTTGGAGCTATTAGATTATTGACCCTCCGCTGTATAGGATGAGGTTTTTGGGTCTCTTGCATGCTCTGCCCCGAGTTCCCACAAACACACATGTCGCACCATATGCATGCTTCTCCTCCCCGGTTCTTCCAGGGTATTTGTACCCACATTTGGTTAAGTCAGGAATCAGTGTTTGTATTATTACAACTCTCCATTACACCTGGGCTGTATGTACCCATCATTTATCATCTCCAAATTCTCTGACCCAACTGAAAATCTCTGAAGACATTGAAATATGTCAGATATTCTGTTGATTTCATTGTTTTCTTGATGACACCCTTCCTCCTGCTCTCTTGCATCTGGTCGCCCTCCAGGCCTGCCACACAGCTGTCAAGCTTATCATCTTTGCCCTGGGGACTCCAGTCATCTCTCCTGCATTGGATTTCCTATTTTCTGGACCCTCTTTCACGGTTTACACTCTCATTTAGGTACAGCACCTCTTTCTGTACCTTCTCAAGAAAAAGATGCATAGGATGGAAAATTATTACATCTTGCATGTTTGAAAATATCCTTATTCTATCCTTGTATTTGACCGATAATTTTATGGGATATAGAATTTTAATTTGGAAAATACTTTGTCATAGAATTTCAAAGGCAATGCTTTCTTGCCTTTGTTGCCAAATATTGCTTTAGGTAGTCTGATAACCATTGTGGTTACTAATCCTTGACATGTGATCTACATTTTTCTCTCTGGAAGCTTTTAGATTCTCTTATGTCTCCAATGATCTAGAATTGCATGGTAATGTGCTTGGATGTAAAATTTTTTTCTTTTTTTTTTGAAGTTTTATTTATTTACGTAATCTCTACATCTAACATGGGACTCAAACTCAGCCCTGAGGTCAAGAGTTGCATACTTTTCCAACCGAGCCAGCCAGGCGCCCCTGTTTTTTGGTTTTTGTTTTTTGGGTTTTTTTTTTAACTAATGAGACAGACACCTAGTGGCTTTGGAAATGCATATGCTAAATTCTGAAAAACGTATTATTCTTTAGTAATCTCCCTTCTAGTTTCTTTGTAGTCTCTAGAATTCCCATTATCCAGATGTTGGGTCTCTGATCTTCTGATATTTTATCTTTTGTCTCCTAATTTCTGTGTGTAATTTTTTTGTTTACTTTCTGGGGGAAATGTTGCTAAACTTCCAAATTTTACAATATTTATATATCTCCTATCAAACTTTTTTTTTTTTTTTACATTTTTATTTATTTTTGAGACCGAGAGGGACAGAGCATGAATGGGGGAGGGGCAGAGAGAGAAGGAGACACAGAATCGGAAGCAGGCTCCAGGCTCTGAGCCATCAACCCAGAGCCCGACACGGGGCTCGAACTCACGGACCGTGAGATCGTGACCTGAGCTGAAGTCAGATGCTTAACCAACTGAGCCACCCAGGCGCCCCTCCTATCAAACTTTTTAATATCCAAGAGGTTTTAATTCTCCTTTTTAAGGTTTTAATGTTCCCTTTTCTGGGCATCCTGTTCTTATTTCGCGACTGATATTATTTCATCTCTTTTCATTCTGGCATTGCTTATTGCCTCTGAGTTTGTTCTGTTGTTTGATTGTTTTCTTTTTAATTTTGGTTTCTCTGTTTGCTAGTGGTTTTCCCCAAGTGTCTGCTTGTCCTGGACTATTCATTTATATTTATGAGTGAGAATTAAAAAGCTGACAGGAAGCTCTGTGAGCACTGATGGACACTCTCACGTCGAGATCCAGGCATCCCTGTATAGTGATCGGACAGGGACTTGGCTATTTTAACCGTCAGTACCTGCAGTCACTTCTCTTGGATGATGGATTTCCTCAGAGAGGAATCTAACATACTGCTGCGAGCGAACAGAGTGGGAGTGAGGGAGGGAAGCATATGCCCCTGCTTGCAGTATCTCAGAGAACGTGGTGGAGAGACCTTGGGGGTGGGGGGTGGGGGGCTCACAGTTCAGAAAGGAGACTCACTCAGTTTCTGTTCTCAGTTGTTTCTGGCATTTCCAATCAGGAGTCCCTCCCAAGAGTAGACCTGTGAGGCTGTTGCCTGGCTGCAGAGAATCTAAGGCTCTGTCTCATGTGCCAGTTGTCGACCATTCCATTAAAGGAAGTATCTGGAACCTTTCCAGGGTGCTGTAAATTACCTTGCTTGCTCAGATTAACTCCAGTAGGCATTTGGCTGTCTCCTCTCTTCTTAGACAGCCATCTGCTTTTCTGGTCCCAGAATCTGGTGGCCATCCCTTTTCTGCTATCTTTTTCTCTCTTGAGCCTCTTATCATTAAATTTTTTATCTTAAAAAAAAAATCCTTGAGCTGTAAGTTTATTGGGAATTGGGAGGCAAATATATGTTCAACCTGCCATGTTTAAATGAAAAAAAAAAAAAAAAAACCCTATTTAGGACCCTAATAAGGCTTCTGAATCCTTGTACCCTCTGGAAGTCTTTATCTTGCCTTCACACTTTATTGGTAGTTTGGCTGATAGAGAATGCTAGTTTTAAAATTATTTTCCCTTAGTTTTTGGAGGACTTATTCCATTAGACCTCAAGCATCCACGAATACTGATGAGATGTCCAGGTCTCTGTTTTCTAAACAACTTGAGTTATTTATATGAATGAACCTTCACTAGAATATTCTTAGAGGGTAGAACCAGTTTTGCATCGTTTTACGCATACCTAGATATGATGGCTACATTATTGCTGTTGGTATTCATGCTTAATTATTTATAGCAATCGCAAATAAAAACATCCCAAGAAAGATCGTAAAAAGAGAATAATGTGGTTATAGTTTACCTTGATCCTTTTTCTTTTTTTTTCCTCCCATCTCTTCTTTTTCATGCTCCCCTTCTAAGTGATCACCATTCCTAATTCTTTCCTTTGTCCTTCCTGAGTGGGTATACATATTTTTTGGTATATTTATTTTTGTTCAAATTACTTTCCACATACACTTTTGAAAATCAATCTGTTAAGTAATTCTACGATCTACACATCATTGTAGAGTGTCTGTGGAAAGGACCCTAGCTGTATGATACTCACTGAGAAAGAATACTGAAGAGGTCTCAAATACTCTGATCTTTAGCTTTGAAAATTGAATTGTTGGTTCTTCTTTAGTCCCTTGGACTATAAGTTTCAGTCGTGAATTGTTTCCTTGGACTCTGCTAGAATTAATAACAAGCTTCTCAAAACCATTATTTAATACTTAAGTCTTCTAGCCTATGAAATTCTTCTCAAGAACAGAAATAACAAAAGTATAGTTCACTGTGGGGTGCCTGGGTGGCTCGGTCGGTTAAGCGTCTGACTTTGGCTCAGGTCATTATCTCACGGTTCATGGGTTCGAGCCCTGCATTGGTCTCTGTACTGACAGCTCGGAGCCTGGAGCCTGCTTTGGATTCTGTGTCTCCCTCTCTCCCTACCCCTCCCCCGCTCACACTCTCTCTCAAAAAATAAACATTTAAAAAAATAAAAAGTAAAAAGTGTACTTCACTGTGAAAGTAATAAATGGCCAGCACTAGAAACTAAATACATAAGGTGAAAAATGATTTTATACAACTCAAATATGTTAAATGATAGAACACATCCTGGAACTATAAATACAGCATAGCTTTACCGCTGATAGTCTTTATATGTATGCCTATCACTTCTGAAGGATTTTTTTTTAATTTTGTTTTTGGTGAAATTTTGTTCATTCTCTGACCAGTCCAGAAAATTGGGGTATTTTCTAGTCAAACAAGTCAAGACCTCTTAAAAATGTGAACAGAAAGTTTATTAACTGGTATAAAAATTTTAAGTAACATTAAAATTACCCAGGAAAGCTTCAAAAATCTTGCTTTACAAATGTTAGAAATGGTCTTAAAATGTTAATACTGAACTTACAGCTTAAGTTTCCTAACCTTGATGAGACTCAAATTTTTTATTATTAACTTCTGAAGAATGTAATTTACCATAAAAACAACTCTGACAGTTAAATGAATATATAGTCAGAAATATTGCTACTCTCAGCATCAAATATCGAGGAATTTTTCCATCCCTAGTGATTTGCTATTGTCATTCTGTCATTACATGATAAGTACCAAGAAATACGTATTTTAGTAAATCATTTGTTAGTGAATAATATCTTATACAAATGAAACCGAAGAAGTTTGAATTTTAAGATGCCGTTCTCCAGAGAAAATATCCTAGGTTTAGAATTTGTTTCAAAATTGTGGAAAGGGCTTAGCTTTCACGGCTGTCTTTGACATCATCTGGCTTTTCATCACAGCTGAGTCTGGCTGAGAGGCAGAGATTCGGCTCTGGGGCTGCCTGCCGAGTGACCAGTCCACCCGGGTCCTTCAACAAGCCACCTTGCCTCTGCTTCACTGGTTTGCCAATTATAAGATAAGAAGACTAATACTTCTCTGTGTATGTGTGAGAGCATCACATTTGTAATAAAGTCCACGTCTTCCATCATTTATACCTCTGCCTTCCACCCCAAACATAAGAAAATGTATGCTGTAGAAAAAAAGCAGTAAGCCTACCTTGATTAAACTTGAACTTAGTTTGAACTGAAATCTGAAAGATTATTTCAGTCAGCATCAAGTTTTAAGCCTTGGAAATCATCTTAGACGCTAATGGTAAAATTTTCGCACTCAAAGCATTGTTTCATCCGTTGGTGCCAAAATTCTCCTCGTGAAAGTTACCGCATTTAAGGAACTTGTATGGACCTAGAATGGACATGTGATTGGTCTTGTCAATTAACGAAAAACAATTTCTTCTTCAAAAAAGCATTTTTAACTTAGCTGCTGGTTTTTCATTACAAAATGCTTCCTAAATCTTAAACGACATGTCCTGTTGAAAATTACTTGTGACTATTTTCTTGAAATCATTCTTTCACAATTTATGGAATAATATATGGGCAATGTATATGTGACCGCGTGAATATACACCTGTATAACATATTTTAAAGTGAGAAGATTTTAAGAGATTACAGAATAGAAAGAAAGAATGCGACAAAGCATGGATACCTTAAATGACAATTTAACCCACCAATACATGGACCATGTTGTAGCAATTTTAGTGCAAAGAGACATGTATTTTGTGTTGTGTGGGCCACCTCTTGAATGAGACTGACTCTGCAGAAAGCCAAGGACCACAGGAGCCTCGGTGTAGCAGAAATGAAAATAAAGGCACTACGTATCTTCGGAACTGGCCCGTAAATTTTCTTTCTCTTCTTCAGAGTGTGGCAATGACATGTGTTCAGGGACTTGGGCCAAACGGTTTTTGAAGGTTTATGTAGCACTGAACATGACTTGGTAATATTTGGCATGTTTACAAACACATTCTGAAATATTTACATCGCCATCTATATAAAAATAAAGCTGTGAACAGCTGGACAAGAGCACTGATCTACTCGCCGAACTTTTTTCCAAGTTCCTTGACATCGAGGATTGCCAATTGCTTGCCAGTGGAGAGTTTGATTTCTGAAACGATATTTTGAAAATGGCAGTTACGCTAAAAGCAAACCAAAGAAAATTCTAATTTACAGAATTATAAATTGAGGGGTTTTGTTGTTGTTTATAGAATGATCGTATTTGGAGTTTTGAAGTGCATGACAAATTGAAATTTAAAAAAACAAAGTGATCACAAACTGAGTTTCCCTTCTTTGGGTTCTGTCAAAGCAAGTTACAAATTCATCTCTATTTGAGGACACCCTCGTTGAGAGAGCAGTTTGAGGTTACCGTGTTCATTTCTCTCACTTGATCTGAATATATGAAGTGTTACACAGAGGAAAATGGCTCCCTAGTTCATGTATATTAAAATTAGAGGGCTCTGCCCAAATGATCTTTTGTAATCACCTCCAACTCTTTGATTCCATAATGAAAAAAACGGGAGAAGCGGGAAGAGGGAAGCCATATTATTAAAATTTTTTTTTTTTTAAGGGCACTGGAAATTCAGCCAGGGTTCAAGGTACTTTATGGATACAAATTAAATTATAAGTTCATTTAAAGACAAAATATAGATGAGATATTCAGAAAAATTTAAGTCTAAATATCTGGTTTCTTACCCACTTTACTGCTCATGTCGTGTACTCCTTACAAAGGCTATTAGGCACAAGTGACTAATAAACATAAATTCAAGTTATTAAATATTAAAATACACCTTGGGAGTAATGACTAGCTGAGAAGGTTCATATTTTACCTTCTAATCTGTACTTTTACCAGTTCCACCTGATATACTTAAAACTGTAATCTACGTGCGACCGAAGTTGGCCCTTGTCTGATAGCTGACCAGCATGAGGTCTACTCTTCTCTTGGTTAGGAATAGTGCCATTGGATTTAACTGATAAATGAGTACAAGACTGGGATAGATATTCAGGGTAATTAAATGTTTTCAGGGTCAATTCTTTTGGCCAATCCATAGGTTTCTATCAGTTTCTGATCGTGCAAACCTGAGTCCACCACCGTCTCAGGCGTGGTTTTATGACTACCCCACTGAGCAGTGGTTCTGAAACATCGCTGTGGGAGTGAATCATCTGGGCAGGGGTCAGCAAACCACAACCTATGGGCCAAATCCAGCCTACCTCTTGTTTTCGTGTGGTCTGTTAGTCAAGAATCGTTTTTTGTTGTTTGTTTTAAAAAGTCAAAAGAAAATCAAAATAATATATCATGACACAGGAAAATTATATGAAATTCGAAACTTCATGTCCACAGATACAACGTTAGAACAGAGCCAAGTGCATCTGTTCAGTGTCTGTGGCTGCTTCCATGCCACGATGGTAGTTGAGTAGTGAGACAGACCATACGGCCCCCAAAGCTGAGAGTATCTACTCTCTGCCAACTCCTGACCTCGAAGATTGTTAAAAATCCACCCCCAAAGACTCTGATTCCGTTAGGCTCACGTGGGGCTTGGGAATCTGTAGTTTTTAAATCAGCATCCAAAGAGGTTCGGATTCAAGTGGTTTTCAAAACACTGCTTTGGAGTGATCATGTTTTCAGTGGTCACTTGGCAGCATGGTCCGAACCAAGATCCAAATGTACCCATTCATCACTGATACAGAGCCTCTGAGTCCCGCAGTGTAAATGGGGCCCTGGATTCAGGAATTGCTAGACAGAAGATTCTCCTTACTTGGGTTTTGACTCCCAAATCATGCCCTGATTTGCTGTTCAGGACACAGGACAAATATCTCCAAATAAAAACCAGAAAGACCCTTCAGCGAATGTCTCTCCCTTACCCATCCGAGTCCAGGCCATCTCCAGAACAGCGAAGGCTCACAGAGTTCATAGCTGGGGGTTGACAGTCCACGCACACCGTGTACCCCTCCCGGAGATACTGCATCCATCGAGTCAGGGGTCGGTTTTCCAGAGCACAGTGATGAGTCAATGACTCAGTCTTGAACTCCATACAGTATCTAGAGCCAAAACAAAAACAAAACCAAAAACCCACAAGAGTTTCAAGTGCTGTCATTAGCGGTAGCCTAATGCCGCAGAAAGTCTCAAGAAGCCTGCAGGCGCCGAGGATATGTGACAGACTGGAGAAGGTAGCGCCGGGCACTTTCCCAAGCTACGGCACCAGTCACACGATGCCTTGTCAAGCCTCTCATTTGCCGAACGAAGACGATGGGTGATGTCCGACTGGCAACCCCAGTGAAGTGTGTGGTGCTTTTCCAATCCATGGTCGAATGACCTGGTCAACGTGAATTTGCAGAAATTTGGATATCCCGTATCCCATCTAGTCTGACCACCAAATTGTGTGTAAAAAGCATATTTCCGTAGGAAAATGGCCCTCAATAACTTTGCTGATATCTTAGAGAATGATAGAAATCGAATAAGAACTGGCTTGAGCTTGAAAACATGTAAGCCCCCAGAGAGCTTGCCCTCGATGCCCCGAGCAGCACCTAGGCCTTTCTGGCCCCGCGGGCCCTCCCTACGCACCCCACCAGCTCACCTGCGTGATTGGCAATGACGGTGAGTTTAGACTCGAACCCAAGCATCACAAATTGGGCATCACAGATATTGGGCATCGCAGATAAAAGGAAATGGGAAGCGGAGATGTTTTTCTGTGACAGAGGCTCGTGTCGCCTTATGCTGAACTGTGGAAATCTCTGCGTGACTAGACTCCAAAAGCCCGGGGGGAGCATCCAGACATGGGTGAATATTTTAGAGCCTTGTACTAAAAAGCAACATGATTTTACAATTCTTCAGGGAAACAAAACATATTAAAACTCCTGCACGTTGCATTTTCCGTTCTAATTAAGTAAGCTACAATGGGCTAGTTTCTTATCCATGGAATTATGAGCTGTCCTAGGTTAGATGGAAAGCGACTGGAGAGTCTGCTTCAAAGAGCTTTAACAGTGCTAGGCCGTTTATTAGGTACCTTTAGGTCCTGAGGTAGGAAATTCTATGACGCAGCTTCAATCAACTTTCAACAGACAGCTTAACCCAGACGTCTCTTCATTATTTTCTCATTAAATTCTCCTAACAACGCCATGTGGTAGGCATTAATATTCTCATTTTTCAAGAAGAAAAACCGAGGTGGGACAACATCTCCAAGGTCTTACGGCTAGTGAGTGGCCGTGTGGAGGTCTGAACATACAACTGTCTGGTGTCCCTATGCTGACAGCTGAAGAGCGGACTGCAAGTAGGCCCAGAGCTCCCTCCCACCCTGTGCCTTCCTTCTTGATAAAAATCCTCAGAGCTGAGGTGTGGGCCACATTCAAACACATGGGTGCTGGTGTCCGTGTTCCCATAATGACTACAAGAGGAACATCCTTAGTATGATTGAGAAAGTGATATCCTCATTTTATATAGCATGTTTCTTGTTGATCAGACCTCAGAGACAAATCTTTGCAGCCCCACAAAAACAGGGCCCAGCCCTGTGGTAAAGAATCACATTTTATCCAGAGTCAAAGAACAAGTAACAGAAGAAAACCCATCACACCTACTTGACCTTTATGGGCTGACTTGACCATACACTGGAAAAGCAGTAGCTGAAAAACTCAACCCAAACAATACAAAACAAAAACAGCAAATTACCCGCTGTCCTCTGTGTCTGTAGACCACTGTGGAGATGTAGATTGTCGTGTTCTCTCCTTGTTGAATGCAGAGGTAGTTATGAAGGCAGGGACTAGAAAAGAGAGAATGGCATTGCACACGTGCAGCCTAAAGCCCTCAGAATGACCTTTCCCAAACTTGGCGTCAGTCCTATTGAGACCCCCCCATCCCTAAGTACAAAGGTCCATGGCACATTACCAAGGACTGAGACGAGGCCAAGGTACAGTGTCCCCAGAACCCAGCTCAAAGACTGTGTGCACACAGACGGGCAGCTACAGGCAGGCTTGTCCACAGTAACAGGTGACACTGTGTGAAAAGGGGGCCAGGGGTAAAAAAATACAAGAGGAAGCCATAAAAGATGCAGAGGAAACCAAGGGGGAAAAGGGAGAGAAGGGTTTTTTTTTTTTTTTTAATGAAAGGAAGAAAAATAGAAAAGGGAAAGATAGGAAGAACAAAGTAAGGGAAGAGGAGGAAGAAGACAAAAGAGAGAGAGAAAGGGGGATGTAAGGAGAAAAAGAGACAACCAGAGAGAGAGGAAATGTGAAAAGGAGAAAATGGAAGTAGCAGAGGCAGGAAATGTAAGTGCCCCCCGGGTCTCTGCAACAGCAGCCTGGAAGCCTCGCTGCCTGCCCCATGGTCTCAGAGTGACTGCCTAGTGCCGGCCAGCACATCGTCCTCCTCATGCCAACCCTCAGCCTCGGAGAAGGAAAGTCAGTTTGGCCCTCTCCTCCTTCCTGTCCCCAACCCCAACCCAACTCAATGCTCTAGACAGGAGGGAAGAAAGGGAGCCAGGAATCCTTGCCTCCCACCTCTGCTCTCTTCTTTCACCGATTTTGTTTGTGCATCTCCTTCCTATTTGCTGCTAAGTGTGGGGAGGCATCTGTTCCTATGTACAGTATAGCACCTGGAGATAACCTCCCAATGCCGCTCTGCTGTCACCTCAAGAAAGACAAGGCTTTGCCCTTTCCATCCCTGTGGCCCTCACACGTTTACGCACTTAGCAAGCATGAAGGCAACGAATGGTGGCTTGGTGGGTGAATGATGTCACAGAATCGCCAACGAGATACACAGATCCTACTTCCCTGTGGTCTTCTGTTCCCACACTGAGCCTTGCGGCTGAGATGGCTCAACAATCCTTCCTCCCTTTCGTTTCAGAAACTGGACCATCCCAGGAAGGGCAGACACCAGCTGATGTTGGCTTGCGCGATGCCAGAGTCACCGTGAGCAAGCTGGACGAGGGTACCAGCTGGAAAATAGATGCCTCCAGCCGACATGCTCATTTTACCTGGCTCCTTGTTGCCACAAGATGGCAGCCCTAATTCTTTTTTAGATTTTCTTAAGGAGGCTTTTTCATGTTACTGGGGAACGGAACGCAGGAGTGGCCTGATACCTGGTGGCCTTTTCCTCCTACGAGTTGCCGGTATTGTTTGTGTCCTGGGTGCTTTGGTGCTCAATCTCTTCAGTCCCATCTAGCGTGAGCCCTCAGAGTCTCAGCTGTGAAGCTCTGTTGCTGCGCTAACGTGTTTCATTGTTTTCCAGAGAACACGCCCCTCTTTCTAAATGTGACCATGGCTTTGGAACTTCCAAAATCCACGGAGAGAATTGAAAAGAACACGTAAGCGCGTGTATGTTAGGATCCTGCCGTCTCCCTCAGACCTCGTCATCCGAAACACGAACATCTGAAGGATGTTAGCTTTCCCACCGGTTGTTCCCGTTTCTGTCCTTCTGCCGTGTTTCCCAGGTTATTCAGTGAGTGAACGATTCAATTGCTGCTAAGTCCACGTGGCCTTGTACCAAACTATGACATTTTCGGGATGTGTTTCTTTAGCTCAAAACATTTATTTGATCTCCTCATTTGTACTGCATGTTTTATTACAAAAGTTCAAAGGCAATGCACCTAATATATAGCTGGGGGAGGGGGGCGCAGGGAATGAGGTTAGGAAGGAGAGGGCAAGAATAGGACTATAATATCTGATATCAAATCCTTTAAAAAAGCGCTGTCATAATAATAATGATGAAAGTGAACAGTGACACCCTTCTAGGTTTCCAGGCATAATGCTGAGCACCTTTCATGTGCTAATGCCTTTGACTCTTACAACAGCCCTCTGGGATAGGTGCTATTATTTCCCCCATTCCACAGATGGGGAAACTGAGGCACAGAGAGGTTGAGGAGCGTGTTTAAGGCTCCCGTCTAAACATGGCAGGGTCAGGCGGTGTCTCCGAACCCACGCTGTCACTGCCTGGAGACTAATGTCATGTGGATCACAAGGTTTCACTATTTCATGCAGCATATTTCCTATGAATTGCTTACATTCTGCTTTATTTTCCCTTTCCGTCCCTAATCGCTATCTTTAACATGAAGTAACCTTTAAAAGAGGAAAAGAGGGGGCCCCGGCTGGCTCAGTCGGTTGAGTCTCCAACCGACTCTTGGTTTCGGCTCAGGTCATGCTCTGACAGTTCAGTTAGTGAGTTCGGGCCCTGAGTCGAGCTCCTCTTGAACAGTGCAGACAGAGCCTGCTTAGGATACTCTCTCTCTCTCTCTCTCTCTCTCTCTCTCTCTCTTCCTCTATGCCCCTCCCCCGCTCACACTCTCTCTTTCTCTCTCAAAATGAATAAACTTTAAAAAAGTAAATAAAGAGGAAAGGGGACTTGGTGAGCCCTTTCCCGAGTCCCCTCAGGCCCCAGGAGAGAGGGAGGGGTGGTGTGGGAGTTGTGGCCCTGGAGGGGTGGGGCAGGCTCACGGCACAGATTAACGCCTGCTAGGACAGCACCTTGTATGCTTACAGCCTGCTTATTTACAAAGTACCTTCTCCTCATGTGTCACTGGTCTTCACAAAAGCTTTATACAGAGAGGTGCCACAAATGAGGTGCTCTTGGCAGAAAACTGAGGCTCAGACAAGTTAAATGAAGGGAAAATACGTAGTAAATGATGAAGCAAGAACCCCAACACAGGAGATAGCTTCTGGTTCTTAAGATCTACCGTCCACATTCAGTGTCAAACCTCTGAGGGTATGACCCATCATAAAAGCAAGCCAGTGGGGCACCCGGGGGGCTGGGTTGGTTAAGCGTCCGACTTCAGCTCGGGTCATGATCTCACAGTTCGTGGGTTCAAGCCCCGCATCGGGCTTTGTGCTGACAGCTCGGAGCCTGGAGCCTGCTTTGGATTCTGTGTGTGTGTGTCTCTCTCGGCCCCTTCCCTGCTCATGCTCTTTCTCTCTCTCAAAAATAAAAAAAAACATTAAAAAAATTTTTTTTAATAAAAGCAAGCCAGTAACTCTGGGACTTGTCTCTTCTGTGTCCTAACCCCTCAAGACCTGGGCTTGGTTTGGTGGCACATTTTGCAGACAGGGGGCACTTTCTCCCCACATGAGTCTTCAGAAAATAGACCAGGAGCCAGATTGCCTGGAGGTCTCTGACCCAGCACCACTTTTTAATATTAATTTAATTTAATTTCCATTACTTAAGAGTGGTAAGTAATTTAGAAATTATTTTTGCCTTCAGTTCCACTGCAGCTTACGTGTGGAAGAACGTAGCCGGGTGCCCGGGGACAAAGGCTCTCAATAAAAGCTAGTTCCCCCTCCTTTCCCCTTCCTGGCAACAATATTCAAATGTAATAGAGTCTTTGTTAAGAGGCCCTTTGCCAACTTTTCTGGCATCCTTTCAGCCTACCATTGTTCGGTTTTATAACAACTCGACTTCTAAAAGCGTGGCGCGGCACATACTTACTTTGAACATGAAAGTAAATTGAATTTGCTTAGAAAATTTCATAAAGTCCTCTGACACAATGGGGTGTCCCCAAAGCAGGCTTAGAACCACTGGTCTGTAGGTACAGTGTAAACGAGGACAGAAGGAGAACATGACAAAACACCAGCCTGGACACATACAGGTTATGATACACATCGATCTCCTTTCAGAAGGAGTCCATATGTACAACTAATACAATCATATGGCTTTTTGGATTTGTTTTTATGATAAAAATATAGTCAAGATATGCATTAAAGGAAACGGGAAAAATTCAATAGCTACTTAATCTTCATTAATAAGAGAGCTTCAGGGATGGGGTTTCATTCACTGGCCTCACAGGGCCTCCCTATTTCTACTCATTTACCAGAACCTGTAATTGCAATTTTATTTTATTATTATTTTAATGTTTATTAATTTTTGAGAGAAAAACAGAGCGGAAGAGGGAGACACAGAATCCAAAGGAGGCTCCAGGCTCTGAGCTGTCAGCACAGAGCCCCAACGTGGGGCTGGAACTCACAAACCATGAGATCGTGACCTAAGCTGAAGTCGGACCCTCAACTGACTGAGCCACCCAGATGCCCCTATTTTATTATTATTTTCTAAAATTTTTATTTATTTATTTTGAGAGTGAGAGAGTGCATTGGCAAGTGGGGAGGGGCAGAGAGAGAGAGAGAGAGAGAGAGAATCCCAAGCAGGCTCCATGATGTCAGCACAGAGCCCCATACGGGGCTCGTTCTCATGAACCATGAGATCATGACCTGAGCCAAAACCAAGAGTTCGATGCTTAAATGACTGAGCCACCCAGGAGCCCCTATAACTGCGATTTTAGCTCTAATGATAACAGGAACAGCAAAGCAATATCAGGAAGAAAAACCCTGGGGCCCCTGGGTAGCTCAATCGGTTAAGCATCCGACTCTTGGTTTCAGCTCAGGTCACCGTCTCGTGGTTTGTGGGATGGATCCCCGCATCGGGTTCCATGCTGTCAGGGAGGAGCCTGCTTGGGATTTACTCTCTTTCCCTCTTTCTCTACCCCACCCACCCCCACTCAAAATAAATAAATAAAACATAAAACTTTCTCTCAAAATAAATAAATAAACTTAAATTGTGTTTTGTTTTGTTTTTTTTTTAAGAGGGAAAACCCCACAGGATTTAGAGCCCTGAGATCCAGGGTTAGATTCTGGAAGTCCTTCACAAATGCTGTCACCTCCCTGAGCTCCAGTGTCCTCTTGGTTTCGGGGATAATGATGCTATTCTACCTCCAAGGTAAGCAGAATAATGGCCTTTCAAAGGTGTCCACATCCTAATCTCCAGGACCCGTGAGAATATTATGTTATTTCATCAAGAAGAAGGAAAGTTGCAGATGGAATGAATGGTCGACCTTAAAATGGGGAGATTATCCTGCATTTTCTAGATGGGCTGAATCACAAGAGTCCTTCAGAGAGGAAGTCGGAGGACGTTACTACAAAAGGAAGCACAGAGAGATGCAATGCAGCTGGTTGTGAAGATGGAAAAGGGGGCATGAGGAAAGGAATGTGACAGTCTCTGGATGATGGAAAATGCAAGGAAATGGATTGATTCTCCCCCAGAGCCTCCAGAAAGGAACACAGCTCTGCCAACACCTTGATGTTAGCCCAGGGAGACCTGGGTTGAACTTCTAGCCCACAGAGCCCTAAGATAATAAAGTTGTGCTGTTTTAAGCCACTAGGTTTGGGGTAGTTTGTTACAGTAGCCACAGGAAACGAATAGGCTCGCCTACAGGATTGCTATGAACACTGAATCAATAATGTCTATAGGAGCTCTCTGCCGTGAAAATGTGAGGGATTGCTACTCCATGCACCAAAGGCTCCCGCTCTGTGCATAGAGTCTAGTAGGGCGCGGGGCATAACAGGTGACAACGCAGCAGGACGGAGAGCCCCCGGGGGAGGTGGGTGCTCCTTCGCCACGTTTCCACACCAATCCGAGCATTCTTCTATCACGGCACTTGCTCATCACCCTGAGTTACAATTAGCCGTGATATGTTTGTTGTTCGAGTCTGTTTCTCCAGACCCCAGCACAGTGCTGGCTGTTGTTAACGCTCAGTGGATCTTAAATGAATGCATAGGAATCACGGTGACACAGGGCTTAGGGCAATCCACCAAATTTGATTTTCATGTCTCTGCTCTCATTTCCCTTTTGTGGCCCATCATTTTCCAAGGTGTATTCCACAGAACACTAATGATTCACTGAGATCCCCTTGGGAAAAGGGTCATTAATTGTTTTTAAATTTTTTAAATGTCTATTTATTTATTTTTTAAAGAGAGCGAGCAGGGGAGGGGCAGAGAGAGAGAGAGAGAGAGAGAATCCCAAGAAGGCTCCATGCTGTCAGCACAGAGCCTGATGTGGGACTCGATCTCACAAGCTGTGAGATCATGACCTGAGCCAAAATCAAGAGTCGGAGACTTAACCCCTTAACCGACTGAGTCACCCAGGCACCCTGGAAAAAGGGTCATTTATTGAAATAAGGGGGGAAAGCAGCCCATATCGTATCTCCCTCTTACAGAATGAAAATGGTCATTAGCATAATAAAGCCTCTGAGAAGTTCTTCCATAGAGAAAACTGTCCGATTTATCCCACATTTTCCTGACCTACACCCTATTTTGCATTGGCAAGCTTCTGCCTTCAGGAAAGTGTCATTTAAGTGATCCAGCCATGAGTCGGGACTCAGGGAAGAACCACTAGCCATACTTGGGCGAGAGCAGTGGTTCTGGAACCTCGGTGAACAGCAGAATCCCCTGCAAGCCTTGTTACAAGCACAGTGCTAGGCCTGGCTCCAGCCATTCTCATCTAGTGGGTCTGGGTGGGGCCCTGGGAACTTGCATTTCCAACAACTTCCCAGGTGAGGCCGATGTGGCCGGCTGGAGACCCCACTTTAGGAACCACCAGACTGGAATATTTGAGGAGTCCTGTCCCCCCTGACGAGCTTGTGACAGCAGTCATCATTTCTAAGACATTACAACAGGAAAGTGCATCTCAAGGACCAAAGTAGGGCTGCAAACGCCAGTGCCCCTGGCCCAGGTAGAGATTTCGCCTCTCTTCCCAAACTGGATTTCACCTTACCTTAGTAGGAAAGGAGGCCACTGAGTCCAGATTTCTCCTGTTGGTGTTAGTTCAAAGTCACGAACACTTTATGGGGAGTCACATACGAAGACTGCTGTTTTAGAAAGTCCTCTTACTGGAGTTCGGTGGGAGGGGTGGGAGACAGGGAGAGGACATGAGGAGGAGGACAGGCCTGTGGGCTGTGCCAGAGGACAGAGGAGCAGCCACCTCCAGGCAGAGAGGAGACCCCCAGGGGGCAGGGGGCGGGCTCAGTGCTCCCTGGTGCCCTTGCTCCATGTTCCATAGCCTTCCCTTCCCTGGCCTTCCTGTCTGTCTTCCTGTGACCTGAACTAAGCCGAAGAGATACGGAGAACCGGGCTTCGAAGCGGTCTGTGGCAGCCTGGTGAGCACTGAAGGGTCAAATGTACTTCAGAAATACTTTCTACCAGCCAAACCCTGTAAATGAGCAAAGTGGCTGCTTTCCTGATACACCAGCACTAGGTTTTAAGAGGCATTCAAAAAATCAGTAATGTCCTAGAGCGACTTCCTCCCTGAGCATTTTCTACAGTGCTTCTGCAGAGCTCACGAGCTGAATGTGGTTTTGTTCCATGACCGCATCTGTGAACACTAAACTATTTCCCTGGGAGTCGAATCTGACTGCCGCCCTGGCCCTTCCGCTACCCACTCCTCTACCAGACCAATAGTTTCTTTTCTTTTCTTTTTTTTTTAATATTTATTTATTTATTTTTGAGAGAGAGAGTGTGAGCAGGGGTAAGGGCGGCGGCGGGTGGAGGGGGTGGGGGAGGGACAGAGAATCCCAAGCAGGCTCCGTGCTGTCAGCGCAGAGCCTGATGTGGGGCTCAAACTCAGAAACCATGAGATCAGGACCTGAGCCGAAACCAACAGATGGACACTTGTCTGACTAAGCCACCCAGGCGCCCCCAGAGCCATATTTTCAAATCACAGCTCTGACCACAGCAGAAAATGCTACAGTGGCTCTTAAGATAAAGACCAAAATCCTAAACAGGGAGTTCCGGGGCCCTGTACTGAGGGGGGTGTCAGTACAGATGCTTCTTCTCTCAATGCCAGCCTCACTCTCTGTGCTCCCCAGACTCTGGCCTTCAACTTCTCAGATGGGCCTTGTGCTTCCCCATATTATACAAATGAGCCAAAGAGGGTCCCTAGGTTGTTCACTTCCTCACAGCAGGCTGAGACCTGTTAGCTCCAAAGCCTCCTGGCAGCAAACTCAAATTTTTATGCATCCAATTGTTTTTAAAAAGTGCCAAACAAGCAGATTTTTAGCCATTTAGGCCCTGCCTGCCTTTCATACCCTGTGAAACTACAGCTGGCACCTGTGGGCCATTGATGAGCTTAAAACCTTGTAGATGTAAGACCCCAAGCTGCTCCCACCCTTACTCTTTGAAACTCTGCCCCCAGACACTCCACATCATGCTGGAGTTGACATCACTTAGACACAGAGCCCTGGCGGATTCCTCTTCTCCCTTTTTGGATGGTGGTTCCCACAACAAAGCCTCTGCACTCCCCCTTCTCCTGCAACACTGTCCAAGCACTGCCTGATAAAGCTTACTGCCTATTACCACCTCTTGTGGTCATTTTCCCTAGATCAATCCCCAAATCCCTTGAAGCCCCTATACCCGATATCTGGTTCACCATGCCAGTCTCTGCCTGGAAAACTCTAGGCTTCTCAGCCTTACCTCCCCATACTTAGGGAAGTCCCTTCCCCTCCCCCTCCTGTGGTTCCCCTCCTCCTCCAAGACCAGAACATCTCTCTTGCTCAGAACATCTCTCCCTTGTTTGGTTCCAGTTGCACCAAATTGCAGCTGTAATTTTCTGGGATTACTTTCCTAAGATCATCTGATTATCATCTTCCCCTGCCACCAGACTGTGAGCCACAGGACAGCATGCTCCAGGCCAGCGTATGTCACCAGCGTAGCCCTGGCACCAAGCCCAGTGCCTGGTATCAGGTAGACTCTTAATAAGTATTTGTGCATAGAATGAAAAAAAGGGCCAAGATGGCTTGATGAGGCCATCAAACGTTGGCCTCAACGTATGACGTTGGCATAAAAACGTCCAGGTTCCTATGAAAAACATACGATCTTTGTGATCCTGAGAAGGCAGTGTTTTCCCCCATCAGATGCAATCCAGATCAACACATGGTCGGTAGCCCTTTCGCTTATTTCTTTGTCCGCTTCCCATGACTCCCAATTCATTCGTGAGCCGACTTCCGGTCCCTCCATTGGCCACACCACCACCTGCATGATCTTGTCAAATCACAAATCTGATCACAACAGCCCCAATTCAGCCAGTTTGAGGGGAGAACTGGGGTTTTAGGAGGGTAATTTGACATTGTTGAGAAAGTAATCATTTTTCTACTACCTTCACACGTGTATGTTGAGTGTACCTGACTGAACAGGAATTAAAAGTGCAAGATGGATGGTTACCCTTAAGGGGCACTTACTCCAGTGTGAAACGCTGTCATGCTCCCTGAAGTCACCGCCTTGAGTTTGCTACAAACCACAGTGCACATGTCCTTTACCCGGAGCGCGCACAGAGAGGAAGGGGCCACCACTGGGTTACGAAAACACCGAGGGAGGGCGGCGTGGCCTAGGGCGGCGCCGATGCAGCTGACACTCATTCCTTTATCAAGCATTTCCCGAGCTTCCTGCCTACTCCGGGCGGACCGGCCCAGCCCACTGCCTGCAGCGCACGGAACTTTCCCCGCTCGGCTCAAGGCCTTTTACGGGACAAGACGTGGACAGTCACGACAGACAGCAAAGGCAGCCACCACCGCGAAAACCTCAGTACCGAAGGAGTGCCCGCAGTCCTGGCCCCGGGGCGTCGAGTAGTCCAGGCAGCCGGCTCTCTCTTCCAGGGGCGGGCAGGGCGCGCCGCCGTTCCGAGGCTCCTGCCGCACCGGGCGCCTCCGCACGCGGGCCGCCGGCTTGCACTGGTCCCCGCAGCCGCTCCAGGGGCTCCACTCCCCCACGATGCAAGGGCGAGCTGAAAAACAGCACGGTGGGATGGGACGCTCACCTGAGTGAACCCAGCGGCCTCCAGGCTGCTCCCGCCAACATCCACAGGCCAGTTCAGCCCACGCAGGCCGCGCGCTTTGCCTGCGCCCTGGAGCAAGGAGGGACACAGTCACAGCGGGGGCTCAGATGACATGGCCTCCACCAGCCCTGATGGTTAGCTGATAACCGGCACCTCTCGGTGGCGGACCGGCAGCTACTCTGGGATCCTGACCGTGGCTCTGAGCCAGGGACGCACCCCAGGTAAAGAGTGATGCCTGCCTTCGGATACTTCCTCATACTCCTTGGGCTTAGATAAGATCTTTGCTTCTGTTTTTCCTAGATTTTCATTTCATCCTCCCTTGCCCAGAACATTTTCATTGTAACAGCAGTACATGTTCATTGTAGAATACGTAAAGGGGAAAAAAAAAATAAAATTCCCAAGTCAATTCTTATCCCCATCGTGTGTCCCTAAGACAATGGTTTAGGGCCACACCAAGGGACCTCTACACTTGAGGCTTCTCTTAGGTGCTCTACTATCGTCCTTTATGCCTCTTAGACCCCAAAACTGTGAGGGCTGGAGTTTAAGGAAGAGCAACCAGAACCCACAGAAGTAAATAGTATTCATGGTCACGCATGACGAAGCAGAGTCGGGGGCAAGAATTTGGCTGTGGGGACAATGCTCTGGCCAGGACCGGAAAATCAATGCGGTTGTACATTTAACTTTCCCATTTGAAGTCCTAATGAAACTTTTAAAAGGACTCTAATGGGTTTTTAGGTGGCTTGAAACTGTAGCTAAGAAAAGAATAAGAAAACAAAAGATGTACCTATGAACTAGAGACGAAAACTCTTTCTTTCTCACAAAATGTGACCCACTTTCCCTACTATGTTCATACTTTCAAGCTTACAGCGTCTTCACCAAGAAAGCACTGTAACTTCTCTGAAATCTGGATTTGGAGTTCTCACAGCTTGTACTTGAAGACTAATTTGGACCCACAGTGCTCTCCAGTTGAGGGTTCATGGATGTGGGAAGACCAATCGTTCGGCAGCACATAGCTAACCCTGACACGAAAAGGGTCACATACAACATAAACATGTCAGTAATTCAAAAACTTCAGACTGCTGTAAAACATGCATTTATTCATCATCTAAAAACTCATAGGCACCACATGTCAAGTACCTAAGGGAGCAAGAATGAGGCACATGACACTGGTTCCCAATACCTGCTACCCGCATATCCTTCAGAAAATCAGTAACAGTCCACTTCCTGCTCTGGTCATTTCTTGTGGATCCCTCCCCTTTTATTTTCACGATCCCGTGATTTAATTGGGCCATAGAGCTAGCGGGATTTAAAAGTCTGCCGGGCTAGGAGCTGAGAAGGACTCCTTCTGTCCGTAATTCTTCCAAAACTCTGTCACCCAAATCTCTTCATCCCTGAATCTAGTTAGTCTTGCCCTGATGTGTTGGCCTTGAACACTTAATAATGCACTTTATCTGTTTTTTTAAATTATTTTTTAGGGTTATTTATTTTGAGAGAGAGAGCGGGGAGGGACAGAGAGGGAGGGTGAGAGAATCCTAAGCAGGCTCCGTGCTGTCAGTGCAGAGCCCAATGTGGGGCTCGAACCCATAAACCATGAGATCTTGACCCAAGCTGAAATCAAGAGTTGGATACTTAACCGACCCAGACACCCCTAGTAATTCACTTTAAAAAACAAAACACTTGGGGCACCTGGGTGTCTCAGTCAGTTAAGCGTCCGACTTTGGCTCAGGTCATGATCTTGTGGTTTGTGAGTTCGAGCCCGGCGTCGGGCTCTGTGCTGACAGCTCAGAGCCTGGAGCCTGCTTTGGATTCTGTGTCTTGCTCCCTCTCTGCCCCTGCCCTGCTCACGCTCTGTCTCTCTCGGTCTCAAAAATAAATAAAACATTAAAAAAAATTTTTTAATAAATGAAAAACAAAACACTTATTTCAAAGATTAACATTGGACATCACTATAAAATAAAAATTTGCCATGGCATTAGCTCAGAATTTAGTGATCTGGCCTTGGTTTGAATACATGCTATCCATATTATAAAAGATGACAATGGGGACACTTTTCTGACTGAATTTAGTTTCCCGGTATCTCTTCAGCATTTGTGTCTCATGTGCAATGTTTAGTTTGACCCATAGTTAACGTCCTCAGATCACAGAGTCACTGAATCAGTTGTTGTTCCTGTCAGTTCAGGTTTGACTTTGGAAAACACTATGTCTCTGGTTTCCAATCCACTGGTTTCCAATCCATGACTTTAACAGCCTCATAAAGAAAACCAGAAAGTTCTGGGTCCTGAACATCATCTCGATGGCTTCATTGTAAGATAAAATGAAAAAAGTTCACCTAGTAAAAGTTCAGGACTAAAAAGGTGTTCCGCAAAATATTTTGAGTTGGAAGAGGAATCTGAGATATTTATTCCTATTCTGCACAAAAGATTATATTCATGATTAATTTGTGAGCTTTAAAAAAATTTTTTTTAATGTTTATGTATTTTTGAGAGAGAGAGACACAGAGAGACAGAGCATGAACAGGGGAGGGGCAGAGAGAGAGGGAGACACAGAATTCGAAGCAGGTTCCAGGCTCTGAGCTGTCAGCACAGAGCCCAATGTGGGGCTCGAACTCATGAACCTGGAGATCATGACCTGAGCCAAAGTCAGATGCTTAGCCGACTGAGCCACCCGGGCGCCCCTAATTTGTGAACTTTTGATTGTTTGGGTTGCAATTCATCATAGATCATGAGAGATCTTTGGTCACAGAGGCTAGGGGAAGTACGGGAATTTCTGACAGATTTGTCATTTCAAGTCATATATTACAACTGCATGACACAGGTTTCCTGTGAACTCGTCCATTAGTATTCACATCTATAGCCAGCATGTCAAAATATTCTTTCTTAAAATCTGACTTTCTCAATCTTCACATTTCACTAGCTGTTACTGGAGGTCAACAGACCTGGTGAGCAACATGATCGTCTCTGACTCCAGGCTTGTCACAGCTTCCCAATGTCCTAATGGTTAGAGTTTAACGACATCATCCCACCCCTTGTACAATAAAACAAAGCTTAGGTTTAGTGGATGCCAGAATGCTGGGCAAGCCATTTTCTTTCTTCCTTTGTTTCAACTCAACTTAATATCCCGGTGGAGTTTGTCAGAAGCAGACTCTGACACATGGATTTGAATGCAAGTAACTTATTTGGGAGGTGGTCCCAAGGAGTGTAATAAGAACAGAGACAGAGAAGGAGACACCGAAGAGAACAGAGACATAGACCCGCTGCTTTAGGCCCAGTGGGCACCCCTGACTCCCAGCTCCCTACAGAGTGGGATAATGGATAGATCCAGACTCAAGTATTATCAAATCCTTTCTGAGGTACCGGCTAGTCCCCCCTCCTCGAGAGCTTTCTGGTTATCAGCTGTTCCTACCACAGCCACAGGGAGAATGGCCAAGAACAGTGAAGGGAGTTATATATTTCAGTAAGGAATCTGCACAAAAAAGAATTGAGCACATTTCACATGTCCTAACAGGAGTATCCAGTCATTTCCAAGTACAATTACCTTACCAAAGATACCACTAATCTTTAAAAATATAATAATAATAATAATAATAATAATAATAGTAATAGTAAACGGCTTTTTAAACTCTCTTAATGGTTTGCTTTTGAATTTGGAATAAAATCAAACTCTTTGCTGTGGCCTACAAGGTGCTGTATGACCCAGCCTGTGCCCCTCCCCCACTCACCCGGAGTTGCCCCCCCACCCCCACCCCACCTCCACTCCAAGCTCCAGCCACGCTGGCCTCCTTGCACCAAACTCTGTCACACTCTGGAAGCTTGTTATGTGTTCCCTCTGCGGGGATTGTTCTTCCCACATTGGGCATGGCTGGGGTCGGTCCATTCCCTAGGTCCCAGATGAATTGTTTCCTTTTTTTTTTTTTTATGTTTATTTTTGAGAGAGAGAGAGAGAGAGAGAGAGCGAGCACAAATGGGGGAGGGGCAGAGAGAGAGGGGGAGACACAGAATCCAAAGCAGGCTCCAGGCTCTGAGCTGTCAACACAGAGCCCAACATGGGGCTGGAACTCATGAACCGTGAGATCGTGACTGAGCCAAAGTTGGACTGTTAACCAACTGAGCCACCCAGGCGCCCCCAGATGAATTATTTCTTTTTCAGGGAGTCCTTCTCTGGCCAGTTTATCTAAGCACTCTCCCAGTGCCACCCCCAGCCTTCCACTTGCCACACCACAAAATACTTCCTCTCAGAGCTCAGTGTTCCCTGCTTTATAATATTTCAATGATTCATAATTATATAGCGTACATATTTATTTATTGTATTTATTGTCATTGAGCTTTTCGTTTCATGCCTCGTGCTTGGTACTTGGTAGCTGCTCAATAAATATTTGTTGAATAGACGGATGGACAGACGGACAGACAGATGGATGAAATGGCATTGGACAAATTCGTCCTCCTTCCTAAACAATTTTCTGTGTTGAAACCGATTCTGGTTTGTTCATATCATTAGTTAGAAGCCAAAGAACTGACTCAGGCTCCAGAGTGGGAAGGAAAGCTGGTGGAAGGACAGGAGCAAAACCAGAAATTCCCATAGCCAAAAATATGGGAATTCTTTTTTTTTTTTTAATGTTTATTCACTTTTTGAGAGACAGAGACAGAGTGTGAGCAGGGCAGGGGACAGAGAGAGGAGACACAGAATCCAAAGCAGGCTCCAGGCTCCGAGCTGTCAGCAACAGAGCCCGACGCGGGGCTCAAACTCACCAACTGTGAGATCACGACCTGAGCCGAAGTCAGACGCTCAACCGACTGAGCCACCCAGGCGCCCCAAAAATATGGGAATTCTTAACCTGGGCAAGAGTTGTCTGAGCTCCGCTGGCAAAGGTGCCCCCAAAGGGTGTTGCTGGAAGGAGCTTGGTTTTCTGTGCCTTCAGGTTACGTAGCTCTTGGCTTCTCCTGGCAGCCGCTAGTCCTTCAAATCCTTTCAAATCCATTTATATCTCCTGTCAGTACCACATCTTGAAAATAACAAACTTCTTTCATTTTATTATCAGTGGCATGGAGTGGTATTTCCTTTAATTTGATCCAAATTTCCCTCACTCAAGAATTTCAGAATATGGGGAAAAAATATCTATGTTTGTCTTATCCGTGCGGCTCATGGACTTAACATTTCAGTGGTTCGCCGTCCCTCTAGCATGGACTTTTCAAGTTGATGACTCCAGCTGTTGGACCCATCTTTCTATAGACACTCTGCCCTCTCAGAATGACCCCTGGGCCTTCTCCAGACCCATTCACAGCCTTGGTGAGTGGGGGCACCCAGAACTAGACACGCTATTCTGTCTTAGGCACCAAAAGGTAACTAAAAAAAACATATTTCTAATGTTTCTCTTGTTATGCTACACAAGCGCACATGAACACACACACACACACACACACACACACACACACACACACTGAGCTGACAGCCAGAGTCCTTCATTTCATAAATATAGTTTGGGTTATTTCTTCTTAATATAAAACCTTGCTCTTATTTTCATGCAGTGTCTCCTTGGTTAATCACAGATCTGGCCCTGCCTGCTTGGCTCTTTGCCACCCAGAAGTTCAAGGCCACCCACGAACAAGTGCTTTCTTCCTCATGTTGTTAAGTTCAAATAGTCCTAGCCATTCCTGCGAAATATTCTTTTTAAAAAAATTTTTTTTAAATGTTTATTTCTGAGAAAGAGAGATAGAGTGTGAGTGGAGGAGGAACAGAGAGAGAGGGAGACACAGAATCTGAAGCAGTTTCCAGGCTCTGAGCTTGTCAGCCTAGAGCCCGGCGCAGGGCTCGAACTCACAAACTGTGAGATCGAAGTCAGAGCTGAAGTCAGACCCGAGCTGAAGTCAGACGCTTAAACAACTGAGCGACCCAGGCACCCCTGAAATATTTTTGTAATTTACCCACAGCAGTACCATTACCACATAGCATTTGTTTCCTGACATTGTGTGGGAGAAAATTACAGTATCCCCTTTACCACACACACACACACATACACACACACACACATCTCATAGTGACACAATTTTAAATGTCATAGGCCTTTCTCTCTCTCTTATATATACCTTTTTCTGAGAAATCTTGTCAAATCTCTGAGGGTCAAATGAGACTACATTGCCCATGTTCCCATTTGCTCCCTACCCCACCCGCCCTGGAAAGCTCCAACAAAATGATCAAGTATTTTTTTTCATCTTGCATAAACCATTACCTGGCCACCAGTGGGTTTTTTCTTTCTTTTGAGACATTAACTGGTCAAGTTCACGAAATGCTAGCAAGACAATAAAAAGGACTGCCTCATTAGAAAAACAGAATTTTAGGGGCACCTGGGTGGCTCAGTTGGTTAAGTGTCTGACTCTTGGTTTCAGCTCAGGTCATGATCTCACAGTTTGTGAATTTGAGCCCCGCATCAGGCTGTGCACGGACAGCATGGAGCCTGCTGGGGATTCTCTCTCTCCCTCTCTTTCTGACCCTCCTCTGCTCTCTCTGTCTCTCAAAATAAATAAACTTAGAAAAATTAAAAAAAAAGAAAAATAGAATTTTATATACCATATAAACGCAGAAAAAAAGGTATACAAATCAGAAAGATAATTATGCTTTTACTGGGTAGTAAGTTTCCAGGGGAGTTGTTTTCTTCTTTTGTGTGCCTCTGTATTTTCCAAATTTTCTGCAGCAAGCATATTTTTCAGTGAAGGAAGGAAAATGTTATTTTTGAAAGGACAGGTGGCTGGGGTAGATAACGTCCCCTCGGTGGAATGACGGCTCAGGTTGTTCTGACAACCATGAGAGCTGTCAGGGGACTGTAAAGAGGGGCAGGACACATTGTTTGCCCATGAGGAGTGAGTCAAAGGAGAGAGAGGGCTCACTCACTCCACCAGTATTTATCTGGGGCCTACCCTGCAAAGTACACAGCTTCTCATAAAGCCTCATTTCTCTGAGGGTCCAGACATCATGTTTAAACATGTGGGCTCCAGACTCAGAGTTCCTGGGTTCAAATCTCACTCCATCACTTATTAGCCATATGCCTTAGGACAAATTGCCCAACCTCCCAGGGCTCTGCTTACCATGGTGGTGGGTCGTGAGACCTAAGTAAGAGTACAGCTATAAGGTGCCTGGCACAGCGTAAATGCTGGAGAAGAGCTGACAATTTCACCCTCCTGCACTGAACACCCAGGGCTGCAGCCCAAGCCTGCAAAGTCAAGTCATGTTGAATGCTGGCGCCAGGCTCTGCTCATTTTTCCTGCAGAGACAAAGGCAGGGGAAGCCACACGCTGTCTCTTGGGCCGCTATGGTTCCAGGAAAGCCTCAACTTTCTAAATCACCGTAGACTGTGACATCCTTTCCTTGGGTAAGCTTTGGAGCCCATAGTTTCAAGGACATTGCCTCTTCTCTTTCCAGTTATGAAGTCAGCAGATATGGGCCCGTTAGTTTCCTAGATTCCCCATAAATCTAGGAGAAGAGACTGCCTCACACAGGCTACTCAATTTTTTTCCTGCTCCACTTGGGTTAATTATGACTCTTTCCTGAACTCGCTCCTCAAAAATCTACAGCCTACTGTTTCTGTGATCTTAGAATGCAGACTCTAGGACCCCAAGTGTGGTGAGCCTGATATCTAAGAAGTTCTTCCAGAGCAGGGTATAGATTTGTCCCTCCTCTACCTTTCCCACCCCTGGTCTCGCACAGCCAATGGAGAATTTTTCTATTCTTTTGTTGGGGGGGAGGATCAGTAATGGAGATATAGAATTGGTGTTGAAACCTATGCCGTCACCATAACGAGATTTTTCTGAGATCATTCATCTCAGAAATTTCTGGCAGTTCAGGAAATCCATAGGCCCAATAACTTATGTTTATTTTTACAAGGTAAAAAAAATAATAACTTCCTATTTAGAAAGAGAAATTCCAGGATTTCATCTCTTAGCCACACCAAAAAAAAAAAAAAAAAAAAAAAAAAAAAAAGTGTTTACAAAGAAGAAAAACATCAGAAAGAAGAGAAGTAAGGCATTCTTAGTTCTACAGACATGGCTCATTTTTGGTTCACATATAATGTAATTTCAGTCAAAAAGGTTTCAGACAGCATCATTAGGTAACATCACATGGGGTAAGGAGAAGAGATTCTAAGGGTCTTAATGGTTCTATGTATGTGGAGTGACTGGCAGGCCCTGAGCTGCTACACCGTGATGTATTTAGGAGTAAATAACAGCCATGCGCCACAGATGTGGCAGGTGGCAGCCTGAAATCAGGCACAGTGGGTTCAGATGTCACCGTGCTGCCCATTCACGTCCACTTAGCAATGGGGGAGCCCTGGGAAGGCCCCAGCTCCCTCATCTGTAAGCCGCTCCCACAGGCCCCGAGAGTCAGCACAGTTATGACGCTGGCGTGGGGCTGAGGCACTGAGCATCTTAGCTCCGTGGTGCCCCTCTCACCCTCAGCTCTGCAGGGAGAGCAGGCTCCGTCTTCCAAGTGGCCCGCTTCCAACTGTCTCTATTTTCTTCCTCTTCTCCCAAGAAACTTCAGGCACAGAGAATTTACCAACTAGGAGCCTTTTAGGTCCTGTGTCTGCTTCTGCTCAGGCCTGCGAGGTTCTCCGCTAACTCCCTAGGGAAGGGCATAAGGCTGAGTATGCTTTTTAAGATTCTTTTGGGCCCCTTTCTTTGTCTGGTTTCAGTTCCCCATGCCCACTGTTCACAGCTCTTGCCCAGGCACCAAGTTGCTGTGATTTCTTTCTGAGCCCTTGCCAAGGTGATAAGGTCATCTCTTCTCTGCTCCTACGTACCCAATATATCCCCACTCCCAAATGACAGACTCTTTGTTTTAATATTTCTACCTCCTGGACCGAAAGTAAGGGATTTATTTGTGACCACGTACAGACAACTCCTCATAGCACTGTAAGGCTTCACTGGGAAGTTCTTCTCATGACTCTGGTCTGTCCTTCCCCATGCCTCTTCTGTGCCTGAATCTCTCCATATCTAGCTGCGTTCACTGTCTGTCCTGCTGGCCAGGGCAGCCTCAGGGCCCCGCCTAGTTCCCGGCACAAAAGGCAGACACCCACAGGTAACTGCTGAATGACCATGTGATACTTTCCTGCTAGAATTCCTCTTCCCCTTCTAGAGACTTCTTGCTCATTCTCCAGGACTATGCTGGCACATTACTTCCTCTGGAAGGTCTTCTGAGTTTTTCCTTTCTTGCCTCCTGGATCCCTTATTTTGGCACTAAGCACGTAGCAGGTGGTTCGCAGGTGTATTTCCCTGCTTGACCGTGAACTTGTAGGGAGCAGAGACTGTGTCTTCATCTTCTTTGTATCCCTGTGCTTACCACAGACTAGGGCACATTATCTGGTCTTCAGGATTTCTGTATTTAAAACGTAAGTGAATCACTTGTGAGAAAGTGATTCTGCCATAGTGACAGAGGCTTTGCTTGAGGGACCTAGGAAACTGAGGCAAATGGGAGTTTTAGTAGGATGCTCTGCAGGGGCGGGGTAGGGCTGGGGACCCTGGGCACTACATTTCCTAAATAACTGACTCTTTACCTTACTTCAGTAGCAAAATACTGTGGCCTTGGAGCAGAAAAGGGAAAGAAGCTTATCAAAAAGAGAAGCCATATTCTCAAGTAAATCATTAGCTTTCAAGCAGGGTCAGGGAAATCTTAATGTTTTTCAATCGTGTTCCTTCAGTACCAGGTCTGGATGATATCTTGCCATGGGCCAGTGGCCTCTTCCAGCAAGGCGGAGGCAGACAGCGCCCTCCCCCGGTTCCCCGAGGAATGACGCAGGCCCGCGGGTTACTCTCCCAAGAAGATGCGGAGGAAGTCACAATGTGGAAGTCCTTGAGGTCAAACCCTAACGTACACGAGGCATTTTGGGTGATGAGATTAACAGGAAACAAGGCTACTTTTATTTCTAGAGCTGGCTTCTCTCAGGAAAACCTTGTTCTTTAGAACCATACTCCCCATTTCATCTTTTAATTTAATTAAATCAACATCTATTGAGCCCTTAACCAGGGGCTGTGCTACTGAGGGAAATTTAAAGATGAAAAAGGCGGACCCTCAAGGAAAACCAGCAGGATTAAAATATAATAGGAACCCCCAGAGAAAACCCTTTATCATGCTAGATAGAGAAAATTGAACGCAAGGAGCAGATCAAACTCCTCTTATGAGAAAGGGGCTGTGCTACTTGCTGGAGTCTAGAGGTGAGGACAACTGTGGTCCTCCAAGAACTTGCTCTGCACAAGTACTCTACCGGGGCAAGCCCTTGGCTCTGAGCGGGAGAATTACACACCCCTTCCCTTATCACTTGTCACAAGTCACTTCAGATCCCTGAGGGTTAACAGAATGAAAATGGTGGAGCCTGGCCCAGGGGCATGCCGTTGGAACCTGGCATGCCATCTTCCCAGGTAGGAGGTGGCCCCACCAGACTGGGGTTCCTGAGCCCCAACAAGCTTCCAGGGGAACAGATGGCTCCAGGCCCTTCCATCCAGGTTCCGGTGGGGAGAGGTGCTTTGGAGTGGTTACGTCCATACGGAGAGCACTGCGGGATCCCTGGACACAGGTGTAGCTGAACGGAAGGGACTGGAGAATCTGTGCCTGGACACAAGGAGCTGGAGGACCCTAGGATGGAGGGAGCTAGATGTACCTGGGTGGAGGGGTCACGGGTAGGCCAGGCTAGACGGTCTGGACACGCCAGGATGGAAAGGGCTGGGGCGGGGGGG
>NC_064812.1:59571340-59833810 GCF_023721935.1 Panthera uncia | reverse complement strand
CCTGGCGGCGCGCCGGTCCGGGCGCGGGCGAGTGCCGCGGCTGCCCCCTCGCAGGTGGGGAGGGCGCCTCGCCCGCCGCGAGCCCGCGCCCCTAGCCCGCGGGCGCGCCCCGGGAGAGAGCGGAGCGGCAGGTGCTTGGGGATCCCGGCGACCCAGGGAGCGTCGGAACCGCCAGCAGCTCGGCCAGGGCGGCCGCATTCCCAGCCTCCAGACTCTGCTTCCTAACACCTGGGGTCACGTTCATGCGTGGGCATTTTCAGCAACAAGCCTGGAGACGAATAGCGCTTGATGCGCAGCAAACGGGTCTCAGCGGCACAGTGTGAGCGAGGCACCCTGACTTCGCCCAGGAAAACTCAGACTGTAGTCCCCCCCGCCCCGTCCCCGCCACCCCCACACCAGTCCCTGAGGACCACAGCGGCCCCTTAGAAACGACGAGATAAAACCAAAGAAAGCATCCTTTCTTTCTGCTATATGTCAGATGAGACTTTCCTGCCCCAAGGAAATGCCAGTTTGCTTCACTCAAGAGGCAACTGATGAATGTTAAGGAAAGGATTAAAAAGTAAATAAACTGTGCTCCGCTTTCTGTCAAAGCCGATTTCCCCCCCGAAGAAACCCTGTTAATGATATCCTAGCAATAACGCCTGCTTTAGTAAAGCGCTTGTCTAACTTCTCATACATTTCCTTCCCCTTTCTCTCCAAATTTATTGCATTTTCTTCACCTCACTCTTTTTGTTAACCAAAAATTATCATGGAATTTTCATTTGATTTTATGTTCTCAAATCACTTAAACTATAATGGTTTTGATAAGAAACCAGGAATACAGAGTTTTCTGTGTCTGTGAACCCAAGATTTCTAATGAATTTCAGAGACTGATTTTCTTCCTTTTTCATATAGAGATTTCTTATAGAGGAATTTCCTCTACTCTTTAGAGAAACAAGTGACAAAAGTTTTTTAAAAAATCCTTTACTGTAACAGTAGTAAGACAATGCAAAATAAAAAGTTGTGAAGTGAAAAACCATCTCATACATTATAAGAAGTGTATCTTATGAACTCTACGGGGCCCTAAAGTCAAAAAGAAATTCTTTCTTTGTCATTATTTATACAAATAAATCTCAAGTTGCAAATTCATTTTTGTTTTACTCTTTAGTTAAGTCTCAGCTTTGCAATTTAACCAAATAATACACAGTTTTAAAATGTTTTATTTTTTAAGTTCTTGGTGGTTGGTACTAAAAATCTTTGTCAGCAAATTACACCCTTTGACTTTTACCTGTGTTGTAGGTTTTATTAGCAGCTTTGTACGAACACATTCGTGTAAGTTATCCCCTCTTCTTCCCTAAGGCTGTCTCATTTATGGAATGCCTTTAGCTGGAGGCTTATTCTGTAATGCCACAAGAATCTGGAATTGTTCCAGAAACAAAGGAAAGGAAAATGATCCACTAAGTTCATTTTCAGGAATAAAACATGAAATGAAGTGACACAGAGAGTGGAAGAACATCATCTCTGGTTTACAAGGATTAAACATATAATGTCAAATGTCTGCTCAAATACCTTTTTTTCCCCCACTGCCCTTTTCCTTATACCTAGACAAAACCAAAACCAAAAACCAGAGCCAGGAAGGTCAGGGGTCTGTGCTCAGGAGGTTTCGGTCCAGTTTGATTCTATGATTTCTGACCGATCGCCTCAGTGCTCTCATCTCAAACACAGAGTGCTACGCCTTTTCAGATTACTGTGAGATGTCTACAGAAATGAGGGGATGTGTGTAATGAGCACACAGTAGGCACTAATATCTACTAGCGTCCTAATGTCCCCTTCCACTCCTACAACCAAGTAAAAGATAAACTCAGTTTTAATAGTGTGCAAAATAGAGGCAAGCACAATGTTAAAAAGAAGAAGAAGAAGAAAACCACAAATAAATGATTACTACTTTAATGTCAAATATAAAAGGGAGCTTGCCTCTGGTAAATAACATCGAAAAAAAATTCACAGTCTCAAGTTAAAGCTTGCACTGTCTTGCAAACATCAAGATAAGACTCCCCTAACAGGCACAAGCAAAGGAAACAGTTCCTACAGGACGGGACAAAGCTGGGGACACTGACATTTAGAGCATTTGAGTCCACATACTTATTGGAGACTGGGTGCAGTCAAATGTAACAATCTGTCACTTTGTTTCCCATGTCTGGTAGATGTTTGGAGAGCAGGAATCATCCCAGTGATCATGTGGGTGAATATAGGAAGTAATCAAATGCACCTTAAAAGTCATCCTTTCTTCTGAAATGTTGTCTTTGGAAGCTGTCCAAGATTAGTAAAATTACAGAGGGGAACAGAGGTCTTTCTGTTCATCAGATTCCAGAATGCAGTAATTTTAAAGGACATCCACATATATGATCTCACTCAACCTTGCATAACTGTGAGGAAAATATTGGCACCCCCATTCAGCAGACGACAGAGATTAGACATGTAGCTAATTAGTGACAAAGGGGACTAGAACTAAAATTATTCTTTCCAAAACATTACAGAGTTCTTCCCATTACTTAAATCTTGCTGCTGGTGGTGGGATGGTAATGGAAAATAAAGACAAGTCAGATTAAGTGCTATGCTAAATACTGTAACTAGTATAATATGTGGAAATGAAAATACAAATAATTTCCCAAAGCATTTGGATACAAATAAACTATAAGATAGTGCCTGGGTGGCTCAGTCAGTTGAGTGCCTTGATTTCAGCTCAGGTCGTGATCCCAGGTTTGTGGGTTCGAACCCCACATTGGGCTCCATGCGGAGCCTGGAGCCTGCTTGGGATTCTCTCTCTCTCCCCTGCTCATGCTCTGTCTCTCTCTCTCATTCTCTCTCTCTCTCTCTCTCTCAAAAAAAGAAAAAGAAAAGAAAAACCAGCACGATCTTAAAGAAAAGAAAATGTGAGATGGTTAGAGAGTTATTAAAGGCATCCAGAATGCTGTGAAGGATGTGGAGGGACCCTCCTGAGGTTGACAAACAGAACGGTGGGTTCTGAGGCTTGTTTGGGGGCATTTGTCAGAGGCAGAGTCACGTTTTGTTGACCATCAGACAGCTTTGATTGTAAGAGTCGCCATTATCTCATGCAGCACTAGAATATGGTACGTTAAACATAAGGAAAAAAAACTACCATTGATTAAGGTATGGTGCATATTTATGCATGGATTGCAGGATTATCTCAGTCTGCTTGGCTGCTGTAACAAAATGCCATGGACTGGGTGGCTTATAAACAACAGAAATTTATTTCTCACAGTTTTGGAGGCTGAGAAGCCCGAGATGGAAGGGCTTGCAGCTTTGGTGTCTGGTGAAGGCCTGCTTTCTGGTTCCTAGACAGTGCCTTAGAACTGGAACTTCACATGGCAGAAGGGGGACGGGAGCTTTGTGGGGTCTTTTTTATAAGACCACTGATCTCATTCGTGAAGGCTCAACCCTCACGGCCTAAGCACCTTCTAAGGATCCTATGTCCTCATACCAACACCTTGGGCAATAGGGTTCTGCATATGGATTTGAGGGGACCATACATGTTCAGTCCATTGCAAGAATGGATCTCAGTTTTGGAGATGTTAAAACAGGGGAAAATGTGCAGCTTAGAATTAATGAAAAATTTAAAGAGATAGCACTTTCCTCACTTTACATTTTATAGCCCACTTTTTGGTTGATCCTGTGAGGCGGATGTTGTTAATTTTCTCATTTTGTTGAAGGGGAGGTTCCCAGGAGCTACACGGCTACCCCAGTATTCCATGGGCACAAGCCCAGCTCTCTCCTCAGCGCTGGCTCTGAGCACTGGGATACAGTGCTGGCTCACTGTTCTCTGGGATACAGGCATTTACTATCTGTGGGACAGATGCTTCTCCAGGCTGAAAACCAAAAATGGGTAAAAAATGGCCCTTTCCTAAGGAGACTAAAGTCTAATGGAGACACTAGACCTGTAAAGTTATCGCAGTTTGTTGTGACAAGAGTGGTCCTGAATGGAGGCAGACAGGGGGATGTTGGAGACACTGACATTGGAACTGGCCAGACAAGTTGGAGACTGATTTATGATGAATTCTTAGATACAAAGACTGAGTATTTATACAATTCCTAGTTATAAAGAGTAGCACTGGGTCACCATTAGTTCCTTTACTTTCTTCCTGGAAAGTGCGGATTTAGCCACTAGGAAAAGCTTGAATACTTTTGGGGATAGGCTCATATATATTCATTTAACAATGCCAAAAATGCAGGTAAGTATCCAAAGAAGCTTGTTTAAGATTGGTGTACTCAATGTGCTGTAGCAGTTCTCCCCTTATCACCTTCTAGCGAGTGGTCAAGAACACAACTGCCAAGGTTTATGCTGCCAGTTTTGCATTTTTGACAATATCAATTAAGTAAACGTGAAATGGTGGAGAAAAAAAATACAGAAGTAGTAGAGAAATTCATTGGTTGCTCAAAAAACATTGATTCTTCGGCCGCTTGGGTGGCTCAGTCAGTTAAGTGTCCAACTTCATCTCAGGTCATGATCTTGCAATTCGTGAGTTCGAGCCCTGCATCGGGCTCTGTGCTGACAGCTCAGAGCCTGGAGCCTGCTTCCGATTCTGTGTCTCCCTCTCTCTCTGCCCCTCCTCTGCTCTCTCTCTCTCTCTCTCTCAAAAATAACCATTAAAAATTTTTTTAAAAAACCATTCTTCCCCTCTTCTTTTTCTGAAGCCCTCAGATTTTCTTTCATGGAGGGAGCACCCCTTCCCTCCTAGCTCCAGGGATGAGCTCTGAGGGTTAATTCCACCCTCAGCCTGTGGACCAGTCCAGGAATTGCCCAATCAGAGCTCCAGCATTGGGATACACATTGTTCCATACACGATTTGGTTTCACCTTTTGCCCTTACTGGATGTGGATGAGGACACAGGATGGCCTATGTGAAGCCAGCTTGAGATCTTAGCCAACAAGCCAGGGAAGGCAGAGCCAGGAATCACAGGGTTTGGACTGAATGATGCTTGAAGTCTTACTTCCTCTTTTCAGTCCCCTGTCCCCCATCCTTCTTATTTGTGCCAGTTTGGGTTGTGATTTCTGTGGCTTTATAAATTTTTTTTTTTCTTTTTCTTTTTCAACGTTTTTTTTTTTATTTATTTTTGGGACAGAGAGAGACAGAGCATGAACGGGGGAGGGGCAGAGAGAGAGGGAGACACAGAATCGGAAACAGGCTCCAGGCTCCGAGCCATCAGCCCAGAGCCTGACGCGGGGCTCAAACTCACGGACCGCGAGATCGTGACCTGGCTGAAGTCGGACGCTTAACCAACTGCGCCACCCAGGCGCCCCAGTGATTTCTGTGGCTTTAAAACAAAAGCACCCAACAGACGTGCCGTGGAAAGTGAAGAGCTCAGATTTTAAAGAGAAAAGTAGATTTGAACTGTGGCTCTATCACATATTAGCTATGTAACATGAATTAATTATTGTAAACTCTTCAAGCCTAGGCTTCCTGATCTATAAAGTGGAGATAAATAAGGAAAGAATTAAATTCTGCAGTGTATGAATGCCTGGTAAGTTCTTGGTATATAACAAAGAGTGGGCAATTAATGGTAATTATTGTATTTGTTCTCTGGACTTTAAAACAAAAGGTACACTTTAATTACAAGTAGTAACATACCTTTACATAAACTATTGTGTCAGGCAATATGGTACAATGCAAACAGCTCTGTACTGGGAGTCCAAAGACCTGGTTTCTAGATCCAGAAGTGAGTGGTTGTGGGTAGTTCATTTAGGCTCTCTGGATCTTAATTCCCCCATATAATTTTATGGTGTGAGCCAAGAAAATCTCTAAGGACCCTTTTAGCTCAAAATTTTTAACATTTAACTTAAGTAGCAGTTTAAGTCATGAGAGAGGTCTCACTTGCTATCCTTGACCCTAAGAGCAGGTTGCAAGCAACAGCTGAGGAAGTCATTTTGCAGAATCCAAGTCTCTCCCAGTTGAGGTCAGAAGGGCTAATGTGGAGACAGACATTTATGTCCACAGATTAATTACAAGTTCATTATAGAGGCTTGCATGGATGTGTGCAAGTCATGGCAATTATTGAAGAATGACATGTTTTTTTTAAAAAAATCTGCTTTGGTGGGGTGCCTGGTGGCTCAGTCAGTTAAGTGTCCAACTTGGGCTCAGGTCACGATCTCGTGGTTTGTGGGTTCGAGCCCTGCATAGGGCTCCATGCTGACAGCTCAGAGCCTGGAGTCTGCTTCAGATGCTCTCTCTCTCTCTCTCTCTGCCCCTCCCCAGCTCGTGCTCTGTCTCTCTCTCTCTCTCTCTCTCAAAAATAAAAACAAACATCCAAAAAATTTTTTTAGTCTGATTTGGGAATCAGGAGATAGAGATTATAGTTTTGTCTTTGTAACTCACTAGCCATATGACTTTGAGGAATGTATTTCATTTCTCTGTGCTTCAGAATCCTAGCTATAAAAGGAAGCACCTAGAGAAGGTCTATAAGGTCTCCAGCAGCTCTAACACTGATTCTGTGACTATAATCTTTTAGTTCAGGGATAGACAAATTCTGACTATTTTCATACGGCCTGTGGGCTAAGGAAAAAATTCCAAAAATTATTTTGTGTTGTGTGTAAATGAAACGAATCTCAAATTTCAGTATCCATAAATAAAGTTTTATTGGAATACAGCCATGCCCACTTGCTTACATATTGTCTATGGCTACTTTCATGCTACAAGGAAAGAGCTGAGTAGTTGCAGCGTATAGAAACTACAGGGCCTGTAAAACAAAAATATTCACTACCTGGGCCTTTCCAGAAAATGTCTGGCCGACCCCTAGCCAATACATCTACTCGAAAATTCTGTGAACTAATGTCCATTAAACACTTTGTAAACTACATAGCATTCATCCATATGTAAGGGGTTCATATAAAATGCAGTTCTGAAATTAAAAAGGCACAGCCAGAAAGCTTCTGCCCTGTAATCATTGTTTATGACGGGTGAAGCTATGGATGGTGCCAAGTTAAGCCTGTGCTGCTAAGAAATACTGTGGAATTGTAAGCAAAGCTGAAAAAATGGAAAGGGGAAAATCATCTGGATGACATTAAAGAAGTCATGTAACTTGCTCCTTTTACGGTAAAATAACCTCCTCCCATCCACGGCAGGGACCTTTATAGCAAATTGTTCTTGCTTCCTACATTCAAAACTCCCACTTAGTCAGTGCAAGGCACAAAGCCCTGAGAAGTGCCTGACATGTGACAAGCCAGAGAGAAATGTGCCCCTTCAAGGCAGAGGAATGTTGCTACCCCATTTAGTTCTAAGAAGTGGGAAGTGAGCACGTTCGCTGACTGCCCGGCAGCCCTGTGTGGGTGTCAAGTCTCTCCGTGGCTGCGTATTATGACTTTGACCTCGATCCTAGTCATTTGCTTGAGCGAAAACATGTTCTCTGCATGCTAGACCTCCAGATACTCTCTTATTTATGGGGAATTATGGAGCTACCATTTATAAAGGACTATTGGATTCCAGGAACTACATTAGAGACTTAATGCATCTTATTTTTTGAAAGCTTACGAAGTCAAGTATTACTGTTTATTTTTGACAGTTAAGGAAATTATAGTTTGATGACATTAAATAACTTGCCCAAACTAGAGAGATCCAAACCCGTTCTGTGCAATTTCAACAGCCTACATTTTTTTTCCTACTCACAGCTAATTATATAATTAACAAGTGGACTTCTATTAAAATTTCATGGGCTATTTATGATAAATATCTTGACAAATAGCACATAGTTCGATCATTAAAAACTGGGGACATTAAACCGTGTGGTGTAATTTTCTATAAACAGTTCCTTTCATTCTTTTTTTTAGTTACAAACTCTTGAGATCTACTGTCTTAGCAAATATACAACATAGTATTATTACCTATAGTCACCATGATGTACGTTATATCTCCATGACTTATTTACTTTCTAACTGGAAGTTTGTACCTTTGACCCACCTTCACCCATTTTGTTCTCCCTCCACCCTCTACCTCTGGTAACCATCAATCTGTTCTTTGTACCTGTGAGTTCAGTTTTTGTTTTTAGATTCCACATATGAGTAAGATCATAATATTTGCCTTTCTCTGTCTCACTTGTCGCATTTAGCGTAATGCCCTCAAGGTCCTTCCCTGATGTTACAAATGGCAGGATTTCTTCCTTTTTTTATGGGTGAATCATGTTCCATTGTATATATGTATGCATGCCTATGTATACATACATACATATCACAACTGCTTTATCCATTCATCCATTGATGGGCACTTCTGGTTGATGCAATGAACATGGGGGTACAGATATCTTTTCCAGTTAGCGTTTCCATTTCCTTCAGATAAACACTGAGAGGTAGAATTAATTGCTGAATCATATGGTATTTTTATTTCTGAGGAGCCTCCATACTGTTTTCCAGAGTGGCTACACCAATTTACATTCCCACTAGCAGTGCACAGGATTCTCTTTTCTCCACAATCTCGCCAAAACTTACCATTTCTTGTCTTTTTGATAAGTAGTCATTCTGACAGGTGTGGGGATATCTCACTGTGGTTTTGACTTACATTTTCAACAGTTGCTTAAATTCTTAAATATTTAAGCAATGACAGAGCATATTGAATCGGGGGTTGAAAGTACAAGGTTTGGTTTTTCTTCTGCTACTCTCTACTTGGGCTTAAGTTCTAGGAGTCTCAATTCTTTTTTTTTTTTTTTTTTTAATTTTTTTTTTTTCAACGTTTATTTATTTTTGGGACAGAGAGAGACAGAACATGAACGGGGGAGGGACAGAGAGAGAGGGAGACACAGAATCGGAAACAGGCTCCAGGCTCTGAGCCATCAGCCCAGAGCCTGACGCGGGGCTCGAACTCACGGACCGTGAGATCGTGACCTGGCTGAAGTCGGACGCTTAACCGACTGCGCCACCCAGGCGCCCCGAGTCTCAATTCTTCTCAGCTGTAAAACAGGCCGTAAAGCCTGTGGTGATGACTTCGTGCAAAAGTGCTTTGTAAACACTTATTATTTCTTGGTCACTGTTGGGATTCTTTTTTAATATAGATATTGAAATTTTTATATTAAAATGGTAGTTAATAATATTCTAAGAAGAAAATAGGAGCATACTTGAAAGACTTAAGTAGATGCAAATATAGGCTTCGTACATACTATTGACTTAAAAATGTAATTTTTAAGAAAAAAATGATCTTTTTAGTAAGCTTCTATTGAAAAGATAAAATTGTTGTCACAAAGAACAACTACGTTCTGACTTTGTGCAAAACGCTATGCAAAGAGAACAACAGCCCAGCCGCAGCCACAAACCCCTAGAAGTTTGCCCTTTATTCAGAGGCAGCAAAAGTTAAAATTCCATGCACATACCACACTGCTCACCCATCTGGTTATAACCACCAGAAATATTTCCCACAAGTCCCTGTTTGCAGTTTTCCAAGAATCACAGAGGATGCTGGACACAGCTTAGCTGTGGTCTGCATGTCCAGCAATAACCACTTCTGGCCACTCCACTTGCCAACAGCTGAGAAATTGGAAAGACCCACGGGCTTTCTCCCCCACCGGAAAGCTGTTCCGATCAACAACGCCATCTGCTGGCTGGCACCGGGAACCGATTCAATGTCCTCGCCTTCCTCGGAACAGTCTTTGATCAGCTGTCCCGTCCCATATTTTTGTAGTTCACAGTTCACAGCTCAGTTCATTCCATTTTAGGAAACTATTCCTTCACATGCACACACACATCCTCTTCCATTTCTAGATTAATTTGCTAGGACGGCTGTAACAAAGCACCACAAACTGGCTTAAACCACAGAAATTTGTTGTCTCACAGTTCTGAAGGCCATAAGCCTGAAATCAAGTTGTCAGCAGGTCCATTGCTTCTGAGGGCTGTGAGGGAAGGATTTGTCCCAGTACTGTCTACTTGCCTGTACATGGCCGTCTTCATGTCCACATGGTGTTCTTCCTGTATGCGTGTCTCCGCGTCCAAATTTCCCCTTTTTAAAATAAAGAGACACCACGGGCCACACTAAAGTCCTCATCTTAACATAACTAATTACATCCATAACATTATTTCTAAATAAGGGCACACCTGAGCTTCTCGGGACTTTAATAGATTAATCTGGGGAGACACAATTCAACCCATAACAACCCCTGCTCCTTCCTTCTAACTTGCTCCAATACCCCCAGGTGATCTTTTTTACCTCATCCTCTTCTACTCCTCCTCCTCCCTTCCTTGTCAGCTGATAAATTATCCTATATAAATGGGAACACATAAGAATGGGCAAGTCTAAGGGTGCCTGGGTAGCTCAGTCAGTTAAGTGTCCGACTTTGGCTCTGGTCATGATCTCATGGTTTTGAGTTTGAGCTCCTGTCAGGCTGTCTGCACAGAGTCTGCTTCAGATCCTTTATTCCCCCTCCCCCCCATTCATTCTCTCTCTCTCTCAAAATAAATAAATAAACTTAAAAAAAAAAAAAAAAAAAAAGAATGGGCAACGCTAGAAAAAAGAAGGCCATGTGCTCTGAAACGTTACCTGACCTGAGAGGTGTGAGGGACTCCTAGAAACACTCAAGTTCTTTCTTTAGAGAACACTTCCTCACTCCCCTCTATTTAAACCAGTTTGTTCTCTTCCTTAAACACTGTCATTTAAAGTAAATATTTCCAACACAGCATTTTTCTGTTTTACTCACTAATATTCAAATTGTATTACATCCTGCTATATTGTCATTGTCAATATGTAGTATTTTAACTGTTATAAAATAATTCAGAATAAAAGTCCTTATGAGATGGCAACGAACACTCCCCACAACCACCCTGCCCACCATCACTATAATTCTTGTTCTCTAAGCATTTATGAGTAACAGTTATATGCTGGGCATTGTGATAGATGTAGGAGAGAACAACATAAGAGAGTGATGATGTCTGCTATAAAGAAATATAGAATCCATAGGGGCAGACAGACACAACTAATACTCTAAGTCTTATGATAGTGGTATTTATAATATGGCAGCACAGAAGATGGAAAGGTTAATTAAGCATTAAGAATCGGAAGTCATCAGCCCCTATCTACCCAATAAAGGACATCATTCTTGGTGAAGGTAAAATGATTGAATGATGATAGAGAAAGTCTGGCATGCACAAGAGAAGGGCATTCTGGCACACTGGGGGCAAACTGGAGAGTAGATGGGGGATGCAAGTCGGATAGCAGATGAAAGAGTCTTTGAACCGTCTTCCATCCCCAAACTGGCCTCCATCTACCACCATGGATTAGTTTGAATCGGTTAAAGCCCCAAGTATGTCAAAGTGATGGATCTCATCTTTGACCTTAGGGACACACACATTGCCCAGTGGAAGTGAATGAAGTATTTCTGAACTTGCTTTAAAAATTGCAATTCAAGCCTCTTCATCAATTTACAAGAGTCATTATAATCATCCAACCAATGAATTGTTGACACGCTATTTCATCTAGTCTGGAGATGACTATTAAAAGCTGCAATGTGACCAGTCATCCATAGAAACTTTTAATTTTCTCTTGGTAGTTAGTTTCACATCATTTCCACTTGTACCAATTCTCTCAGTTTGTTTGCGACTCAATTATTTCAGCACTTACCACGTACTCACTGAGCTAAAACCTGGACACGCTTATATAAGCAGGCTTTAGAATTATTCCTTTGAAAGGACAGTCTCAGAATCCCAATTTTCATTAGAACCATTTGATTGTGTCATCATAAGCCAGAAGGAGCATGTTTGCTTTGTTTGTTGTCTACAACACCAAGATTTGGTCAAGATCTTGAACATAGGATCCTTATTACCACCGATTTCTCACTTTTACTTCTCATCAGTTAATATGAGGTGAACATATTCATGACCCAAATTGCTCCCACCAAATCCTATCCCCTACCCTGGAACGACTTCTTGTCCCCCAAATAGTGATACAGACCCAAGAGATCTCTGAATGTTAAAGCTGAGTTAGAGATCATCTTATCCAACCATATACTTTTACAGTAAGGTAATTGAGGCCGAAGAAGTCACAGGACTGATAAGATTATGCAGAATCCAAACCAGAACACGGGTCCCCAAGTACACAGTTCTGCTATTAGTTTTTCCCATTTTTTAAAAAAAAAATCTGTTCCCTACCTCTCCATGTAAGCCACATTAAGGATTTTGACCCTTATCTAAAAAGATAGGGCATTAACTAAAGGATTATAAGCTGGAGTAAGCATGACCTGATTAGGATATATTTTTAAAATTCCCCAGTGGCTGGGGCGCCTGGGTGGCTCAGTTGGTTAAGTGTCCGACTTCGGCTCAGGTCACGATCTCGCGGTCCGTGAGTTCGAGCCCCGCGTCGGGCTCTGTGCTGACCTCTCAGAGCCTGGAGCCTGTTTCAGATTCTGTGTCTCCCTCTCTCTCTGACCCTCCCCCGTTCATGCTCTGTCTCTCTCTGTCTCAAAAATAAATAAACGTTAAAAAAAATAAAAAAAATAAAAAAGTAAAATAAAATTCCCCAGTGGTAAGAAGAGGACGGATAGGAAGGAGCACTGTAACAAATATATCTTATGGAGTTTGCCCAGATCACAACTCTGAAGTCACCCCATGTGCCTCCTGAAGCCCACCTGCCTTGGCCACAGCTCAGGGTCCCTGGATGGACCCCCGACCACAGGGCAACCAGTTAGCAGCTATGACAGAGTCTGCCTAGATAGAGATGTGCTGGCTTATTGTTCTCTCTCCAGAGATTCTGATTGTGTCACCTGGAATGGGACACCAAGACTCTCGATGTTTTATAAAGCCCCAAGTGATTGCAATGATCGACAAGACAACAAAAGAATGAAAACTTAGTTTTCAAAGGGAAAAGGAAAAGGAGCAAGCAAGAAAGGAGGGGAGGGAGGGAAAACTTTAGAATGGCACTCTCACTGTTTAGACGCCATGGTCAGTCCTGGTGTATATTTTGTTGACTTGCTCTATGGAGTGACGGTTTTCCAACCTTTGTGTGTGAAGGGTGGAGGCTAAACGCACCACCAGGAAGAGAAGCAGAGAGACACCATCTGCACAGGGAGAATCCGCTCTTCTGACGGAGGATTTACTCAATAGTAAAAACACTTTGTTCCTGTTTCAAGTTTAAATTATAGCCACAGTGATACTGAGAACTTGATGAAAGGATCGTTTAGGTCAACTTCAAAGTGCAGCGGAGACTAGGATCTGTCAGCAGAGGGCAAGCCCCACCTCACCTCCACCTCCCCCCAGACCCGCCCAGGGCCTAACGACAAACACGCCCCCTCACTTTGTGTGTCCTCCAGGGGATTTAACTGATGGAATCAAGATGGGGAGACTTCAAACACGCTGCATTCTTGTAGTTTTCTGATCCCTTCTTCCCTCACTTGCTTATTTCCTTGTGTCGGTTTACTCTGTAGGTCTCTCTCTCTCTCTCTCTCTCTTTTTCCAAAGGCCTAGGATGAAAAGTCCTCAAAACCAAAAGCTGCCCGGCTATATGCACACAGGGCATGATTCTGTGACTCACAAATTCATTCCTGGCTGTCCAGGGGGTGGTTTGCCTTTCTTCTGGGGCGCAGGTCTTAGCTGGGGGCCGAGAGCTAACTTCTCATGTGATGAACATTGAACCATTTAGGCTTGAAGAATGAAGAATGAAGAACCCATTTCATTTTGTTTTTAAGAGGACTTTAAGGATCCCTCAAGGACCCTCCTTTTTCTTCAGAAAAATACATTTATTTTAATATCTCAGATACCAATAAGCCTAAAGTGATACCAGACAGGTCTGGTTAAATCAGCATTCTAGTTATCAAACAGCTATTTAAATTCTGGGTTTCCGAGGTCAACGGCCAAATGGTCAGAGAGCATTTCCCTCCTTTACTCATAACAGTAATTAACGCCTGTATCTTGGTTTTGATGCATGCAAGGCATTTTTACATGATCTTAGGTGAAACTCTGCCCAGGAAACAGGGCGTCAATTATATTATCTCCAGGGTACAAAGGCAGGAAGTGGAGACTCAAAGAGGGAAGTGACACACCGAAGAAGGTAGTCTCCGGCACAGGACTGAGGCACAGCTGTTCTGGCCCCAGCCTGGGCTTCTTCCAAACCCACCGTCGCTCAGCTCCATTCCCAAAGAGGAAGTCAAAGAGCAGACCTAGGCAGGCCGACTAGTGACTATGTCCCCAACATGGCCTGGCTGCAGAAAGAAGTTCCCGCTCAAACCTCAGACCACGCCTCCTCCCCTTGAGTAACTTATGTTTTCTAAGAAAGCAGGCTACCGATCGATGCATTCTTCCGAAGTCTAAGGAAGGGGAGTGTGAGAGGCGTGGAAAGTGTGAGTAGAAGAGGGAGGGCTTCTCTCAGGTAGGGGCCAGAGGCAGGAGCCCTCAACCCTGTCCAGGCTTAGAATGACCTGGGAGCATTTTACCCCTCCCCAAACCAATTAAATCAGAGTCTCTGGGGATGGTGTTTGGTGCTAGGTATTTATATAGCACAGCAAGGCTGACAGCCAATGGTTAATAGGTGACCAGTGAGAAACGTTCTGTATACACTGAGGCCAAACATGTTAGAGACCCTCCTCAGACAGAGTGGTTCTTAAACGTCAGGTGCATCAGAATCTCCTGGAAGACTTGTTCAAACACAGATTGCTGAGCCCCACCCCAAGAGTTTCTGATTCAGTGGGTCTGTGACCACCAGGCCCAACATTTGCATTTTTAACAAGTTCCAGGTGACGCTGATAATTGCTGATCTGGGACCACACCTTGGCAGCCATTGTTCTATCCTTCCCCAGCCAATCGGCTGAGGCCACGACCCTTCCCCAGCCAATCGGCTAAGGCCATGATCCCTAAAAAATCTTTGTGCTCTTGAAACCCGCTCTTTCTCCGGTATCTCACTGCTGCCACGGTGTAGGTAGATGATTGAGCTCGAGCTAGCTCGAATAAAGGCTCTTTGCTTTTGCATCGGACTTGGCTCCCTGGTGGTCTTTGGGGATCACGAATTCTGGGCATAACAGAAGAAGCTCCTTTCCTGGAATTTACTTTGCTGTCTACAGGCGCCACATGCTGGGGAAGAAGTCGGAAGCTCTCTGAAGCACATTTCCAGTCAAATTGTATGTTTTATGTCTAATATTTATTAAATATTTTGCTATGTGTATGCCATTTCAAGCAAGTGAATCCTAACAATATTTGATAACTCACTCCACAATACATTTTTAACCTTTAAGTCTTAGAGACATAGGAAATCGAAACATTTAAACTCATATGCATATTTTTATCGTAGAAAATTATGATAGAGTGGTTAATAAAACTTCCAAGTGTAACAAGATGAGAGGGTGAAATTCAATGGGAGAGGTGGGGTGGAAATATAAGTTCAAGGAGGCAGAGGAACATCGCAAATTTCCCACCACGAAAGAAGTGTTTCCATGTATTGCAAATGGATGACAGTGGTCGAAAAATAAATATGGTGTTTGTAGTTCAGTGAATATATTCAGAAGGGTAATATGATAGTATTAAGTACCAATATTTATACTCCAATGGAAATGGCATTATTTGCATCAAATCATATCAATGATAAAAAAATTTTTTTAAGTTTGTTTATTTTAAGAGAGACAGAGAGAGCATGAGTGGGGGAGGGGCAGAGAGAGAGGGCGAGAAAGAGAATCCCAAGCGGGCTCCACACTGTCAGCACAGAGCCCCACATAGGTCTTGATCTCCCAACCGTGAGAACATGACTTGAGCTGAAATCAAGAGTCCAACGCTTAACCAACTGTGCCACCCTGATAAAAAAAAATTTCTGATGTCGTTTTTTTTTAAAGCATGAGAGTTACAAAGTTTACAGCATTTTTTGTGGATGTGGGGGCATAAACAAATATTTTGAAAACCACTGCATTAAGCACCTGTGGCCTCATCTGAGGATGGGCCAAGTAGTGAAAAGTGTTTGTCTTAATGAACTATTTAGTGGGAGAGAGGAACTGTCAACAGAATAATACAGGTCAATCACTAATTTGGATATGAGACTTCATTTTAGACTCAACTAGATCTGACTTTTTAAAAGCCCAAAGTGACCCAAAAGTTGTAGGACAGAGTATTATTGACAGAGTATGCTTAAAGGCAACAATTGGATAAAAAGATTGAACTAGTTTGTATTTGTAATTAACCAAGTTCTGAGGGTTCAATAAACCACTTATGCCACATTCTCATTGGAAAAATCAGGACTTTTCCTTTATTCAGTTGAACTGTGAAAGGGCTGAAGAGAACCACAGTGGGTTGCCTGTAAATTCAGCCAGCCCAGCAGCCAGTGTGCACATTCCCAAGAAAGGGGGGCAGTAGAATAAATGCTTCTCTTACATCACAGAACCTTTGAGAAGGTATCTCAGTAGTGGGAGTCCCTGGGGTATCCTGAGGGAAGGGGGTTAGGGGTGTGAGAATGGTCCTGAAATATAGCTCTTAATGAGTTAGCTGGGATTTTTTTAAAAACTCATTCATACAGCCATGAATAAATATACTTATTCCTATAATGAGATAGGGTTAGTATAAATTTTATTCCTTATTTTATATGAGCACTGAGGAAATTGTTCAGGTAAATACGTGTATGAAATGGAAGATATTTCGTTACAACAAAGTCCCTCAACACTTTGAACTCCACTAGAGCGTTCTGTCATTAAAGATCACTTTTAATGAGTAGCTTACAGCTCAAAAATGTCATCCTTCAGTTTCATCGAAAGTAAACATGTGGAAAACACCTGAGTTGAAAAATATGTGTTACCTGATCCTTAGAACCACTCACCTTCTCCACACTAACACAAAGACAATCTGTCAAGTTGTCCCTTTGTTAGGCACCCCAGAGGTTTGTCAGACCCAGGACAGTGCAGAGTAGTCAGATTAGAGACGAAGTATCTCTTTTTTCTGTACAATGGAAGAGGGACAATTATGAAAAGAGAGGTGGAAAATGAGCATCTTCCTGCTGCCAGGGTCCCCACTGGGCAAAGACATATTAAGAAGTGTACGTAGTAGTCCCCCCTCCTCTGCAGTTTGCTTTCTGCGGTTTCAGTTACCATGGTCAACTGCTGTCCAGAAGCAGACGATCCTCCCTCTGACGTATGGTCAGAAGGTCAATAGTAGCCTAACACTACATCACGATGCCTACATCATCCACCTCACTTCACCTCATCACACAGGCATTTTATCATCTCACGTTATCACAAGGCATAGGGCGAGTACAGCACAATGAGACATTTTGAGAAAGAGAGACCACATTCACATAACTTTTATTGTAGCATATGTTACAGTTGTTCCCTTTTATTATTAGTTAGTGTTGCTAATCTCCTACCGTGCCTAATTTATAAATTAAACTTAGTCGTAAATGTGTGTGTATGGGAAAAAGCATAGTATATATTAAGGTTTGGTATTAACTTGTTTCAGTTATCCACTGTGGGTCTTGGAATGGATCCCTCCATGGATAAAGGGGGGACTATTGTTTATAGATGTTGATGTTTAGGAACATGTTTTTCCTAAAGCTGTCTATGAGATGCATGTCTATGGGAAAGTTTTTGTGTACTCCAGGGTAAAGTGTTTGTGAGCTAATGAAAAATATATATTCCTGGCACAGAACTTCTGAAACTCTTGAATTTTCCTGGGTGATAGGAGTATCACCTAATGTGGTGACTCTGGGTGGACTTTAGGATGTCTTCTGAATGAGGGCTAGTCACAGGAAGGGCCAAGCCATGATTAGAAGTGTGGAATTTTTAGCCCCACGCCCATTGTCTTAAGGGAGAAGGGCTGAAAATGGAGTTAATGACTGATCATGCCTACATGATGAAGTCTCCATAAAATCCCCAAAGTATGGAGTTTGGTGAACTTCTTTGTTGGTGATCAAGTGGAGGTTCTTGGAGAGAGGCACGCTTGGACAGGACATTGAAGCTCTCTGCCCCTTCCCACATACCTCTATATATCTCTTCCATTGGTATCCTTTATCACATTTTTGGGTAATAAACAGTATGCATAAGTAAACTGTTTCCCTGACTTCTGAGACCTGCTCTAGCAAATTAGTTGATCCCAAGGAGGAGGTTATAGGAGCCTCCAATCTATATAGTTGGTTGGTCGGAAGCACAGGTGACAGCCTGAGCCTGCACCTGGCATCTGAAGTGTGGGTGTGGAGGGGGGCAGCCTTGTTGGACCAAGACCTTACGCTGTGGAATCTGATGCTATCTCCGGGTAGAGTGTTAGAATTGAGTTAAATCAAAGGACACACTGCTGGTGTCCCAGAGACTTGCTCATTATGGGGGCAAACTCTACACACTTTATGACCAAAGTAGTAAAGGAGACACACAGGGAAGAAACACAGAGGTGGGAAACTGAGTTTTCCATTAGGGCTCCAGCTTGGGGACCACTGTGCAGGCCATCTTTCAGGCTCCACCATGTCTCCCACTTATCTGTCTTATCAGCTCTTGTTTTTGCCCCCTGGCACCTTCCCTGGCATCTGCCTGCTGCACAATCTCCTGGGTGGTCTCTTGGCTCCACAGTGCTGACTTCCCAAGAGTCAGTTCAATCCTTTTTCTCTTTACCAGCCAAGCATCTCAGAGCTCAGCCTGAGTCTAGTACAAACCAAACAAAAAAAATGGACATTTGTTTTAAGCATACTTGGTTAGCACCATATTAAAAGCTCAAAATTAAGTAAGGAGGTCATCTTGGGTACCTCAGCAAGCCTCCTTTTCCATAAAGTTATCCAAAAAGAGAAGGAGAAGAGGTAAAGCACTATAGAAACAGTAGCTACTAGAATAATTATGGTAACAGGTATCAGTTACTGCTTTTGCTTACTTATTCTGTGGAGGGAAACTGGCATACATTAACTGAAACGTTCCTCATAATAAAGACATTCTGTGGCCAATTTTATCCTCATTTTACAGATGAAGAAACTAGGAATGTATCAGGCTAGACTGCCTGCCTTTCTACAACTAACTGGTAGAGCCTGAATCAAAACGCACACTGTTCTGATTCCCAAGTCCATGGTCTTAACCATTATGCCTCCTAGTAGCAAATGCATAAAAAGTAACCATTTATGGTTCACGTTAATACTAAGGATCGTTAAGAGGTAATGTTCCAAGAGCCATTGCCTTTTTTTGCCTTTACTTTCCTGTGTCCTTTACACCCGTGATCTTCCTTTTTTTGGCTGCTCCCATTTTTCTTTAGGTGTACCAATGTTTTAAGTTTCTACAGGGCACCGGTGAGTATTGCCTCATTCCTCCCAGGGTTAAAAGGCTCAGTACATGCTGGTCTGGTGGGCAGGATATTCAGGGTTTGGATCCGTTTCTAATGTCACATTCCATTTCTGGACTCTTTTTTCCACTGAAGCCCACACAAAATAATTAATATCAAATAGTAAGACAAGTTCTTCAATAATTAACACCTGGAGAGAAGCCAGCCAACTGGCACCAAAGCCAGACTCCATGCAATTTGGTTTCACTGAGCTGCACAAATAATGAAGAAAAGAACATTTAGTCACCACTGGAGTATTTGGGCTTTAGTGGAGTAATAAAAGCTGGACGGCCACCAGAGATAGGAGATAGGAAATTGGAAGCCCCATGGAGTAACAATGTGGACAGAGGCAGCTAAACTGAAGTGACACATGAATTAGAGATGGGACGTAGCAGAAAATATCATGTGGCCCATGGACAGTGAAAGGCTTTATATGGTTAAAACCACAGATCTCACTGAGCTTTCCTAAGTTCTATGTTGGCAGTCAAAAGAGGCATTTGGATTAGCTGAACAATCGTTCCGAAACCCGTTCCGTTCCAGTAGTGCAGGCTTTACCACTGGGCTTGATGAAATGCATGGAAAATGAGTGGAAGTCCCACGTTCATGAACGCCATCTGTTTATTACTGCCCAGCCTTGGTGCTTCAAATCGTCCCCCCACCCCCAAAACTAGTTACCCTTCTAGATTAAAGCACTCTCGATGCTATTATGACATGGAATTTAAGAGCATGTTACAAGATTACAACAAGAGAGCCAATCATTTTTCTTTCATCAAAAAAAAAAAAAAAAAAAGTCAGTAACCTACCTATCTGGCTAGCTTTCCCTCTTCTACCAAGCAAGGTTCAGGACCTGTGCATTACTAGGTAGTAGGGCACACCCACCCACCGGGGCAGGTACATTGCTAGCTCAGACCATCCATGCTGCGACCGAGCAAGAGGGACCACACGATCACGGTATTGCTCTACCATGGCAGGGAGAATGCAGTTTTACTTTGAAAAGCAATACAAAGTCCAGAGTTTATTACCAGTTTGTTTTGCCTTTTTCTCTTGCAAAGAAAGTAGTTCTGCAAAATTTTCTCAGGCTTATAGAAATATAGTAGAAAAGAAAATCTACCTTCCATTTCAATAAAGTATTCAGTGCCCTGAAAAATCACCCTCACTGGCACGTGAGTAATTCACTTCAGCTTTTTTTAATTGTTAATTGATGTAACATAAAATTAACCATTTTAATATGAGCAGTTCAGCCATCAAAGCCAGACTCAGTGCAATTTGGTTTCATTGAGCTGGACAGATAGTGACGAAAAGGAACATTTAGTTACCACCAGAGTGTTTGAGGCTGCAGTAGGGTAATAAAACTTAGACAACAGTGGTATTTAGTACATTCTCAGTATTGTGCAACCAGTGCCTTTACCTAGTTCCAAAACATTTTCATAACCCCCAAAGGAGATCCCCTACTTACTAAGTAGTTACTCTGAATTCTCTCTGCCCCCCAGCCCCTGGCAACCACCAGTCTGTGTTCTGTCTCTATGGATTTACCTACTCTGGTTATTTCATATAAATGGAATCATATAGTGTGTGACTTTTTGCATCTGGCTTCTTTCACTTAGCATAATGTTTTCAAGTTTCATCCAGATTGTAGTATGTATCAGTAGTTCATTCCTTTTTAGGACTGAATAATATTCCATTGTGTGGATATACCATATTTTGTTCATCCATCCATCTGTTGATAGACATTTGGGTTGTTTCTATCTTCTGGCTAGTGTGAGTAACACTGCTTTGAACATGGGTGTACTTGTATCTGTTTCAATACCTATTTTTAATTCTTTTGGGTATATTTCTGGGACTAGAATTATTAGGTCATATGGTAATTCTGTTTAACTTTTCGAGGAACTGTTAACGTGTTTTCCACAGAGAATGCAACATTTTACATATCACCATGACTCAATTTCTGCACATCCTCAAGAATACCTATTTTCTTCCTTCCTTCCTTCCTTCCTTCCTTCCTTTTTCTTTCTTTCTTTCTTTCTTTCTTTCTTTCTTTCTTTCTTTTTTTCTTTCTTTTCTTTCTTTTCTTTCTTTTCTTTCTTTCTTTCTTTCTCATAGCCAATCTAGTGAATGTGAAGTGGTTTTCATTGTAGTTATGATTTGCATTTCCCTAATGACCAATGATTTTGAACATCTTTTTATGTGCGTATTGGCCATTTGTATATCCTCCTCGGAAAAATGTCTGTTTAAGTTCTTTGCCCATATTTTAATTGGGTTGCTTGTGAGTAATTCACTTTAAAGAGTAATGTTTATGGCTTCACAAAACCATTCATAATTGGTATTTTCTAACTTTTGGGGGAAATAACAAAATCCTGACTCATTATATCTTTACCCTGACACTGTTCCAAGAGATGCTCTTCTGTGATCACAATCCCAGATAATAACTGCACTAACATTTGCTGAGTCCCTACTATGTGCTAGATATTGTCTTAAGTGCTTTTATTTTTTTTAAGTTTATTTATTTATTTTGAGACAGAGCGTACATGCATGTGCAAGCAGGGGAGGGGCAGAGAGAGGTGAGAGAGAGAATCCCAAGCGAGCTCCACACCACCAGCATGGAGTCCTACATGGAGCTTGAACCCACAAACCATGAGATCATGACCTGAGCCAAAATCAAGAGTCAGATGCTCAACTGACTGAGCCACCCAGGTGCCTCTAAGTGATTTTACATGTATTAATTAGTCTAATCATCATAGCCCCATGAAATACATATCGTAGAAGAAAAAAACAAGACACAAAGGCAGTGGATAACTTGCTCCAAATCCTATGGCTACAAAGTGGAGGAACCAGAATTTAAACCCAATTCAGATAGACATTAGTAGAGGTAAAAGATTAGATTGAAGTAGTTCTCAACTTAAATTTTTGCCCCTTAATGGTCCCTAAAAAGTGGTTTTCAGGTTGGTTTATACTCCAGAGTTCTACAAAGCTATCATAACAGGAAGATGAACTACCATGTGCAGAACTAAACTTTCTCAAGAGAGAGACAACCATGAGAGTCTTAACATTTTATCTATGAAAACAGAAAAGATATTGACATGGGCACCTGGGTGGCTCAGTCGGTTAAGCGTCCAACTTCAGCTCAGGTCATGATCTCACAGTTTGTGAGTTGAGCTCCCACATCAGGCTCTCTGCTGACAGTTCGGAGCCTGAAGCCTGCTTCAGATTCATTCTCTCTCTCTCTCTCTCTCTCTCTCTCTCTCTCTGTCCCTCCCCCGCTAGTACTCTGTTTCTCTCTCTCTCAAAAATAAATAAAACATTAAAAAAAAAAAAAAAGATGTTGGGGCGCCTGGGTGGCTCAGTCGGTTAAGCGGCCAACTTCAGCTCAGGTCACGATCTCGCGGTCCGTGAGTTCGAGCCCCGCGTCGGGCTCTGGGCTGATGGCTCAGAGCCTGGAGCCTGCTTCCGATTCTGTGTCTCCCTCTCTCTCTGCCCCTCCCCCGTTCATGCTCTGTCTCTCTCTGTCTCAAAAATAAATAAAACATTAAAAAATTAAATTAAATTAAATTAAAAAAAAAAAAAAAGGATGTTGACAAAAAATAAGCACCCATGGGGTAAAATGGACAACTTTCAGCAAAACACTGTATGAATATCCACTAATGAGTGGGATCGATGAGGGAGGACAGGCAGAATAGGAACGCAGCTTTGGGAGTAACTAAAGTCCTCGGTAAGACTGAGGGCTCAATAAAGAGAACCCATGGACTGGTCACTCTCTTGTCATCAGGAACACAAGTGAACAAGCTGGAAGACTCATAGATGCATCATCACATGCCCCTTAATGCAAACTGGTGTTTCATACCAAAATTTGCTCATCAAGGAACTAAAAAAAAAAAAAAGCTCAGTGGCATGTTCTGTGTTTTAACACAGAAGAAAAAAGCCAGGCTAATTACACTGAGTAAGGTTGGTCTTTTCTCTGTCTTATGTTTTTTTTCTTTTTTTTCTGTTGTTGTTGTTTTTATTTGTTTGTAACTGGATTCATTAAGCATAGGATGTTTGTAACTGGATTCATTAAGCATAACATCCTATGCTTAATGAATATGTCACTGCACATATTTCTTCTTGAAAATATGCTAAGTACTCTTTGAAGATATTGTTGCCTCAATGAAATGCATTAATAAACCTAAAAATGTTAATATGTTTTAATATAAGTGAGTCATGAACATGAGCTACACCTCATTTCCCCACAGCCTTCATGTCTCCACCCACTTCCCTTCCTTCCTATTCCTTTCTTTTAAGTCTTTTTCCCTCATTAAAAATGTCCTATAACTTTACAGCAAGAACTGAAGTCTATAAGAAACTGTTATAAACCGAGAGCTAAATGCCAGAACAGAAGGGAGGAGTTTGGAAAACAAAAGCAACTTGAAACAAAGTGGAGAGCAAAACTGGCAAAGAATGAGTTGAGAGCGAACTGCCCAAGGGCATGGATCTGATTGTGTGTTTCACGTCTGATAGTAAATGGATTTTGCAAATAGCCAATCATCTAATGTATAGGTATTAATTTTTGAAATATCAGTAGACCGAGAATAAGCTGATGTTTGGTCAAGATAAATACCAGAGACGACTATGACATTGGCCATGGCCTTTATGCAAATGCAGTTCAGAAAAGGCGCAGACAACAGTGAATGTTTCCTAGTTGTTAATGAAATTGCCTGTTACTCCACTAGGCATGTTATCAAGTGATGCTCTTTTCAGAATCTGTTTCATGGATGGTTGAGTGGATGTGGTCATGGGAAAGTGGCTGGAGGAAGAGAGATTGCTAGACAGAGTTAAGAAAGATGTCCCTGTGGAGTAGGGTTTGGAAAAGGATCTGTAAGGAAAAGACAGGGTGACCAGGCAGGAAGGATGTGGGAGGCTCTTTCAGCTGGGGTTAGGGGTGGGGAACAGAGACATCCTGAGGAACAAGAGAGAGGTCAAGAGTGTGTCTGCTTGGGAAAAATGTGAAAAGGGGCCCGGCGAGGTGAGTGGGATAAGAACGTCACAATGTCACTGCACAAATGCAGAGAGAGGGGCTGACTTGTGGCTGGGTCAGAAAGCCTGGAGAGGGAGATTATTCCAGAAGCAGGATTTTGGTCTCAAAAAACCAAAAGCATTGAGTTGCTAAGAGTGTGAGTAAAAGCCACATTGGCAAGGTCTGTCCTTCCAAGCAGGTTTTTGTTTTGCTTCAGCAGATGTTGGAAATCTTTAATGCAACATTGACCTACACAGGCTGAGAGTCATTTCCATCTCCATGATTTATGTGATTGGCAACAAGAAGACTAAAGACCAATGTGTAGAGTGGTGGTTCTGAACCGGGGGCAATTTGGCAATGTCTGCAAACACTGTTGGTCGTCAAGGTTGTGTTGGGGAGGTGGTGGTCCTCGCATCTAGTGGGTAGATGACAGGGATGCTCCTGACCACCCTACGAGGCTCAGGACAGCCCCACCACAAAGAATTATCCAGTACAAAATGCCAGTAGTACCAAGGTTGAGAAGCTCTGGCATAGACTCACCCATCATTTTCCTTCTCTTATGCTTCATGCCCAGGAGACACACACACAGTGAATTCTGGAATGCGAGTCTGTGTCCTGGGTGTCAAGATTTGGACTGTCATCTGGAGACTAGCGAGTGACTGAATAATGACAATAATAACAGCTACCAATTTTGAGTGTCATGTGCTGGGTACCATCCTTTATTAATCTCTCATTAATCCCTATAGCAGCCCTGCAGGTCAGGTGCTCTCAGTTCAGTTCCACAGAGGGAGACGCTGAGACTCCGTTAGAAAACTTAGGCAGGATCACATAGCACTTAGGATTTGGAAGCCAGTTCTATAGATCCGAAAGTCATGTTTTTTCGGTGAGACTCTTTCAACATCCCCTGTGATGCCAGAGTCATTTTGATTTGGAAAATTTTGCAGTGGAGAAAAAAGGGTCATTAAACTCTCAAGCTATTTGCTTTAACCAATGACATTTTGGTCCATTGCAGACTCTTCTTTGATTGCCTGGGTGAGGCTGAAGCCTAACAAGGCTCAGAAATATCTGTTGTTTTAGGGTTTGGGGAAGTAATGAAAATAAGGTGGCTTTCAGTTAGTCTGACTTTGCCCCTCTCCTGTACCCCTACATTTCATCTGACATACACACACACACACACACACACACACACACACACACACACGTGTGTGTGTATCACCTTTTTTCTTCCTGCCTGCCTTCCTTCCCTCCCTTCCCTTTCCTTTCCTTCCTTCCTTCCTACCTGCCTTCCCTTCCTTCCCTTCCCTTTCCATCCTTCCCTTCTCTCTTCCCTCCCTCCCTTCCTTCCTTCTGTCCTTCCTTCCATCCTTCCTCCCCTCCCCTCCCCTCCCCTTCCCTTCCCTTCCCTTCCCTTCCCTTCCCTTCCCCTCCCTTCCCTTCCCTTCCCTTCCTGCCTTCCCTTCCCTTCCCTTCCCTTCCCTTCCTGCCTTCCCTTCCCTTCCTTCCCCTTCCTTCCCCTTCCTTCCCTTCCCTTTCCTTCCTTCCTTTCTTCATTATTCCTACCTTCCTTCCTCCCTCCCTCCCTCCCTCCCTTTCTTTCTTTCTTTCTTTCTTGGACAGTGGACAGCCTACAATTCTTTTCATACATAAGTGTTCTATCTTAATTACTTCTGCCCCTTGTTGTGCTATCTCGGCCCAGGTACATTATTAATTATTAGCCCAATGCCATGCCCTCAGCAAGCCTATCATAAATGTTAGCTGTGATGACTATTATTTCTTCATCTTGGTTCTTGTCACACTGTGGGGCTATCTTGTCCATTTACCTGTCTCCTCCCTAAGAGTGGGACCCTCTTGAGAGGCAGAGACTGTCCCTTTCTTATCTTTGCAATACAGCTCCTCACACATGGCTGACACTCAATAAATGCTTATCGAATGGCTTTTCAATTGGAAAGTAGGCACCAAACACAAGGTTAATGATCCAGGAGGCCGGGTCTTGGTGCTTTCATTCAGCACTTCTTAAATTTCAAAACAATAACTGAAATGTTAAAAAAAAAAACAAAAGTTTTAATATGCATCCTTGTGAACTAGAATTTTTAAATAAAAGTTAATTTAAAATCCAATAAAGAAGAGGAGAGAAAGTAGAGAAAGAAGCAAGGTGTGGTTCTAACTCTCCTATCACCTCATTTTTTTCTAAAAGAAGTATATGATTAGATCTTGGAGTTAGGAAACCAACAAATGTGTCCTTGAGTCAGAAAGTAGGGCTTTTCTTTTCTTTTTTTTCTTTTCTTTTTTTTTCTTTTCTTTTTTTTTTTTTTTTTTTTGCATTGATTTGTACAGTGCCAATTACAGAAAATGGTTTTTGTAGTTCTTGGCTTGATGATCACTCTGGAAAATGATTTTGGAATGTTAGTGATTGCAAGAGATTGTTTATTCCACTACTTTCACTCTGATCAAGCCCACGTCTTTCTCTAAAGTATGTCTTATTTTTAGAGTTTATAAATCAAACGGATTGTAGAGATGGAATGCAGCACAAAATGCACTCACCAACAAAAATTCAGCTTGATTCTGCAGTCCTTACACAGCAGGAACAAAAGTGTAGCCAGTAAGACTTGTCTCTACCTGAAACTTTGGGCCCTTTTTGAGAATTGTAACGTGCTATTATAAGAAAATCAGAAATCTACCTTTAAAGAAAATTTGATTATTTGAAGAAATATGTAGAAGGAGAGACAAAAACCAACACTTAATTCTTACTCATTCCAAACTTCCGAGACCACAAATTTCAAATATTTAGAGTCCGCTGAAGATATATAAATATTTTAAATTAGCATAAAAATGAGAACAAGCAGAAGAAAACAATTCACAAACATGTGATCACTTCCATATCTAAAGAGAAAGCACGTGCCCTTGTGAACCATGTGTCCTCTCTGCCCAGTCCCTCACCTGAGAGGTGAACAAGTTGAACCACATGTTTTCAAGTTCCTTCCTGGGCTCTCTTCCATGATTCTCTACTTCTCACTCCCAAGTCTATGAGCCCCCTCATACATCATCCATATTTTACATAATGCCAATCCCACAGCCATTTGGAGGAGGTTTTTGTTTTTGTTTTTAATGTTTTTTAATTTATTTTTGAGACAGAGACAGAGCATGAGCAGGGGAGGAGCAGAGAGAGAGGGGGACACAGAATCTGAAGCAGGCTCCAGGCTCTGAGCTGTCAGCACAGAGCCTGACACGGGGCTCAAATTCACGGACTGTTAGATCATGACCTGAGCCAAAGTCGGACGCTTAACCAACTGAGCCACCCAGGCGCCCCTGGAGGAGATTTATTCTAGACACAAGTCCAGTGAGAATCTCCAGTTGGCTTGATAGTGGAACCAGCTTCCAGGGGAAGTCAGGTTATTCAGAGAAGGAGCCCTGTGTACTTGACTGCTGATGAGCTGCCCCTAGATACATTATAGAAAACCATCTTGTGTCTTTGCTGGTGGCATCCTGGTGCCTACAAATCCCCTGCTCCTTGTCCCCCTACTAGAGGCCCCAGCCACTGGGGACCTTCAATTGCCCATGCCCGTCCCCACTTTCTCACATTGACCCTCAGGCTCACCACTGCAGGCTGGTTTCCTTGCCTTGGTGAATCTCATTCAGATACATACCTTAAAGCCTATTGTGCACATTTCATATGAGCGCTTGTGACTATTCCTCAGAAAGTTTTTATGTCTATTAGCTCATTGGCTATTTGGAAATGGCAATATTCAGCCATGATCACAGAACATCTGGTTTCTAAACATAGCCCTACTATTAAAAAGAAGAAGAAACCTGTGTGGTTCACTTTACCTTAATTTACTCATCTGGAAAAAAATGAGAAATAGCCACAGCCTTTGCTCCCTCAATCAGGTACTCTATGGATAAAATGAGATATATACATAAAAGAGGTCTGAAAGGTTTTGGTAGGGCTGATGTCAGTATAAAGTAATATTCCACGTGAAATTAATGTTAGAACAATCCCCAAGAAATATTTTTAAATGTGTGTGATGCCTCTTTATGTCAGGTGCCTGATAAATTACAGCTTTCAGATCTAAGTTAATAGAGCGGTGGGAAAGAGTCCTCCCTCTCCCCACGCCTCCCACCGCCTCTTTTCTCCTTGCTTGAAACATCTGGTGGCCCTTTGTAGTTCTGGATGATTTGATTTGGAATTCATTAGTAATAATTGATGTGCTTTCTGGAATTTGTTTAAACAGTTAATCGTGTGGTGAGTAACTAAGCCAAAAAGAATTGTTCGAATGGAGCCTGCCCACCTGGTAGAAGTGAGATGGGCAAGTACTGAATGCTTGGTGCCTGAGGCTCTAGAAAGCTCCCTGGAGCCCTGCCCCATACCCTACCTGGGTGTCAGGGAGGTTGTCCATCATGAGGAAAGTTTGGTGTCTTTGTAGTATTTTTAAGAGCTCCCTTTTGGCAGAGTGATGAGAACAGTCAAAGACATTTCGACTTTTTTTTTCTTTAAAGTTTGTTTATTTTGAGAGAGAGAGAGAGAGAGCGAGCGAGAGAACATGTACACACTAGTGGAGAAGGGGCAGAGGGAGAGAGAGAGAGAATTCCAGGCAGGCTCTGTTAGTGTGTTAGGCACACTGTTAGTGTGGAGTCCAACTCGGGGCTGGAATTCAGGAGCCGTGAGGTCATGACCTAAGCCAAAATCAAGAGCCAGATGCTCAACTGACTGAACCACCCAGAACCCCCCCACCCCCTTTTTTTTTTTCCGAAGGCATTTGAACTTTAATGACTGTAGGTGATGGGGCCACACTAATACATAGAGCTAGGAATTAGCATTTGAAAAGTTAAAAATCTGGAAATCTGGAGGAAAATAGTGTCTACAAGGCAACCCAGCACAGAGTGGGGAGGATTACTGAAAGGCAACTCTGGGGAAAAGCTCATCAACGTTTTCTGGGTCTGGGACCTACACGAGAATCTGATGAAAGCTATTGACAGACGTGTGCCACACACACACGATGTGTACGGATGTGTCTGTGTGGGTATTTGTGTGCAAGGCCATTTGGGTTTATAGACGTCCTGAGGCACATTTCAAGGACCCAAGTCAAGAGACCCTGGAAAGTGTGATGGTAAAATAACAAATACCATGTCAGTTATGAATCTGTCCACTATAAGTAATGGAAAACCGATCTCTTTTTTTTATAAGCCAAATTTAAAAATTATTAGAGTAATGGGCATAAAATTACTCTGTCAAATTGTTGTAAAGTTTCAAAATGTGTACTCTCAACTTCTGTACCATCTTGTCAAGGGTCAGTAACACACTCAGCTGGCATGGGTCCATGAGCCGCCCTGTGTTGCCAGCCCTGAACTAGATCACAACTTGCTTATTCAGGGACATCACTCCAGAAATTCTCCCTTCTCTCTATTGAATTGTCCGTTTCTCCCTGTTTACTAGGTAGCTATCACAAACATTCATGCATACTGATTTTTTTAAAATAACTTTTTAATGTTTATTTATGACAGAGAAAGAGAGCAAGTGGGAGAGGAAGTGGGGTAGGTGCTGAGAGAGAGGGGGACAAAAGATCCAAACTGGGCTCTGCGCTGACAGCTGAGAGTGCAATGCGGGGCTCAAACTCGAAAACCAAGAGATCATGACCAGAGCCAAAGTCTGCCGCTTAACTGACTGAGCCTCCCAGGCGTTCCTCACGTAGACTTAGCAGAAAACTCAGTTCAAACTGACTTAATCATGAAGGGAATTAATTGATACTATGTTTGTACAAAAATCTGTTGAAATATTTTAAAGGTTTTTTTTTTTAATTTTTTAATGTTTATTTATTTTTAAGAGAAAGAGACAGAGCACCAGTGGGGGAGGGGCAGACAGAGAGGGAGACACAGAATCTGAAGCAGGCTCCAGGCTCGGAGCTGTCAGCACAGAGCCCGACACGGGGCTCAAACTCACAAACCGTGAGATCATGACCTGAGCCGAAGTCAGACACTTAACCGACTGAGCCACCAAGGCGCCTCTTAAAGGCTATTTTTTCCCTAAATAGTTCAGCATACTTTTCTAATGCTAATACCACATTTGAGAAAATGTAATGATAATTCCTTAATAGCATCTAATATTCTAATTTTCCCCAATCATTCCCCCAATGTTTGTTTACAGTTGGTTGTTTTCATCAGGCTCCAAATTACGTCCACATGTTGCATTGTTTGCTCTATTTCCCTAGACTCTTACAATCCTCAACAGCCTCTTCCCTGTTAATACACACATGCTCATTTTCCCCCATGCCATTGACATGTTGAAAAGATGGCTCAGGTACATTGTAGAAGTTTCTACATTCTGGATTTCTCTCCTGGCTTCTTTATGATGTTGTTTAACCAGCTCTTCTGTCCTTTGTGTATCCTATAAACTGCTAAATTAGATCTAGAGTCTTGATTAAATTTGGGTTCAAACTTTTTGATAAGATATTTGATAATGATGCAATGTATTCATAATGCATGATGTTGGGGGCATAATGTCTTCTTCTCTCACTTCTAGTGAGATGAAAATTGGTCAGTGGGTTCAGTTGATGACAACTTTATCCCTCCTTTGTAAAGATACCCCTCCCCATTAGTGATCAACAAATCTTGGGTGAGTTGATACAAAGTGCTATTAAGTATCAAAGAAGGTTACCTCTGCAAAAACTGGATAAAGCTTGAGTTTGTGTAACTTCTTAGGTGAATGCTGTTTCTTTTAACTTCCCTTCCAAAACACATGTAATATTTCCGCTCAGTTTCCAGCCACCAGCCCCCCAGGAAGTATGATCAATATAGAAATTCCTAGACAAGCCTGGGTACTTTTTGCTTTAGTGTGAATTAAGTTTCTGCAGTGTGCTACACTGTTATCCGCTCCTAGTTCTCCTCCTCCAGAGCACAGAACCTGGCAAATTTTGAAAAGATTGATGACACTGAATATTTGGTAATATGTTTTCCACAAAGCAGTGATAGTTGTTAGAAGTCAAATATTTTTCAAGTTTTCATTATATTTCCCTTTTATATCTTTCTTTTTTCTTCACCTGTAGAACCTCCTGGGTTTTTTTTTTTTTTTTTTTTCCTTTAGCTTACAACCAAACATTGTCAACATGGGAAGCCATTCATTAAGCTATATATGCTCCCCCAGAGCTTATAAATTGATAGATGATATCATGGAAAGTCTTGAAAGACCCAAGTGTTGATCCTTTTTACTACATACATTGGGCAGAGGCAATTTATGCCTTACTGGTATTCACTCCATTTGTAGTAGTTAACTTTCTTTTGGAATTCTAAAAACATGCCCTATCATTTTTTTGCAGTAACATACAACAGTAGAAGAGTCGTTACAGATTACGGTTTCCAATTGTGTTATTGAAATAGGATGTCAGTAAATAAAATAAAAATCTTGGAACTATATTAAAGACAACTAATAGTACCATTTATAAACCTCTGATAAACAAATTTACCATAAATCTTTACGAAATGTCCTTTCAGATGCAGAAATTCACATTTTTGAGGTTTTCTAAGTACATAAGAATTCTAGGATTTTATGGTTTTGAAGCATCGTAAAGTCATGGAGTCTAGCCATGCGTCTTATCCGTGACTCTCAGGTTCCACCAAATAAAGGGTCAAGCACCCTGTGCTCTGGCCTCTCCCAGGAGCAGAGCATCCCCCTACTTCTTAAGTACCTGCAATGCACCAGCTATTGTGCGGGGGGCTGGATGACCTCCAGAGGGAACGTTGTGGGTAGAGAGAATAGGAAGAGTACAGATGAGGAAGAAGAGATCCTTGAACAAAGTGAGATGATGCTAAAAGTCAAAACACAGTGCATCCCGGGATACCCGACAGGCATTCTACTTAGGCATTCCCTCCTGCCCCACCCCCAACCTGGTCATAGAGACGCCTGTTACAGCACACATACATAGTTGGTCTTCTGTCTCCATTTATGTTCTGAAAAATATCATTTCACCACTCAAGTAGTGTTACATTGACCCACATTTCCCGTGGAAAGGTCTGAGGATCTAAATCCTGTAGTAGTCAAGTCAGAATGGGCAGGGTTGTTTTCCCAGTTTCTGTTCTCTTGCGGCTCCATCCGGTGTGACTGAGAATAACTCTGGGGACTCTGTGGGACTCCTGAGAGCCAAGAGATGGCCTGCATGTCCATGTCATTTTCTAGCCCACCCTGGCCCCACTATACCCTTGAACATGGCCGGTGGGCAGTGCCACCTCACCTGCAGACATGCCCGTCTCAGATCCTGTCAGCCAGGGGGACAAGAGGGTGGAGGGGAGTGACTCTGAGCCAAGCTACTCTCACAAGGGGATGGGAAGGAGATGACAACTGCTATCTATAATGCCAACCACTCTGGGACACCCTATACCTCTCTCGGGCTTGGGATGATGTTTCTGTCCCAAGGGAACAAGACTATTATTCTTGTGCACTGGCATGGCAGGTTATGGCTCCCAACTGTGCTTTAGGGCTTTCAGGGTCTCTTCCCTTTCTTCTTTGTCTCTTTTTTCTTCTTTTCCTTAACCTTCCCAATTTTTTTTTTTTTATTCCCTTCCCTCCTTTACTCCTTTTGTCCCTTCTCGCTTCCTCTCTCTGTTGGTCTCTCTCTCTCTCTCTCTCTCTCTCTCTCTGGCTATGTGTCCGCTGCAGATGGGCGAGCATTCTGGGCATTGATGTAGAGACTGAGATAAAAGTCTTGCAGCAGCATGAGGAGGACAGAACAGGGGGCTAGGGTTCAGGAAACCTGGATTCTCTTCTTGGCTTTGTCATATTATTTGTGACAGGATAAGATGAAAGATGTAAATGTGCTTTGAAAATTAATACAGAGCACAATTGTCTATTCTTCCTGAGCTACTGCTCTCACGGGGAGGCTGGGGATGCCCAAGGACAATAAGAAATCTGTTCAATCACCCGTTGCTGTGCCTGGCAGTGGGTCAGAGGCTCCATTCAGCATATAGCACTATTTTTGAGTTTAAAAAGGCCCACCTATGGCAAGAAACCCTGAAGAATTTGTGCAATACCAGACATGCAGTGAAACATGAGAATATAGTAATTCCTGAGCTCGGTTTAAAATCAAGATCAATGTTGTCATTCTGAAGTCACTGTTCCATTTAGCTCCATGCCAAGGATTACTGCCATGCTGAGTGATGGGGCCCCTGGATCCAGCTCTGTACCATGAAAAGCATAACACAGACAGATGTTGTTATCTCTAATTACACTCTTGAATGCGCCACTACTGATCTCTCCGATCTGGGCCTGTCCCCAAACACATGCCGCAGGGCATACAAGTGACTTTTTACAAACTGCTGTGCGCATGCTCAGAGTGATAATTGCTTCATGACACCAACGCTTTTTCAAGCCTTCGTTTCACTTCTGGGTTTCTCAACCCAAAGGATACAAAGGATGGTCAAATAAATCAAATGGGCCACTTTAGAAGCTGAATGGCCGGGTGCAGTTGAGGGCTCCGATGAAAGAAAGCAGGGGTTCTAAGTATGGTTTCCATCCAGCTGCACCAGCATCTCCTGGGAACTGGATGGAAATGCAGATTCTCAGGCCCCACTCAAGACCTACTGAGTCAGAAACTAGGGGACGAGGCCCAAGAATCTGTATTTTATATTTTTAAGCTTATTTATTTTGAGAGAGACAGGGAGCGTAAACAGGGGCGGGGCAAAGAGAGAAAGAGAGGGAGGGAGGGAGGGAGGGAGGGAGAGAGAGAGAGAGAGAGAGAGAGAGAGAGAGAGAGGGAGAGGGAGAGAGAGAATCCCAAGCAGGTTCTGTGTATGGTCAGCACACAGAGCCTGATTCGGAGCTCAAACTCACACAACCGTGAGATCATGACCTGACCTGAAATCAAAAGGTGGTTGCTTAACTGACTGAGCTACCCAGGTGCCCCAAGAATCTGTGTTTTAGTAAGCCTTCCAGGGGTCCTGATGCTACTGAATGTATCCTTTTCCCACTGCTCGTAACAAATTACCACAAACTCAGAGGCTCAAAGCAACACTAATGTCTTATCTTGAAGTTCTACAGGTCAGAAGTCTGGCTCCCGTTTCAGGCTGAAATTAAAGGGTTGTGAGGGCTCATTCTTCTCCGGAGGTCCTGAGGGAGGATTGTTCCCTTGCCTGTCCCTGTGTCTACAGGCTACCTGCATCCCTTGGCTCGGGGTCCTTCCCTCCATTTCTAAAGCCAGGAATGTGAGTCCTGTCCTTTTCATTCTCATGTTCTCTAACCCGTCTTCCACTTTGAAAGACTCGTGGTTATATTAAGCCTACCCAAATAATTTCTCATCTCATCTCGAAGTCAGCTATTTAACCACCTAGGTTGCATCCAGGCCTGTTGCCACACCGCATGACATATTCACGGGTTCCAGGGATGTCCAAGGTGTGGACAATGTATGTAGGGGCGGGTGATTCTCCCCACTGCAGTCCGTCCTCCAGCCCCCAGGGTTCCATGTCTGCCCCACATGCAGAATGCACTCACCCCACCCAGGTCCCCAGAGCCTCAGTGCACGACAACATCAACTCAAAGTCCAAAATCTCACTTAAATCTCATCAGCTCAAAAGTTCCCAGTCTCGTTATCTAAATCATCCAATTAAGATACAGGTGAGCCTCTGGGTGTTATCCGTCCTGGGGCACAATTCCTCTGTACTTGCAGACCTGTGAAACTAAACATACAACTGGTAGGGGAGGCATAGGATAATAGTTATAGACAGTTTTACTCAAAAAAAAAAGGAGAAAAGGGAATCACTGATCTCAAGCAATTTCAAAAGCCAGTTGGGCAAACTCCACTTGGTTTCAGGACCTGGGAATAATCCTCTGTGGCTCATTCCTCTGCTCTTTGGGTAAGCCTGTATGTGTTCGCAGCCTGAGTAGCTGTATCCGCCTATTTCCTGAATTTTGGAGGGCCTATAGGCTTCTCTCATTTCATACTCTCTCTGACCCTTTCAGTCCAAGCTGGAGGTGTTTCTGCCGGTGTAAGATTCCCAGGAACTTTGTGGGTCTTCCATGTGAGTCATGGTGATTCACTCCACTAGACAAGGGGATCCTCCCCAAAATATTTTTCAGATAACCTCATGTTCATTTTTGGCTTCTGTTGAGTTGGCTGATGGGATCTACGAGGCCCACTTTTCATCTACGATAAGACTTTTTTGTGACCCAGTTTTCTGAATGTTTAGACCTTATAGGGCATTATTAAAATATTGCCCAGCCATCCTCTCAGCTTTTCCTTGATGGCATGCTTTCCAGACACTGAGTCTCTGTCTAAGCATCTTTAGCAATCTGGGTAAGCTGAGAATTTTCCAAATAGTCAGATCCTGGTTTCTTTTGGTTTAACTCTTCTTCTTTCAATTTATCTTGTCTCTTTTACATTTTACTCAAAGCCGAGAAACCAAGCCACACCTTCAACACCTTCCTTGGAAATCTCACCCACTGCCCAGTATCATCACTCGCTAGTTTTGCTTTCCATGTAAGTGCAAGACACAATTCCACTAAGCTTTCTTCCCCCATATAGCATGGATTCCCTTTCCTCTAGTTTCCCATCACACGTTCTTTATTCCTTATCTATGCTTTCTTTACCATGTTCTTCATTTGCCCCTAAATCCTCACTAGCAGAGCCATTAGCAGCATCTAAATTCCTACCGACAGTCTGTGCAAGGCCATTTGGACTTTTCTGTCATGCTCTTCAAAATTCTCCAGCCTCTACCCATTGCCCAATTCCAAAGACACTTCCACATTTTTACGTAGTTGCTACAGCAGCACCCCCACTGAGGGTACCAAAATTTGTGTTCATTTTCTATTACTGCCATAACAAAGCACCAAAAGTTTAGTGGCTTAAAATAATACAAATTTCTTATCTTACAGTCCTGTGGGTAGGGTTTCAACAAGGGTCTCAGTGGACTGAGACAAGGCGTCAGACTAGTCAGCGTTCTTTGGACTTAGACTTTGACGTGGAGAGGTTAAAAATGTGTCTACAACCACACAGCTGGCACGACAGTGGGACATTTAGCACAATGCTTAGGATACAATAGCAGTTTAAGAAATATTCATCATAGGTAGATATGACTATAACTTTCATTGCTGGCCGAGAAGATATTAAGATGTAAACATTCAAAGAACTCAAAGAAAAATACAAAGAGATGGAAGCAATCAGAATATGATAACTATAAAAGACATAGATGCTCCACGATAAGAATAAATGGCATTCCTGAACTAACTAGCCTGATAAATGGATCAGAAAAAGTATTCTGAGATAGTATACAGGAAAGTTTTCCTGAATTGGAGGATAAAGTGAGTCTGTAAATGAAAAGTTCACACTATATGCCAGGAAAAACTCATACCAAGCAACCAAAATGAAAAACACTCTGGTTAAATTATTAAAACTCAAGAGTTAAAACAAAAACAAAAACAAAAACAAAAAACCCTCTAGGCATCCATGAAGAAAAATAAAACTATCTACAAGGGCGAAAATTAGTATCTCAAGTTTCTCTAAAACAATATCTAATGGTGAAAGATAATGGAACAGTGTATGAAATTCTGAGGCAAAATGTAATTCAAGAGTATTATATCTAGTCAGATTATATTCAGAAACAAATGCAAGAAATAAATTTACGTTCCTTCCATACAATGGTAAACTATGTAGGCTTCCAAGAATAAAGCAGCTCTCTATGTCCTATCAGAACATTGATCTATCAGTAAATAATCTCCAGGATGTAAAGTTAACTGGTATGAAAAAAAAAAAAAAAAGGATGTTAACCAATAGACATAGAATAACAAATTTTATTTAATGTTACTTTGTAACTTTTGAATTTTTGCTATGGCCACATAGTTTTTGGATTACATATATAAGAATATTTTTAAAGAGAAAATAAATACATTTTAAGTAAATATTTTAATAATAAATATATATTTTAAAATAAATATTCTAATTTACTTAAACCTTCAAAGTTGTTATCATGGGGCACCTGGGCGGTGCAGTCAGTTAAACGTCAGACTCTTGATCTCAGCTCAGGTCATGATCTCACAGTTTGTGCGTTCAAGCCCCACACTGGGCTCTGTACCCATGGCGCGGAGCCTGCTTGGGATTCCGTTTCTTCTTCTCCTTACACGTCCCCCACTTGTACTCTCTTTCCCTCTCCCTCAAAATAAATAAATAAAGTTTTCAAAAAAGTTCTCATCACAAGAAAAAATGTTGTACCTATGTGTGGCGAGGGATATTAACTAGACTTACTATGGTCATCATTTTGTGGCATGTACATGTATCAAATCATCATGTTGTACACCTGAAACTAATATAATGTTACATGTCAATTATATCTCAATAAAAATATGTTTAAGAGAGCATAAATGTAAGAGACAATCTCAACATGAAATAACTCAGTTAATATGGTTTTTATGATTTTTTTCTTTAAAAAAATTCGTTTGGCGGAATTCAGGTATCTCACGAAAAATCAAAATAACACAGAGATGGAGAATCTGTAACAAAAGCACCATTGCTGAAGGCTGTTCCATGTAAGTATAAATTAAGACTAATACTTGGGGTATTTGGGATTGCAAAATGGAACATAAATGTTATGAATTCTGCTTAACAAAACAAAAATAATACACATCACAAAATCGGGAGGTGGGATTTGAGAAGCTGGAGGGCATTTTCATGTAAAGCATTGATTGACATTGCCTAAAAATTCTTTTTTTTTTTTTTTAATGTTTATTTATTTTTGAGAGAGACAGAGACAGAGTGTGAGCGGGGATGGGGCAGAGAGAAAGGGAGACACAGAATCCGAAGGAGGCTCCAGGCTCTAAGCTGTCAGCACAGAGCCTGATATGGGGCTTGAACAACACACAAACTGCGAGATCATAACCCGGGCTGAAGTTGGATTCTCAACGAACTGAGCCACCCAGGAGCCTCTTAATGTAAATAAAAATAAAATAAAGACTCAAACGAATGGCACACTACACCCACCTTTAGAAGAATCATAATACACTTGAGGTGTTAAAGGACTTGGGTAGCCATAGTAAACAAATGAATGTCATTTCTCAAATTAACTACAGAAGACTTTTTCACAGGAGTTTCAGGGAACATATCTCCAAGAATGCAGCACCAGTCATAACAGATGCAAGATGAGAACCATCAGGAATTATGCAAAGAATTGGGGCTATTTGATCCAAAAAAAAAAAAAAAAAAGAAAGAAAAGAAAAGAAAAGTAGAGCAACCTTCATCCTCAAGCATATGATGAAGGGTTGTTGTAAATAAAACAGTATACTGTTGGTCTCTATATACATGAATTAAACCAGAAGAAAAGGACTACACAATCCAATCAAGTATTTTTTGAATGTTAATCATCTACTCAGAACAGTGTGAAAACCACAGGAGATGAAGGCGTAGAAGAAAAGATCCACACTTAACACATTCTCCTTGGAGATAAAAAAAGCTTTCTGAAACATCAGTGTAAAACCACATGAAGCTTTGTGATTAAACATCACAATTTGTAGTGAAAATGACAAGATGATAGAGGCTGTGGGGTGAGGGGGAGCGCTGTGGGAGCTGATGGTGCTGTAAACTGGTTCTATGAAGTCATTGGGTAGGAAGCAATACTTTCATACAAGTTCTAAGCCACCGACAGAATGTATGTCAATGTGGAAATGTTCTTTTGGAAAAAGTACTACTTTTGCTTCTACAAAGAAAGGAACCAGGGTTTTTCACCCAGCGATCGGTAAGGTGTTCAATACAAAAGGCTGAAAACCATAGTCCTTAATGTCCACCCAGAGACTATTGTGATCAATCCAAATGATCAATTCTTAAGAGCTCCCCCGTTGCTGAAATAGGGCACAATACTGCAGCCAATGGCAGCTTAATGCCGAGCACATTCTGAAGTGACAAATGCCTTCGAAAATACGATTCCAAAGTGGAAGTACTCACTGTGAGCCCTGGGATGACAGGAGACGTCAGTGGGGAAAGGACTTTGCAAAGGAAAGTACAAGATTCTGCACCTTACTATGGATGTTTGTTTTGTTTTGATTTGATTTTGGATCTAATCAATATTCTTTACTGGAGAGCGGACGTTCAGTAGGAACTGGAAATAAAAAGTTCAACCAAGGGTGTCACTTGCTTTGTTTTCAACACACATAGTCAAAACAAATAAGCAGAAAACAGCCTCCAGAGTCTTCCCTTTGTGACTGCTTTCTCCAGGTGACATGAAACGAACACAGCCTCCCACACCAACTGGGCCCTGTGCCCCTTGGGAGGCGGCTGCAGAAGGCTCGCAATGCGTGGGCTGGAAGCATCCAGTCTCTGACAGACTGGAACAATCTCATAGAGAAGGGTGGGGGATATCGCACTGCATCGTCAGAAGCTGCTTTCACACTATGTGAAGGCCCCTTTTATATGGAGGTTTTTTAAATATATAAACTCAATTCAAATGGGAATTCATCAAGCCTCAAACTTCTTTTTCAAAGGAATCCTATAACAAGTCTAGTTAGCTTGTTTTTCATAACTTGTTTCAAAATGACTGTTTACTGGGGCACCTGGGTGGCTCAGTCAGTTGAATGTGTCTGACTCTTGATTTTGGCTTAGGTCATGATCCCAGGCTTGTAGGATTGAGCTCAGCATCCTGCTCTGAGCTGGGCATGAAGGCTGCTTAATTCTCTCTCTCTCTCTCTCTCTCTCTCTCTCTCTCTGCCCCTCTCCCCAGCTCACACTGTCACTCTCTGTCTCAAAAAAAAAAAAAAAAAAAGTAAAATTACTGTTTCTTGTATCACTTTTTGAGTATATATACCTCCTTCAGAAGACTAGTGTGAGTAATCTAGGAGCAGGAATATATTGTAATACACTTGGGGAGTTCAGAAGGGACACTCAGAGTGGCCAGGATGGTTTCTTCTGAGAAGCACTAAAAAAGGCCTTAAAAGCCTTCTGGAGTTGGAAATCCCAGTGACAGCCTTGTCCCCCTCACCTTGGGCAAGAGGTCACAACTCACTCTAACCCACAGCTTCCTTATTATGAAATCTTTTTCAGAAGCAAATTGAATTGGGTCACTGATAAGTCAGAAACTAGGGGGTCTGAGATTTTAACCTACTTGAAAGCTAACAAGTTAGTCTGCCACAGGTTTGCAGGAGACATGATAACTCTGGGTCAGAGACAAAGAGCATCTATTATAGCAAAAGCAACAGCTAGAGCAATATCTTGCTTTGGTCCCCAATGTGATGAGAACCAGATGTCACCTGCACATGCAGTGGGGTGTACCCGAGCAGATAAACTCTGAAATTAGGAAAACCTGATCTTATATAGGGCCTCTGGTAAGCTTCCCATCCTCTTGGAATTTAAGCAAATCCCTGGGGAGGGAAAGAAATGGGCTTTATCGTTATTACTGTGATGTCTCCAGAGAGAGAGAGAAACATCTCTAAGCTTTACTATCCTGGAATGTCTCTTTATACAAACATTGGGTATAAATGCCTTTGCTCAAAGAAGCTGGACCATGCAGGAGTGTGAGAATTGCATACATAAATGTCACCCAGCCATTGCTTTCTTGTTCAAAGCCCTCAGTGCTTCCCCTCTGTAATAACATCCAACTCTGCCTTGTTGTGGCGCAAGAGGCCCTACTTGATCTGGTCCCTGCCTACATTTCCAATCTCATCTCATTTATTTCCACGAGGTTCCAGCCACACTGGCCTTTTTAGCATCCCTTAAACATACAAAGTTTATTTTCACCCTAGAGTCTTTCAACTTGCTGCTCCCTCTGTCTGGAACACTATTCCCTAGGACCTTCCCAGGACTGACTTCTGATCCTCATCTAGGTGCAGCTCAAGTGTCACTGCCCAGAGAAGCCTCTCCTTTCCCCAACACTAGTCCCTCTGGACCATACCACCATCTCTGTCTTCAGAGCCATTACCATTATCTTCGGTTTAGGTCTCTGTTTTCGGGCTGTCTGCCCCTGCAAGAATGTAAGTCCTGTGAGAGTAGAGAACTTGATCTGTGCTTGATTTTTAATCTAGTAGCTAGAACAGTATGTGCCTTATTTCGGTAAAGATTTGTTGAATGAATGTTGGATCTGTAAAATGGGGGTAATCATAGTTATCTCATAGAAGTCTAGATAATTTAACAAATGCAAACATGCTTTATAAACCGTAGATATATATAAAGGAAATGTATTAATATTGAATCCAATCATACAAGGATTGAGGGGAAGCCATCACATAAAGGCTAGCCCTACATTGTTCTCTAAATAGTCATTAGTCTACTCCAGAACAAAGCATCCTCTGGCAGAGGACATAAGCCAAATACACAAAATTCAAAAATCTGTGGGGGCCTCATTTGTAGGTCCACCTTACTTTTGACCTATTTATGAAAAGCTATAGAAATGCATGAGTGAATTTGATGTAGCCATGAGAATTTTTTTAATTTCTTGAGAGTTTAGCCCAAATTAGGACTAGACACTCAGTAAACATACATTAAAATGAATTAATTATACAATATGTAAATAAAACTGCTCTTGGGGCATAAAGATTGTTTTCTTTATTCAACAAAGGCTTATTGAGAATCCTCAATATGGCACGGAGATTTCCCCATGATCTGGCACCAGGCAAAGTCCCTGACATCTTTTGCTCTTCCCTGCTTCACACTATACTCCAGATGCAACTGAGCTGCTTTTGTGCCCTGACCTTGGTCTACTATTTCAGATTTCCCTTCCTTTATTTAACCTAGACTCACTGACTGGAAAGCCTTGAGCACAGCCACCTTCACCTTCTCAGGTAGGACTTCCCTTTGCCAGGAGGCAGTCCCTGGTTGATTTGTAACCTCCATGTTTTCTGGAGATGTGCCCTTCATCAGTGCTCCCTGTATATGTCTCAGTCATGCACTAACCCTGTTTTATGATTTTCTGTTTACATATCTGTTTCCTCCCACTGTACTTGCCTCTTCTGTGACAGACTATGTTTGAATTATCTTTTCATCTCTAATACCTAATCTGTTATATGACAAAGTAGGTGCTCAAATAATACTTGGTAAAGGAAAGGAGGAAGGGAGGGAAGGGAGATTAATGAATGGATGGAAAAAGGAAGTAAGAAATAGAGGGAGGAAGAATCATTTTTATTATGGAAAAATGTAACTTTCAAATAAAATAATGTGGTTAAATAAGGTGATAAGAAATAGAGACATAACCACTTTGATTCCGTCTTGGTTAAAATTGAAAGAAATTATAGGTGAGAGTCAATTTGGTACCTCGGGGTCAAAATTCTGTTATACCAAATACTAGTCATTAACACAGAGATGAGTTGAAGAACATTTCCATTCTAGTAATCTCCATAGTACAAAGAACAAAGAAATCAGGAGAGAAAAATGGCTTATTTATATTTGAAATATATGGACCATGACTATTGTTATGTTTCCTTAAAAATATGAAGCTTCCTGAGATATTCGCAAGTTCTTCAGGGGCTTTTCTTTCCGGGATGGTCTTAAAAGTTAAATATAAATTTTCTAGAATGTAAATTTTAATCACAAAGCATGTAGAACAGTGAATTGTTTATTTAATCTATACATACATTTGTTTTAGGGACCGGAAATTGTTCACTTAAAATGTAACTGGTCTCTCTCTCTCTCTTTCTCTGCCTTTTGTTGTTGTTGAGGTAAAATTGATATATAACATTATATAAGTTTCAGGTGTACAACATAATTCGATGTTTGTATACACTGTAAAGTGTATACACAACCATAAATCTAGTTACCATCCATCACCAGAGAATTGAGCCCCTTCATCCCCTAGCTGCCATCCCCTCTGGTAACTACTTTTGTTTTTATTTTCTTTGTTGGTTTGGTCTGTTAGTAAATTAACTGTTAATCTGATCCATCATTATATAAAATGTGTGAAAATCTTTAAAGAAAATCATTCAGGGGCCCCTGGGTCTAGTTTTTCTCTATGCCAATGTTGTAATACATAATAAAAATGAGAAAGTTCTGAGGCCATTTCAAACCCAAACACAATAAGTCTAGTATCTTTGAAAATATATTATCCCTTATTCAACCACACACTATTATCATGGCTCCGGTTTTCTAAACACTGCTGGAGGTCCGGTCCTATATTGTCTCTGGTATTAAAAGATAAAACAGAGGCATATTGAAATTTTTAAGTTTATTTGATCATTTGTTGACTCAAATCAAGGTCCAGAAGTGGTTAGGAGCGCTGGTGGGCAGGAGCCATGGGAAAGACCTATAGAGAACCTTCAGAAGCAAGGAAAGGCAATTATCTGCCTGGCCACAGTTTAAAGCCTGATGGACTGTTTGTGACTGGTTGTCCTTAGCATTTTGATTTTCTAACCTTGAGGCATTTACAGGCTTAGATTCTGGTTTGCTTACATGAACCAGTCGCCTCAACATCCAGAGTCACCTCAGTCAAATGGCACCCTAGTTTAATTCATTTAACACTAGATAGAAATGTCTTTCAAAATCTCACAGTCTTCATTTATGTTTTAACTTTTTAAATGTAAAAACTAATACAAATATCCTCTCCTTTACCACAATCCGAATTCCCAAACATTGGGAACAATTTGACGCTATTCCTTGATCCTTTTTCCATTTCAGTAATATTTTCCCCTTTCCTGTTAAAGGAAGAGATTAAGGTTGTTTTCCATTTTATGACTTGGCTACTAATAACAGGGTATTCAAGAGACATGTTACAGGGCGGAGGGCGGGTAGGAGATCCCAAAAGCAGGTCCACGTTCACTAATTGCATCATTGGGTCCAAAATGAAATCCCTTCTCCAAGACGCATGGCCAGGTGACAGCCCAGTTTTTCCAGGCACAGGTAAAAGGAGACACCTAAGTGCTGATCTCAGAAACCTTTGTGAGGCAGGACTCTGATTCTGCAGAAGGTTTAGTAGATGCACGGCATGGCTCATCTGTGCTGCGGTGACCACCTGAGACACCAGCAGGTGCAGGCTGGGGGCGGGTTTCTTGCTGTGTGTGTTTATGACCATCACATGAACAGCCACAGTTGTGTGAATGATAGGCTATTCAGTTGGAAGTGGTCTTAGGAAAAATAAACAAAGCCCAGCTGTATTTCTAACATCTCAGCTCCTCAGTAGAAGGGAAGGGCCTAGCTTCATCATCCTCTCCTGAAATTAGGAGATTTTTAAGATGTCGGATATATTTCTTAGATTTAGGAGGAGGAATAATAATACTATTAGCTGCCATTTACTGGACACTTGATCTATGCTACATACTTTGCATTTATTCTCTCAATGAATCTCCTCAGTCACCTAATGAGCACTGCTATTCCCATTTTACCAGGAGGAAAGGTTATAGCTAATAAATGGCACATCCAGGATCTGAACCCCTAGTCTGTCTGACTCCGAAACCCTAGCCCTGACCATGGCCTGTGGCAGTTGCCAGATTTTGAGCCAACTGGAAGACAGGCACATCTGCTGAGAGAGGAAGGGGATCTGCCGGCCAGCCTTGGAAATAAGCAGTCACCAGTACCCTAGCACAAGAAGACACTCCCAAATGCATACTGCTTGAGCTGAGTATTCATGAGTGAGGAGGAAAAGGTGGGAGAGTAATCTGTAACTGAATGGAGCAAGCGTGGCTAAGGTTGCTGAGGCTTCTCAGGGCGGTGGGCAGGAACAAGTGATTAAGAGCCTTTTCTGCAAGGCTAGCAGTGAGCAACCCTCGAAATTATTTAAACAGTGGAGTAACACAAACAAATTTGTGTTTTGGAAGATGCCTCTAGCCACAATACGGAAGGTCAACCGAAGGTGAGCCACGATGGTGGCAGTGAGGAGGCAGAATTGGTGGGATTTGGCGACTGAGTGTGTGAGGGAGATGCACGAGCGAAGGATGACATCCGGGTTTCTAATCTGATGGGCTGGGTGGTGGGTGGTACCACCCACTGAAATAGGAAACAGGAAGAAAAGAAAGAAGGTTCTTGATGATGTGCTTAGATGTGGACGTTTTGGGTTTGAGATGTCTGTAGGATACCCAGGTGAGTGACAGGCAAATAAATTTGGAGCCAAGGAGGGAGGTACAATTGGAAATGGGAATGTGGGTGCCACTAACTTACTGTGACACGTGAAGTCAGAAATATGGATAAGATTGCCCTAGGAAAGCCTAAGGAATAAGAACAAAAGCCTTGGTCCAGACCCTTGAGGAATAACAATCATTTAGGGATGAATAGAGGAAATGGAGCCATGAAAAGAGATTGAGAGGGAATGACCAGAGAAAGGAAAACCGAGATGTATTATTCTAAAAACCAAAAGAAGAAGTGTAAAGAGAACTTGCCCACCAATCTCAGACATGGCAGATGGAGTCAGTAGATGCCCTCTGAACTCCCCAAAACACCCGCCAAAGCCTTTACTGTGTCACATACTGTTTGTTTACCTGTGTCTCTTCCAAGAGGTGGACAAGATGTCTTCAAGGTCAGCGGCTGGTTATTTGTCTCTGTACCCTTAGGACCTGAAACTTGTCCGTTGGCTTAGGCAGCTGAGAAAGGCTTTAGTGAAGTGGTGGGGGTGGAATTCTGGTTAGAATAGACTGAGGAATGAATGGATGAGGAGGAATTTAAAATATTAAATCTCAATTGTCCACGCTGAGGGAAAGGAACAGAAATGTGCGTGAAACAAACAAAAAGAGGTAAACCCCAAAGTGATATTTTGACTTTGAACATAGACTCCATAGAAAACCTGTATTCTTTCATAGATCCAGACAGTCCTTCCTCCAGTCCTAGCCCTCCTCTGATGTGGCCCTAATGCCTGCACCTGAAACTCACCCAAGAAGAGGAAACAAGGAGACAGTAGACACCTCCAAGGGGATGAGCCCCTGCTCTGTGGTTGAGAACTGACTAATATGAAAGGGGCCTAAAAACTGAAGCTTTGTGTAAGGAAACTCTACTGCTGTAGATAACAGATAATCATAAGCTGTATCATCTGTGTTTTCGTGACAAACAAAGCCTGAATGTTTGCACGCCAATAAAACATCCTCAAGCATTGGAGATTAGTGTACTTTAAGATTTTGGATGAATGCCATTCAGAAAACGTTTCCTTTATGAAGGTGTCATTATAATAATGAATGTTTTGCATTTGGGGAAGTGGTGTAATATTCGGAATGTTCAGCCAAAGGGAAAAAGATTAGTAGCTAGCTCTAATGACTTCTGGAGAACATGAGAATTTTAGTTTCTTGAGTCTTCTTTTTTTTTTTTTCATCCCAAAGTCAAATGAAGGGTGGAGTAAAGAAAAATGGGAAACAAAAACAAGTGATTGGCTTGATCATAATAATAACAAAAGTACTTCATGTACATATCAATTTGTTTTTAAAGTGCTTTCACATACATTAAGCTGATTTGATGTATATTTATAAATAAGCCATAATTAAGGCAAGTTAGCTGTGATAATCCCATAAAAGAGATGAGGAAACTGATGATCAGATATAGCTTCATCCTTCACAGCACCATCCCTTTGCAAATTGTCCAGGCCACCCTCCTGCCCTCTCCTTTTCCCTCCCTCCCTCTCTCCCTTCCTTCTTTCCTTCCATAGGGCACGGAGTACTCTGCCATGTGATACTGTGATATAATAAGAAATGTATATTTTGGGCTTCATTCCTGGCTCCTAAAAACGGTCCCAGAGCAATAAAGGTGAAAGGAGCACCTTTTGTTATAAGATTTGGTTTCTGTCCCCAGTTCCTGAAACAGCGCTGGTTCAATAAGATAAAAAGATTGTCTTTTCTTATTCATTTCAAGCCCCTTTCAACCCACTTGAGTTTATATTAATGAAGTGACTTTTAGAAAGTCCCTAACGATAGGGGCTGGTTTCCAGGGGAAGCAACCTTCTAATTAGAGAGCTGGAACTTTCAGTGCCCCCCCCCCCACCCCCCGTCCCCATTCCAACTCCAGGGAGGGGAAGGGGGGGGCCAGAGTTGGAGTTAACCACTAATGGTCAATGATCTAATCAATCGTGCCTACCTAATGAAGCTTCCATAAATAAGAAACCCTAACTGAAGGGGTTCAGGGAGCTTCTGAGTTGGTGAGTACACGGAAGTGCCAGGAGAGGGAGGCATCCAGAGAGGTCATCAAAGCTCCGTGCATCCCTCCTGTTTGCCCTATGGCCATAGGGGAAAACCCCCACATATTCATGTTAGACGTAGGAGTAGGAGTAGTTGTAGTGGTAAGAGCAGTAGCAGTAGTGAGAGAAATGGAGTTTTCTTTTCAGTCATGTACGACACAAGGCACCAAATCTAATAAACGTCTCTTATTATAACCTGGGCTCCCAAGTTACCCTGTTGTTACATAGACATTCTTCCTGGAAGAATGAGAAGGTTCATTCATAGGAAGATGAGAGCTGCCTGGTGGTCCAGGACATGAGTGCTGGGTCCTCTTACAAGCTCTTTGACCTTGGGCCAGTTAATTAAAATTTGTGTGCCTCAGTTTCCTCACTAGTAAAATAATCCCTCCTTTAGAAGGTGGTTGGAAGTATTACATGAGTTAGTATCTGTAACTCACAAATCTTATTTCAGTGTGTGTTCAATAAATAAATGAGCTGGGCAGGCTCAACATTCCTTTGTGAGGGAAGAATAACTCTTTATTCCTTATTGCTCAGCAAGTTGTTCACACGATTATAACTAATCTCCAAATACACGGGAGCAAGACATTCACTTTATTGCTTCTTTCCACCATCCAGAAGAAATTCCATAAATGAAAGAGTTTATGAGAACCAAATATATATCACCAAACATCTTTCATAAGGGCTCAGATCCAATGCCTACTTAAGGAAGAAAGGCTGCCTCTTTCCTAGGGTGCACCCTTTATTCAAGTCCCCGGGGGACATTCCATATCTGAAATGTAGAAGTTAATGATTCCCAGAGACTACTTTTTGAGATTGTTGAACTGAATTCATCAGTTTATGCCATGTGTGGGTGGGAAGATTTTACAGTTTGCTACCAATTCTTTCCAACTGCTGGAGAAGAAGAATATTCACTCATGGTTGCTTCTTCTAAGGTCATGAGGTCACGGCATAATTTTTTTTTCTCTTGTCCTTACAAGGAAATCTTCAAAACTTTCTTTAGACAGGGAACCAAAAATAGTGACAAGGAGAAAGAGTTGCCAAAGATGTGTCCTTCCCCCCTTCTTTATTTCATTTATAGTAAAATCTTAAATCTTTGAGAGCCAGTTTTGCACATTCCTCTCCCTAGACACTGTTTATTTCAAGTTGTAATTCACGCTGCATTTACACCCTTGCGCTCAGGTTATTTTGTTTAAATATTCCTTTCTGGTTGTTTTTGCGTGCCAATAATTTTCCAGAAAGTTACACTCACCTCTTTCTGTCTCTGCCAAATTTTGCAAGATTTCTGTAGTCTCTGAGAGAGGCAGCAGTGGGTGAAACACCATGGGCTCTGAGGGCAAAAGACGTGAGTTCAAGTTCTGGACCCACCATCGGCTTTGAACCCGGGGAAAGACATCTACCATATCTCCTCACTTATGGAATGTGAGTGATGATACTGAAGGCTCTCCTTCCTTCCTCACAGAGCTATTGAGAAGATCAAGTGAAATGATGATGTAGAAGCACTTGAAAGCTCTAGTTAAAAGCAAGTTACATTTATGCTGCAAGCATTTTCCCTACATGTGTATCTCACAGTAAATAAAGTTAAAATAATCGAATGTGAAAAATATAACTATGACACTTATACATTGTGGAATTTGCAAAACAAAAGATGTCAATTCAAATATGAGGATCCTATTTTTATGTATAAATATATATTTATAAGTATATAAATATATAGCATATATATACACACACATATATACCATATATGTCTGTAGATATATAGATATATAGACGTAGATGGTAGGGTACTAGACATATCAGTGCTCTATTCAGGCCTATGAACTTCTGATTTAGCATCTCTGAAATATTGGAACCTAGGATTCAGAAAACAGACTGCATTTTTTCTGCCCTTGAAACATGCATCTTCTTCTCCTCTTTCAAACGAACTGAGCCCAGGTTTTTAGCGGGGCACACTGATCCCCAGCTACAGGACAACTGGTCTCATGTTCCCTTACAGTTTGGTGTGGCCATCACAGTTCTGGCCAATGAGAGGTAAGCAGGAGTGTCGTGTGAGGTTTCCAGAAAGTCCTATAAGTTCTGTAATAGGGAGGAGTTGCATCTTCTCTCTTCCCTTCTTCCCCCAGCTATCTGGAACGTGGCTGAGATGTCTGATAGTGCAGCCACCATCTCTGGTGTGAGGGAGCAGGCCACGCCCTAGGGAAGGCGAGGGTAACACAAGAAGGGTTCTGTGCAGCTGGTGACAATGGAGTCAGCAAACAAAGCCTGGACTACCTGGCTCCAAACTTCTTATGGGCAAGAAGGAATTAAACTACTATCTTGTTTCACTTTTTGGGGGGGTGGGGTGGGGTGGGTGGGAATCTGTTATTCACAGCTGAACCAGCATTAACTGAAAAATGTCTCTCTGTGACCTGTCATTTCCAAAGACGAGTTTTAATCTCTTTCCTAAAGTAAGATGCTGAGAGGCAAAACATAGGATCCCACGTGATTATTTGGCAATTCACTGATGATTTGGTGATCAACTCTTGGACTTCGGCAAGCAATATGACTTGCACAGAGGAAAGTTTGGGTCCTGTCAGCCAGAACAAAGCAGGGTGGCTTTTAAGAAGAAATCTGTCTGAGGGGCGCCTGAGTGGCTCAGTTGGTTAAGCAACTGACTTCAGCTCATGTCATGATCTCACGGTTTGTGGGTTCGAGGCCCACGTCAGGCTCTGTGCTGACAGCTCAGAGCCTGGAGCCTGCTTCAGATTCTGTGTCTCTCTCTCTCTCTGTTCCTCCCCTGCTCGTTCTCTGTCTCTCTCTGTCTCTCAAAAATAAACAAACATTAAAAAAAATTTTTTTTTAATCTTTCAGAAAGTACAGTGAATGAAGCAGAAGATCACCATGGAGTTGCATGTCGCTTGCTCATGGAAACTGGTCTGACAGAGCAGCACTCCATCCTCAGACACGGGTCTCATGAAGAACCAGGGCGGCGTGTGGAGCAAGGTGGATGAGCACATGTAAGTACATGAGCCTGTAATTTTGTGCAAGGCATGAAGGGAATCTAGCACAACAGCATCTATAGCTGTATTTGGAAACTGATGAGGTGATTAGATAATCCATTCATACTTATTGGACCACATGATATTTTTGTACTGACAAAATAAATAGCCTTTGTTCTCAGAATGTGTGGGGCTGCACTGTCTTCTTCATTCACTCACTTGGTGACTTTGCATGGAGTGCCTACTGCGTACCGGACTACAGATTGACACCGGACCACCTCGAGGACACAGTTCCCCTTTCTGAGATGACATCTTTTATTCTCCCCTCGTCAGAGGCCCTGGTCTGGTCTGAGAAGGCTTCTCTGACCTCTACAGCCCTGAGCAGTGGTTCCCGGCTCTGCTCCAAGCTCTTGCAGCGCTTTTCATCTACACAACTAACCGGGCACTTGGCAAAGTCTACCTTAAATGTGTTTATATTTATTCTACTGTAACGTGAGTGCCTTGAGTTCAGAGACATACCTTTGGTGTTTAGTAAATGCTTGTGGACGATGTCATATTCATTCCGTACTTGCCAGTTTCTTTGGTCAACATTATTGGACATCTCCTGCAGGCCTCGCACGATACTAAGCACTGGTGAAGAGAAAGGAGGAATAAGACTCAGACTTGGGGACCGCTGGAGAAAGAGAAGTGTGAACAAACCATTACAATGCAACGCCATATATGCGAGCAAAGATCTTGGAGCAAGTGTTTGAGTCGAAGCTTCTGACTTATCCTTGGAAAGACTTCACAGGAGAAGCAGTGTCCCACCTAGCTCTTCAAGGAAGAGGAAAGGCCAGGTGTGTGAAGGAGCGATTTACACACTTTCCACCTCTGGCTCTTCATGATCCCTTGCAAAGTAGGCAGGGCAGTTGCTGTGTCTCTACTTCCCAGGAAGAACCGGGAGCAGAACACGTCAGAACATGTTGTGCAGGAGCTCCTGGCTCTAAAGAGAAGTGAAGTGGGCCCCAAACTCAAGCTCTGAATCCTAATCCAGTGCTCTTTCTACCGTGCCTCCTGGTTTCCCTAAGTAACGTGGATGACCATGAGTTCAGCCCCGGAGGGGGTCAGGTGTTTCTTATTTTCTCAGCTAAAATGAGTAGAGCAACCCAATTCATTTAATTTATTGCATTTTCCCCTTCCATTTTTCATAATTCCCTCATTTATGAGGCCAGAGTTCTCAGTAATTCCCCTTCCTGGAATCTTCCCTAAGGAAATAATCAGAGAGGTGGACATAAATTTATGTACAAAAACTCGCCTAGCAGAACTATTTATAATAACAGAAAATAGGAAGCAACCTAAATTTCCAACAAAAACAGACTAGTGGGCAGGCGCTAAACATCTTTCCAGGTATTTTAATGGCATTTTTTAAATGCTTACAATTAATGTTATTATTTTTTTTAACAAAAGGACAGGATAAAAACCCATGATTCCAATTTTGTTGGGTATACATGCCAATATATGCAGAGTAAGAAGAAAGGCTTTCAGCAAGATGCTCACAGTGGCCATCTTGGCGCTATATGTTTGTATTGTTTATGTTTTTCACAGTGTGCATTTTACCATCAGAAAAATAAATATAAATAAAGATTGTTGAGTAAACTACAAAAGTCATCAAGAAACGGAGACTGGATTCCTGTATTCATTAGGGTTGTCCAGAGAAACAGAAACAGTAGAATGAATATATATACATATATGTGTGTATATATATATATATATATATATATATATATATATATACATATATATATAATATCTATCTATCTATCTATCAAGAGAGAGACATTGATTTATTTTAAGGAATTGGTTCATGTGATGATTATGGAAACTGGCAAGTCCAAATTCTTTAGGGTAAGCAGCAGGCTAGAGACCCAGAGGAGAGTTGATGTTTGAGTTTGAGTCCAAAGATAGTCTTCTAGCTGAATTCTGTCTTATTGAGAGGTCAGCCTTTTTTCTACTAAGGCCTTCAACCAACTGAATGAGATCCACTCATATAATGGAGGCTAACTTGTTTTACTCAAAGTCTGCTGACTTAAATCTTAATCTCATCTAAAAAAGACCTTCACAGAAACATTGGGAATAATGTTTGCCCAAATACCTAGCTACTGTGGCCTAGCTAAGTTGACACATAAAATTAACTGTCACATTTCCTGAACTACTTGAGATTTCTCACCTATAGACCCAACCGCTTGAAGACAGAGGCTCTGTCTCCTCCTCTCCAGCCCTCTGTCACTCGGCACAGGTCTGGCTCATGGTAGATGTGCAACAGGTGTTAGAATGACTGTGTCAGTGAGTGAGGGAGAAAACTGCTGAGAAGACAGTCAACAATATTCCTAAATTATCAATCCAGAATGTCACAAATCAATAGTCAAGTTTCCTTAGCCTGGGACCTGGTCAGCCTTCAAAGGAAGCCATATCACACCATAAAGGCAGGCCCTGGCCACCACAATTACCCCACTCCCACGATTACCCTACCCATGCACATTTCTAGACCTACCAAAAACTTGCCCTGAGCCCAGAGACCACCAAGGACACACAGTCCACCCCAGTGATGTCACCCTGCTGTGAACAATGGTCAGTGGGAGGCACAAGTCCTGTAGGACCAGAGACATGGACCGTCTGGGGGCTGCTTGAGTATAGGGTCCTCACTAGACAGCCCCCATTGCCTCAGTCCAGGTAGGTGGCTGTGAGAGCAGCAGTTCACCATGACCTACAGCCAGACAGTGGCCTCTCGCTGCCTCAGCCCCTGCAGAGAGTGTAGAGCTTCTCCAGCCACCACAGAGTCCTCTTTCACTTTCTGACATGGGCATTTGTCCCCTCTGGGTTTCTTGCTTTGCTGATTATTTCAGACCTGCTTGGGATAGAGTTTATCCTATCCTCTCCAGGAGCCCCAGATCTCCTGACCTGCTGATATTCCACCTCCCTCCAGAGCTTCAGAAGGGCAGGACTCTGGGTACCCAGTCAGCTCAGAACAGCCTGATTTAGTAAAAACATTCCAATAGCTATAGTTGCCAAGACACAAAGGCCAGGAAATCCCCAGAAAGTGGGCCATAAAGTGATTTGAAAGAAGGAACAGGAGCAAGTTTGCTTTTTATTTTATAATGAATAAAAGTGATGAATAAAAATCTTTAGTCAGTGTGGTGATCTTGTTCTAGTTATGCAAAAGGGTTTGTTTGTTTGTTTAATGAAAAATCTACTACAAGCAGTAAGTTCTAAGTTCTCACTTATTTCATAAGATAATTCAAGACACAAAAGTTCTTATTGAGAGAAGGAGACTATGTTTTTATTTAGGGATGGGGATAGAAGCTGTGGTTGGTAGACACCTGACCATGTCAACCCCTGTGAGGTGGGGATTAGAGGGCCAGGCTCCGCCCCACAGAGGAGTGGTCCTGTTAGGTGAACTTGTCCCTTTCCAGGCACAAAAGTGTTGGCATGCAGTCTGGATGGAAGGTGTTAGCTTTACGTACAGCAGGTGAGAAGCATATGGGTGGGGGTGGGGGGCAGCATCCCAGAAAATCAACTGCCTAAAAGGTATGGGTCATAGATGTTGTCTGGTGTGACAAAAGCACACATTTACGGGTCACTTACCCACAGCCAGGCACTGTTCCAAGTGGTTTGCATAGATAATCTCATTTAATGCTCGCAATTCCCAATTGAAGTAACTACTAAAATTCTCCTTACTTTAAAAATGTGGAATCTGATGCCTAGAGAGAGGACATGACCTAATTTGCCTAGTACACAACTAGTAAGTGATAGAGCTGGGAGATGGTCCCACAACTGTCACTCTCAAATGATATACAACATACACACACACAGACACATAGATTTCTTGGGATCCTTAAGTCAGACATCCTTTTTCTTCTCCTCTTACACAGAAATGGCATACACACTCCCTTTCTTACCTCTCCGATCCCAGCCTGAACCAAATTTCTCCTATCCAAGTACTAACCAGGCCCGACCTTGCTTAGCTTCGAAGATCAGACAAGATCAGGCGTGTTCAGGGTGGTGTGGCCGTAGACCTGAACCAAATTTCTGATCCCATCCCTGTTCCGTCTCATTCCATCTCACCCCGACATTCCACCTGCAAATCTAAACAGCCATATTCTGATCTTGACCTTTTCTTCATTGTGTTCCCCTCTGTGAAAGCTCTACACTGAGAAGTCACCACATACAGGATTAATAGGCATTCTACGCTCACTTGATGGCTGCCCCTGAACACCCATGTCTTTGGCCTTGTCTGTGGAGAGGAGCTGAAGAGCTCTACATGAGGACTCGGGAGACCCCAACTCTACCTCCAGCCCACAAGGCAGCCCCTTGGGCACAGGGTTCTCACCTCTAAACTGAAGGAATTGGTGTCAGCCATCTCTGAAACACTAACAAATTGCATTTCAGTGGTCTATTTCCATGGCTACGAGACTGGTGACTCTTCTTTTTGTAGCTTGCCGAGTCAGCTTGGTGGTCTATTCTTTTTGTAACTCTTGCCCGGGTAGTTTGGTGGTCTGTCTTTGGGCAGGGACGAGATACGAGGAGATTTATTTGAGGAAAGTGGCCATTCACACACACACACCTGTTCCTGTCCTCGGGGGCATAAAAAGAGCAAGACCCAAACACTGACAGTGCTTGCATCTTTGCCAAGTCCTGCAGGGGAGCTTCCCGACTCACAGGGTCACATTTATTCCTCAACTCAGAACAATTTGTTCTCCTTCCTCTCCTTCCAGGATATTTGCGAAGGAAAATTTTAGAATCACTCACAGTCATTCGGTGAAAATAAAAATGGCAGGAGACTAAATGACTAATCTTTTTAAATCAATACTTTTGAGAAAGGTAAATATTTGCAGTGTATCCATTCTGCGCCTTATACAGCGTTTGGAAAGCACCAAAGAACGAAAATATCTTCTTGGGGGGGCAGGCAGAAACCCAGAGGCTTTGAGAAAGCGGAGTTAGTTCCAGCAGGTCACGGGTAGTTAGGAAAACCACCCCTCACAGAGGTAGGGGAGAGCTTCACCTCGGCCTTTGGAATTTGCTGATCTTTCCTTAGAAGGGCAGGATTAATGCAAGGAATCCAATTCTTTCCAACTTTGCTGGGACTACCCGAAGACAAAATAAATATGCTTAGTGGGTTGGCAGCCAGTGAGGTGGGTGGGGTGCCGATATTCTGTCATTCCTGACCAGCTGACTTCTTGCTTTATGAAACCTACCCTCCTTTCAAGGTAGAATCCCCATGAACTGCATTGCTTAGATTTACTCATACCCAAAGTACAAGCATGTAACCAAGGCCAGATATATAATTTGTGGGGCCAAGTGACAACTGAAAAAGTGGGGTCCCTTATTCAAAAAGGAGAAGGGAAAGGTACAGTTAAAGGTACTGCAATATAATCCAATTAAAAAAACATTGTTTCTGTTACTCACAAAATGTACTATGGGGTAATAGTGATATATTAGTAACAATGTAAATTTTTAAATTGCAAAAAAAAGTCATAATTTTATATCAGATAATAGGGAACAATACTTTATTAATGTACTATCTTGACTGATCTTTTCTAACTTGTTTTTCTGAAAATTAACTTATGAGATCCTCAAAATGTATGCTTTTAGCAACATGATTTTCAATGAATATAATCAAAATCAATATAATCAAAAGTGATGTCAATCGGTCCTTAACAAATGTAAGATCACAAATAATTTTTCATAATTTTTGATTTTGATTTTGATTTCTGATGCCACTATTGCAACTATTTCTGAGTTGTTAAGAATGCTTTATAGGCTCTGACAACATTGGGATCATTTTTCATCAGTTGCTTTGAAATACAAATTTTAGTACATCTAAAGTTGATAATTCTTACAGAATAACTTTTCTGAAAAGATTTAACTCCTCATACAAATCAGTTTTGTGTAGGTCTGAATTTAATTTTAAATGTAAATTTATACAATGACAATTTGATGTTTCCTCTGGCACTTCCTGTAACTTGTTGAGGTCATACAGGAAGCTGAAAGTGTTCTCATAATTTGTACATAATTCAAAAAAACCCGTTTACCCATTCCATCACTGTATCTTCAATGGAAAAGACAAATTAACCACAAAGGCACCTGGCTCAGTCAGTTAAGCATCCAACTTCGACTCAGGTCATGTTCTCATGAGTTCGTGAGTTTGAGCCCCGCGTCGGGCTCTGTGCTGACAGCTCAGAGCCTGGAGCCTGCTTCGGATTCTGTGTCTCTTTCTCTCTCTCTCTCTCTCTGCCCCTCCTCTGCTCACGCTCTGTGTCCTAACAATAAACGTTAAAAAAAATTTTTTTTTTAATAAAAAAAAGAAACTAACCATAAAACTATCTTCCTTGTTGATAACTGGTTCATCCAAAGCTTCATATAAAATTGTGTTCTTTCCCACCAAATGTGACAATATTAAATTCAAACATCTCTTTCTAACTCTGTGGATATTTATTTTGCAGTATTGTACAGTTGTCAAAACCAGAGATTCTAACGATTCCCTAATACATTTATTGCAATGTCTGCGTTTCTGCATTTACTTTGCAATAACTCACTAAGTACCAGCAGTTCCAATCCTGGCTCTCAGGCTCGAGGACAGAAGTTAGATTAGATTCACTGTGTGCATGTTTGCATGGAGGTGGCAAGGATGTGCAGACAACCTGGTTTCCCATTACGGTCCCTGCTCTACCCTCCGCAGAGCTCCTTCTCTCTCCAGGGAGCAGCCGCCACCACCACAGCCGCTGCTTCCTTCCCCGCTGCCGTCACCAGCCAGCGGGGCCCAGGCCCCGGCCCAGCCACCACTGAGGAACTTCATGGTTCCCTTGGACTCTCAGAGGTGAGGACATAGGCACCGGGCATCCTCACACCTGTGGGCCTGAGCGCATGTGCGCGCGCTGCTGTCGAGGGCACGTACTCCATCGTCTCGCCAGACTTCACATAAAAAACACAAGTTCAAAGGTCAAGTCATTACGAATTTCAAAGCAGACCATTAAGCCAAGCACGGACCCCTTCTGAGAGAGGATCCTTGTTTACCTGCACAGGTTGCGTGCCAGAAGGCATGGAAACATGGGTCTAGTGATCAGACACACGCCTGAGAGTGTGATTCAGCAGCGAGCCGTGCAGAGAAACGGGTGTGGCAGGAACGTTTCTGTTTTGCCAGCCCGGTGGCCAGGGGAGGCAGGCTGCTTCTGGGGTAGACAGTGGTGGCAGTTTCCACACCGCCGCAACTAGAATGGTAGACGGAGGCAGCAAGGCTTTGATCAAGCCGGGGAGGCGGCATAGTTCTGGAAGTTATTCCTGAGACCCCAGAGACCATTCCTCTAAATCCTCTGGGGGTCCTCTGAGCCATCCACTATCTCTAATAAATCTCTCTCTGCTTAAACTAGGCCAAATGAATTCTTGTTTGCGTGTAAGACCCCTGATAATATGGTAATTTTACCCATCTTACAGATTGGAGTATTTCTAAAGTGGAGTGTTTTTCATCTTACAGATGAAGAGACTAGGGCTCAGAGAGAACTTGCCTATGTCCGTGGAACTGATGAATAGTACAGTAAAGATTCAGACCCGAAGCCTGAGCTCTTAACCACCATACTGCAGTAATTCTTCCTCATACAACATCAGAGAGCTCCGTAAATCATCCTCTATACTGCATCATAACCTCGTACTGAGTATCTGTTCGTTTTTTCCTTGGATAACGTATTTCCCTGGGGGGACGTACCTCTTCTGCCCTTGGTAGTATTGTTTACCACATGCCTTAATTGCCCCACAAATGGGAGGTATGAGAACAGCGCAATCAGAGTATCCCATCATTCAAAACACAATGATGGGCCCAGTGGTGGACTGTTGACTCACACAAAGTCATTTCGAGTCCACTTTGGAGGACTAATACATGTGCTGGGAAAGTGGGTCTCTCCTTCTGAGATTGTAACATGTAAGTTATTTGGGGCCATTTTTTCTATCCAAATGGGGTAAGAAGCTAACATAGAATTAAGATGAATTGAGATACTCTGATGATTGATGTCATTTCAGCCACTGGTTCCCGCCATTCCTAAAGCCTATAAGTGATCCAATAAATTTTTCTTTTTACGTCTTCTAGTTCAAGTTGGTTTTCTGTCTATAAACTTTAAAACATCAACAACAACACTACAGAGGTACTTCCCATAGCAGAAGGGACAGTAGACTTGAGTCATACTTGTTGGCTACCATCTGCTACCTGCTTCTAGAACTGCTTGTGAAGACTTCTTCTTTGACCCAAATAGCCCCTCACAAGGGACCATATCTCTCCCATTATTTCTTTTCCACTTGTGTTCACAATGGAGGTCACAATGAGGAGAAATTACTGCTATAATCACTCACTCTACATATAATTCATGAGTCCTTCTTTCTCTTTACCTTCTGTTCCTGTCCATGCCTGACTCTCAAATGAAAGACATTATCAACCCCTGTCAGAGACAGAGAAAGGTATAAAAGAAGAGCTTCTCTCTTTAAAAAAAAAAAAAAAAAAAAAAAAAGTTTATTTATTTTGAGAGAGACAGAGACAGCATAAGTTGGAGAGGGCAGAGAGAAAAAGAGAAAGAGAATTCCAAGTTGGCTTCATGTTGCCAGCACAAGGCCTGACTCAGGGCTTGAACTCACAAAACCACAAGATCATGACCTGAGCCAAAACCAAGAGTTGGACACTTAACCGACTGAGCCACCCAGGCTCCCCAGAAGAGCTGCTGTTTATTTATTTAATTTTTAAACGTTTATTTCTTTTTGAGAGACAGAGAGAGACAGACAGACAGATAGACAGACAGAGTGTGACTGGGGGAGGGCGAGAGAGAGAGGGAGACACAGAATCCAAAGTGGGCTCCAGGCTCTGAGCTGTCATCACAGAGCCTGATGGTGGGACTAGAACCCACAAGCTATGAGATCATGACCTGAGCCAAAGCCGGACGCTTAACCAACTGAGCCACCCAGCTGCCCCAAGAACTTCTCTTTAAATTCTAAGTTATCTATACACTATCTGGTAGTGCCAGTAACAGCATGAAATACTGTGAATCATGTGGCTTATTATAGATAGTGTGATTAGGTTAACACCAGTGTCTGGGTTTCTTTAGAAATATAAACTAAAAGGTACTAAATGGAACCACAGAGATAATCTCTCTCAGTGTTAGTGTGGGTGGCTCTCACTGTTACACAAAAGATTTCATAGGAAACTGGACATGGCATTACATAACACTGAATCAGAAGTATGCCATTCTTTCCTGAATCTAATCAAGAGGAAACATGAGACAACGGGGAATTAAGGGCCAGTCTATAACCAGCCTGTGTCCTTCCCAAATGTCAATGTCATGAAATACAAATAAAGGTGAGGAACAGTTGCAGATTAAAAAAGACCAAAGAGACATGACCACTAAATGCAGCACATGATCGGCACTGATTCCTGTACTAGGAGAAAAAAACAACAACAACAACCTATAAATGACATTATTGAGTCAACTGACAAAATTGAAGCGTAGCCTACAGTTAGAAAGAAGTATTTCAGTGATGTTAAATTTCCTGACTATGATCGTTACACCATGGTTATAAATGAGACTATCCTTATTCTTAGGAAATACATACTGGGGTATTAAGGGTGTGGTGTTTGCAGCCTACTCAGTGGTTAAGGAAAGAACTTTAATATATACAGAATGTATATTTTGTATATATACAGAAAGAGGGAGAATGATAAATCAAATGTGGCCAATATTCAAAACTGGTAAATCCAGATAAAAGATCTACTGGAGTTCTTTTGTACTATTCTTATACCTTTTACATAAGTTTGAACTTATTTAAAAATAAAAAGCTTTCCTACAAAAGAGTTAGTCTTTCAGGTTTCTTTCTTTTTTTTTAATTTTATTTTAGAGAGAGAGAGTGCTTGCTTGAGTTGGGGTGAGGAGCAGAGTGGGGGGGGGGGGAGAGAGAGAGAGAGAGAGAGAGAGAGAGAGAGAGAGAGAGAATCCAAAGAAGGTTCCATGCTCAGTGCAAAGCCCAACATGGGGCTCAATCCCATGACCCTGGGATCATGACCCGAGCCAAAGTCAAGAGTCACATGCTCAACTAACTGAGCCAGCCAGGTGCCCCTCACATTTCTTTTAACCGTCATGATTATGTCAAAGAGAAAGTATCAGTTTGGAACTAATGTATCTTTAACATTTTCTAACACTTACTAATCTCCCTCTTTAATAAATAGAGAACATTTATTATGTTCTATTTATTTAACAAATAGAGCCTGGCTGGCTCAGTCAGTAGAGCATCCTACACTTGATCTCAGGGTTCTGAGTTCAAGTGTCACATCGGGTGTGGATCTCACTTACTTATATACATACATACATACATACATACATATATAAAATAGAGAGCAAACTTCAGGCTCAGTTTTTGGCAAGCAGCAGTTATTACCTAGAATTTAATTGCATAATTTTGTTTTCATTTTATTTCCTCTCTATTTATGCCAAGTAAGATAGCTTTCCTTGTATGGTAAGGTATACAATTCCTTTTAAAATAAATTTATATAATTAAAAAAGAGTTAATGTAAAGAAAAACACTAATATAAAAATGCAGGTAGCATTTGGAAGGAGGTCTCCTGCTGTTGCCCATTTTACCACAGCCTGTTGCCATGTGACTGGAGACACAAGAGTGCCAAGAGCCAACCCTACAGTAAGAAACACAGTTTAACCAAACGTCCATTGATGGATGAAAGGATAAAGAAGATGTGGTAAATACATACAATGGAGTATCACTCGGCAATCAAAAATAATGAAATCTTGCCATTTGCAACTACATGGATGGAACTGGAGGGTATTATGCTGAGTGAAATTAGTCAGAGAAAGACAGATATCAGAAGACTTCACTCATATGATGACTTTAAGACATAGAACAGATGAACAGAAGGGAAGGGAAGCAAAAATAATATAAAAACAGGGAAGGGGACAAAATATAAGAGACTCAAATATGGAGCACAAACAGAGGGTTACTGGAGGGGTTGTGGGAGGGGGGATGGGCTAAATGGGTAAGGGGCACTAAGGAATCTACTCCTGAAGTCATTGTTGCACTATATGCTAACTTGGATGTAAATTAAAAATATAAAATAAAATAAAAAATTTTTAATTAAAAAGAAACACAGCTCAAGACACAACACACATCATCATCACCACAGATACATTATCTACACACCCGCACTCACTCACACACACAAATGAGGGCTCTGCTTTACAAATCATGCATTCATAGCAAGAGCAACCCTCACGATTGCCTTAGACCTTTGACACTGAAAAGGTGTTGTTTCTTCTCTTCTAATGTCCCAAGTGACCAGTGGGACAGAGTAAGTTGTTCCTATATAGTTTATAGACAACTTCAAAACACTCTTTTTTTTACTTTTATTTTTTATTTCTTAAAATTTATATCCAAATAAGTTAGCATATAGTGAAACAATGATTTCAGGAGTAGATTCCTTAATGCGCCTTACCCATGTAGCCCATCCCCCCTCCTACAACCCCTCCAGTAACCCTCACTTTGTTCTCCAAATTTATGAGTCTCTTCTGTTTTGTCCCCCTCCCTGTTTTTATATTATTTTTATTGCCCTTCTCTTATGTTCATCTGTTTTGTCTCTTAAAGTCCTCATATGAGTGAAGCCATATGATTTTTGTCTTTCTCTGACTGAATAATTTCGCTTAGCATAATACCCTCTAGTTCCATCCATGTAGTTGCAAATGGCAAGATTTCACTCTTTTTGACTGCCAAGTAATACTCCATTGTATATATATATACCACATCTTCTTTATCCATTCATCCATCGATGGACATTTGGGCTCTTTGCATACTTTGGCTATTGTTGGTAGTACTGCTATAAACATGGGGGTGCATGTGTCCCTTCGAAACAGCACACCTGTATCCCATGGATAAATGCCTAGCAGTGCATGCTGGGTCATAGGGTAGTTCTATTTTTAGTTTTTTGAAGAACCTCCATACTGTTTTCCAGAGTGGCTGCACCAGCTTGCATTGCCACCAACAACACAAAGAGATCCTCTTTCTCCACATCCTCACCAACATCTGTGGTTGCCTGAGTTGTTCATGTTAGCCATTCTGACAGGTGTGAGGTGGTATCTCATTGTGGTTGTGATTTGTATTTCCCTGATGATGAGGGGATGTTGAGAATTTTTTCATGTGTTGGTTGGCCATCTAGATGTCCTCCTTGGAGAAGTGTCTATTCATGTCTTTTGCCCATTTCTTCACTGGATTATTTGTTTTTTGGGTGTTGGGTTGATAAGTTCTTTATAGATTTTGGATACTAACTCTTTATCTGATATGTCATTTGCAAATATCTTCTCCCATTCTGTAGGTTGCCTTTTACTTTTGCTGATTGTTTCCTTCTCTGTGCAGAAGCTTTTTATTTTGATGAGGTTCCAGTAGTTCCATTTTTGCTTTTGTTTTCCTTGCCTCCAGAGACATGTTGAGTAAGAAGTTGATGTGGCCAAGATCAAAGAGGTTTTTCCTTGCTTTCTCTTCGAGGATTTTGATGGCTTCCTGTCTTTCATTGAGGTCTTTCATCCATTTTGAGCTTATTTTTGTGTATGGTGTAAGAATGTGGTCCAGGTTAATTCTTCTGCATGTCGCTGTCCAGTTTTCCTGGCACCACTTGCTGAAGAGACTGTCTTTATTCCATTGGATGTTCTTTCCTGCTTTGTCAAAGATTAGTTGGCCATATGTTTGTGGGTCCATTTCTGGGTTCTCTGTTCTGTTCCATTGATCTGAGTGTCTGTTCTTGTGCCTGTACCATACTGTCTTGATGATTACAGCTTTGTAGTATAGCTTGAAGTCCGGGATTGTGATAACTCTTGCTTTGGTTTTCTTTTTCAAGATTGTTTTGGCTATTTGGGGTCTTTTCTGGTTACATACAAATTTTAGGATTGTTTGTTCTAGCTCTGTGAAGAATGCTGGTGTAACTTTGATAGGGATTGCATTGAATATGTAGATTGCTTTGGGTAGTATTGATATTTTAACAATATTTTTCTTCCTATCCAGGTGCATGGAATCTTTTTCCATTTTTTTTTGTGTCTTCCTCAATTTCTTTCATAAGCTTTCTATAGTTTTCAGTGTATAGATTTTTCACCTCTTTGGTTAGATTTATTCCTAGGTATTTTATGGTTTTTTGTGCAACTGTAAATGGGATCAATTCCTTGATTTCTCTTTCTGTCGCATCATTGGTGTACAGAAATGCAACCGATTTCTGTGTATTGATTTTATATCCTGCAACTTTGCTGAATTCATGAATCAATTCTAGCAGTTTTTTGGTGGAATCTTTTGGGTTTTCCATATGGAGTATCATGTCATCTGCAAAGAGTGAAAGTTTGACCTCTTCCTGGCCGATTTGGATGCCTTTTATTTCTTGGTGTTTTCTGTTTGCTGAGGCTAACATTTCCAATACTATGTTGAATAACAGTGGCGAGAGTGGACATCCCGTCATGTTCCTGACCTTAGGGGCAAAGCTCTCAGTTTTTCCACATTGAGGATGATATTAGCATTAGGTCTTTTGTATATGGCTTTTATGATCCCAAGGTATGATCCTTCTATCCCTACTTTCTTGAGGGTTTTTATCAAAAATGGATGTTGTATTTTGTCAAATGCTTTCTCTGCATCTATTGAGAGGATCATATGGTTCTTGTCCTTTCTTTCATTGATGTGATGAATCAGGTTCATTGTTTTGTGGCTATTGAACCAGCCTGACATCTAAGGCATAAATCCCACTTGGTCGTGGTGAATAATTTTTTTTAATGTATTGTTGGATCCGGTTGGCTAATATCTTGTTGAGGATTTTTGCATCTGTGTTCATCAGGGAAATTGGTCTATAGTTCTCCTTTTTAGTGGGGTCTCTGTCTGGTTTTGGAATCAAGGCAATGCTGGCTTCATAGAAAAAGTTTGGAAGTTTTCCTTCCATTCTACTTTTTGGAACAGCTTCAAGAGAATAGGTTTTAACTCTTCCTTAAATGCTTGGTAGAATTCCCCTGGAAAGCCATCTGGCCCTGGGCTCTTGTTTTTTGGCAGATTTTTGATTACTAATTCTATTTCTTTACTGGTTATGGGCCTGTTCAAATTTTCTATTTCTTCCCGTTTCAGTTTTGGTAGTGTATATGTTTCTAGGAATTTGTCCATTTCTTCCAGATTGCCCATTTTATTGGCATATAATTGCTCATAATATTCTCTTCTTATTGTTTTCATTTCTGCTGTGTTGGTTGTGATCTCTCTTCTTTCATTCTTGATATTATTTATTTGGGTCCTTTCCTTTTTCTTTTTGACCAAACTGGCTAGTGGTTTATCAATTTTGTTAATTCTTTCAAAGAACCAGCTTCTGGTTTCATTGGTCTGTTCTACTGTTATTTTGGTTTTGATAGCATTGATTTCTGCTCTAATCTTTATTATTTCCTGTCTTCTGCTGGGTTTGGGTTCTATTTGTTGTTCTTTTTCCAGCTCTTTAAGGCATAAGGTTAGGTTGTGTATCTGAGATCTTCCTTCCTTCTTTAGGAAGGCCTGGATTGCTATATACTTTCCTCTTATGACCGCCTTTGCTGCGTCCCAGAGGTTTTGGGTTGTGGTGTTATCATTTTCATTGGCTTCCATGAACTTTTAAATTTCCTCTTTAACTTCTTGGTTAGTGCGTTCATTCTTTAGTAGGATGTTCTTTAGTCTCCAAGTATTTGGTACCTTTCCAAATTTTTCTTGTGGTTGATTTCGAATTTCATAGCGTTGTGGTCTGAAAATATGCACGGTATGATCTCCATCTTTTTGTATTTACTGAGAGCCGATTTGTGTTCCAGTATGTGGTCTATTCTGGAGAATGTTCCATGTGCACTGGAGATGAATGTATATTCTGCTGCTTTAGGATGAAATGTTCTGAATATATCTGTTAAGTCCATCTGGTCCAGTGTGTCATTCAAAGCCATTGTTTCCTTGTTGATTTTTTTATTAGATGATCTGTCCATTGCTGTGAGTGGGGTGTTGAAGTCTCCTACTATTATGGTATTATTAGGAATGAGTTTCTTTATGTTTGTGATTAATTGATTTATGTATTTGAGTGCTTTCACATTTAGCACATATATGTTTACAATTGTTAGGTCTTCTTGGTGGATAGACCCCTTGATTGTGATATAATGCCCTTCTTCATCTCTTGACACAGTCTTTATGTTAAAGTCTAGATTGTCTGATATAAGTATGGCTACTCCGGCTTTCTTTTGTTGACCATCAGCATGATAGATGGTTCTCCATCCCCTTATTTTCAATCTGAAGGGGTCTTTAGGTCTAAAGTGGGTCTCTTGTAAGCAGCATATAGATGGATCTTGTTTTCTTATCCATTCTGTTACCCTATGTCTTTTGATTGGAGCATTGAGTCCATTGACGTTTAGAGTGAGTACTGAAAGATATGAATTTATTGCCATTATGTTGCTTTAGCATTGGAGTTTCTGGTGGTGGTCTCTGGTCCTTTCTAGTCTTCATTGTTTTTGTTCTTTATTTATTTGTTGGGTTTTTTTTTTCCATTTTTTCTCCCCTCAGAGAGTCCCCCTTAAAATTTCTTGCAGGGATGGTTTAGTGGTCACAAACTCCTTTAATTTTTGTTTGTCTGGGAAGCTTTTTATCTCTCCTTCTCTTTTGAATGACAGCCTTGCTGGATAAAGAATTCTTGGCTGCATATTTTTCTGATTCAGCACATTGAATATATCCTGCCACTCCTTTCTGGCCTGCCAAGTTTCTGTGGGTAGGTCTGCTGCAAACCTGATCTGTCTTCCCTTGTAGGTTAGGGACCTTTTTTCCCTTGCTGCTTTCATGATTCTCTCCTTGCCTGAGTATTTTGTGAATTTGATTATGATATGCCTTGTTGATGGTCGGTTTTTGTTGAATCTGATGGGGGTCCTTTGGGCTTCCAGGATTTTGATGTCTGTGTCTTTCCCCAGGTTAGGAAAGTTTTCCACTATGATTTGCTCACACAACTCTTCTACCCCTATTTCTCTTTCTTCCTCTTCTGGGACCCCTATGATTCTGATGTTTTTCCTTTTTAATGAGTCACTGATTTTTATAATTCTTAAATTGTGCTCTTTTGCCTTAATCTCCCTCTTTTTTTCTGCTTCATTATTCTCTATAAGTTTGTCTTCTATATCATTGATTATCTGTTCTGCCTCATCCATCCTTGCCGCTGCTGCATCCATCCGTGATTGCAGCTCAGTGATAACATTTTTAATTTCATTCTGGCTATTTTTTACTTCTTTTATCTCTGCAGAAAGGGATTCTAATCTATTTTTGACTCCACCTAGTATTCTTATTATCATGATTCTAAATTCTGGTTCAGACATCTTCCTTGTATCTCTGTTGATTAAATCCCTGGCTGTAGTTTCTTCATGCTCTTTCTTTTGGGGTGAATTCTTTTGTTTTGTCATTTTGAAGGGAGAAAGGAATTAATGAGATAGAAAAATTGAGATCAAAAAAATTAAAATTAAAAAAATATTTAAAAAAATTAAACACACACACAAATCAAATAGATGATGCTTGATCATAAGTGTGTTTTGGTCTGGGTGTTGAAAGTGGTTTGACAGAAAAAAAAGGGGGGGGAAAGGAAATCGTTTGAGAATTTGAAAAAATGAATACACTGAAGTAGACTAAAATGAGATGATGGGGGTAAAATAGAATTTGAAAAAATATACACAAAAGTAAAGAATATAGTAGGAAAAAATTAAAGAAAAATGTTTTTAATAAAAATTAGAAATAAATATGAATTTTTTCATTTTCTGTATTTAAGAAAAAAGAAAAGAAACGAAAAAGAGAAAAAAGATTTTAAAAAGAAGAAAAAAAATCGTTTGAAAATTTGAAGAAGTGAATACACTGTAGTAGACTAAAATAAAATGATGGAAGTAAAATAGAATTTGGAAAAATGTATATAAAGGCAAAAAATATAGTAATAAAAATTAAATAAAAATATATTTAACAGAAATTGAAAGTAAAAATGAAGTTTTTGTCTTTCAGCATTCAAGAAAAAGAAAAGAAACGAAAAAGAAAAAGAGAAAAAGGAAAAAAAGGAAATTGTTTGAAAATTTGAAAAGGTGAGTACACTGAAGTAGACTAGAATAAAATGATGGAAGTAAAGTAGAATTTGAAAAAATTTACACAAAAGTAATAAATATAGTAATGAAAATTAAAGAAAGATATTTTTAATAAAAATTGAAAACAAAAATGAATTTTTTCTTTCTGTATTCAAGAAAAAGAAATGAATTGTAAAAGAGAAAAAGGAAAAAGAAAGAAAATTGAATAGATGAACCTGCTAACAGATTGACGTAGGACTGAAATTACTCTGTTTTCCCCTAGAATTCAGTCTATGTAGCTCTTTATAGTCCATAAATTAAGCGGGCAGTGAGATTTGTGTTCTTGAAGAGCGATGTTGGCCCAGTTGGGCGAGGCTCAGGGTAACAGCTCCGCTTTCCACTAGATGGCGCTGCTAGCCTACTGGGGCGGATTGTTGCGGGGCTCGGAGGTGCGTATGCGCATGCGCGGGATTGGTGAAACCGGCACCACCCAGCTACCCAGTCTTCTCCTGGATCAGCAATCGTGCACCCGTCCTCTGTCTCAGCTTTTGTCCGCTCCCCGCTTTTTCACTCTCTGTGACCAGGCCCCTGGCAGTACCTCTCTCCCAAGTTTTGTCTCAGATGCGGCTGTTTCCCCGGCCCCTTACTTCCGAAGGACTGTGGCTTTGACCCGTTCCGCCCCTCTGCGGGAGGGTCTCACCAAGCAATGGCCGAATGAGCAATGGCCAAATGCCGGCCGCACGCAGGAAGGTTTGAGTTACTGTGCTGCTGCTGATGCCCAGAGACTGCAGCCAGGTGCCAGCCGCCCCAGAAAAAGTTCACGAGACCGTGTAGCAGTGGCGTTTCAGGGATTATGGAAAATCACAACACACATCTGGCACCAGGCTTCACCCTTAACGACCTTGCTCCAGTACCAGCGAATGTGGCCGTTTTATGGGGTCTGCTGGGACCTTGTGGCTTCAACAATCTCTACCAAATGTCCTTCCAGCAGTGGAACCGCTTTTCCCCGTGTGGCCCAAGAACCTCCCGCACCCCACTCTGCTCCTGAGGATTCGCCCTTCCCACCAGAGTACCACCAGGTATGGAGCTGCGGAGTTGCAGCCTTTGTTCTCCCTTTGTTTACAGTCTTAATGGAATTTAAACTCTCTCCTTTCTCCTTTCTGCCTTTTTAGTTTAGTCCCTGTGGCTGTTCCCAATTTTCCACCTTCTCTCCAGCTGCTTTTGGGGAGGGGTGCTTTTCCCATATTCTCCCCCCCTCCCCAGTCTCTGTCCTCTCTCCGCCCTCAAAAGCGGTTCTCTACCTTTCGCGGCTTCTTGCTCCCCAATTTCAGTTCTCTGCGCCACATACATGCTGAATTCTGTGGTTCAGGTTGTGCAGATGGTTGTGTTAATCCTCCAGTCAGTTTTCTAGGTGTGTAGGATGGTGTAGTGTTGGTCTGGCTGTATTTCATGCACACGAGACACACACAAAACTTCCATGCTGTTCTGCCATCTTGGCTCCCCGTCCCCAAAACTCTCTTTGTTAAAAGCACAGGTATGGTCCTAGAAACCTGGAAGCTTGAAAGAGAAGCTAGTTCAATCTTGCAAATAGTTTCAGGAGTAGTTGAGGGAAGCAGATCTGGGCATTCACATGTTTCTAGGCAGTGGCCCTGTGTCCCAGCTTTCACACTTAAAATTCCTGTAGTTGACAGTTAAAATACTTCCTTTTCCTCTCATGTCCTTGCTCTCACTCAATGCTGTTTTTCACGAGTCTGTAGGTGGATTTTATTTGGCCCACCACAAACACAAAAAATTAGACTTACTGTGGTGGGCACTAATGTGTATGTCTGATCTAGTCCTTTGACTACTCAAGGAATTCTAGCCTCACGAGAGAAGCTCCTCTGCTCACAAGGGGTGCCAGAGGAGGGCATCTGACAGCATCCTTAGAGTCATTTCAGGCTTTAAAATTCTGACTGGCAGGACAGCCTTCCTCCCGCTAAGTGAATCCATCAGGAGCATGGGTCTGCGTCTCCTTGTTCACTCTTTTGTGGACAGCAAATGGCCTCTAGTCTTTGTAAAATAGTCTCTGTGTATTTGAGGATGATTACCAATCCTCCCTTTGACCATCTCTCCCCAATGTGAACTCACCCAGTTTTTCCATTTTCATGCATAAAATAATTTTCCAATCTGCTCATCATCATGGCTCACCTCTGTGCTTTCCTGTTGTTTTTTCCTATCACTCTAAAGTTGTTGAGTCCAGAACAGAGTACAGTATTCTGAGGGTGTGTGCAGTCCGGGAGAAAACGCCCAACATTCCTGCTTCCTTAGGAGGCCAAACCTCCAGGGTATGTCAGGACCCCCTGGACTCTCCAGGCCCAAGCAAATCTATTCCAGGGCCCTTGGAGTCCTAAACATACCTTTGGTTATTCAAGTTCAATCCACACAACATTTTAAATGAAAGGTGTTATGAAAGGAAAGTTAGGTCTAGTCTATAACTTCTCAAGTGGGAAGTTCTGTTTATTACTAGGGTCACTTAGTGGTCTAGAGGACTACTGAAAGGTTGGCCAGGTCCTAAATCCCCTTTAGAGAACCAAACTAACTGTTGGGGGAAATTAAGCAGGCAGGTCATTCTGAGACTTGTCAAATTCCTACCTAAGTAACCTACTTATCTAAGGCTGCTATGTGGAATGATTTTAGGAACACTAAGAAATCACAGAGAGATGTCCCTCTTCCCAGTTTTATGGGAGGAATTCTATACTGTGCCTGAAAATTTCAATTTACGTAACACGTTTGAGCTTCATCTAGCAATTCTGTGTAAGACTCCTGCCCTGCCCACCTTGCAGTAATGTGAGATTACAATCACATATGGTGACACTCAGAAAAGAGTAAAAGAGAGACGACAGGGGCAGGGGAAGGGCTGGAGGTAGAGGATTATTAAGAGCGAATATTCACAAATCTCTGTCTGAGACAGTCTCAGAATTGTCCCAGTACCTAACTGTCATGAGGCCAGTTCAGGACCTCAATGACCCATCTGGCAGATTTAGAATCAGCCCCAAAGTTCTGAGATTCCCCCATAGGTTGAAGGGGGCATTGGTTGTCAAATGGCTGCATATTGGACAGTCTACCTAAATAACAAGAAAATCATTCTCCAAGCAGTTATATGCTGATTGTTGGAGGCCAGTGAGTCTAGACTTCTGCTATGTATGGGGAAACTGAGGTCCAAGGTTCAGCAACAAGTAGTGGCAAAACCAGGACTAAAATTGACCTCTCTTTCCTTGGCCATTTTGACCTTCTCTGCAAATACGACAGCATCAAACCACTGAATAAAATGGGAGAAATTCCTTCATCTCTCTATCTAGACATATGTGATAAATGGAAGGATGTCAAGTGCCATTTTCTGGTTCAGCTCAGATGGCAAATGCGGGGTTGGGGGGGGTAAGTGGGAGGCAGCGTTGAACAGTGAGTGTGTGTACATTTCAACTTCTTTCTTTGCATTTTGATTACATTTAACAATGTGTTACCTCTTCACAGTGTAGTTTATATCATTGCAGGATGCCAAGAATGACATCAACATCTGTTAAAGCCTAAGGTTTCACATTCTCAACTGTAAACATTAACATTGCTTAGTTTTCAGATATAAACTCAAAGTCATTCTGAAGTTGCATGGTTTCTTTCCAAGAAAGTTGGTGTTACTGTAATGAAATTTGCCTAATTAATCTCCTTAAGGAGGGAAGGAATCCAATGATGACTGTTAATAAAGATCTCAACGTTCTTTTTGTAATCAGAGCAAGGCGATCTGTGGATTCATTTTGGGAGAGACCATAACTTTCCAAATAAATCTTAGTAAAGCTTTGCAGACAGGGCACTTGAGCTATTTCCCCACTTGGCTCACTTGCTTTCAGCCTTAACTAGTACTGTGTAAACTTCTCTAGAACCTCTGGGTGTGTTTATATTTCACCTGGGACCTGGGACCCCAATGTCCAGGGTCACTGTTCTTGATGCCAGAACTCATATAAAAGGTGCATTTGAATGAGTCATTGATGGAAACTCTTGGTCTGCCATATTTCAATACCATCCCCTCTCTGGGCATCATCCACATGCTGCGTGTATGGGCCCACCCCTTGATACCTGCATAAAATTCTGGTTGCACTAAGCAGTGAATATGAAGAAAAGTGGCAGCCACCCTCTGCCAGGGCCTCCCCTGAACCCCAGTGGACCTGTCTACATATATGTAGCAAATAATTTTTCTTTTCAAAGGAGTATATAATGTAACACCAGGGTATAGGAAGCCATAATGGGGAGTAAGGAGAACAGTTTCTAGTCTCCTGGTCCTGAGTTCAAGAGATCTGGAGAAATGGCAGCCATGAACATGAGTTCTGAGAGATAGCCTTCTATGAAGATGTTGAGGGAGTAGTTGTGTCTGTTAACCCTGGAACTAGGGAGTCCAACAGAGAGAAAATGAATCACTGGATAGGAACCTTGGGAGTTTGGGTCAAAGAGTATGGGCATGAGGGTCGAGAAGAGCTTGGAGGGTAATAGAGAAAGCCTAAGAAGGTGGCAGGAATCCCATTTTCCCAGTTCAGGCAGCTGGCCATAAAGAGCCAAGGGTAACTTCATCCTCAGCTCCCAAACATAGAGCTGGATCTAAGTCCTTACTGATTCAGGACATGACCAGGCAGAGAAGTGAGGCGGGGTTGTATTTGCAGGTGGCGAGTGGGACAAAAAATGTCAAGATAGGTAGCATGTTAGCTCTGACGCTAAGTCAGCAAAGAAGGCCATAAGGAGTCCCAAAAGAGGCCAGTGACCTGGGTAGAATTTTCAGGAACAGGCTCTCTCCATGACTCCCCACCCCATCCATGGAAAACTATTGTTTAGGCCTCAGTATGGTAACATTCTGAAATAATTCATCCCTAAAAGTTCATGGCCGTCATTCTATGCTCTGAAGCTTCCACTCCCCTTGAAAGGGGTCTAAAAATCTGAGACTGGGCTCAGGCTTTATTGAAATTGTTGGTTTCATCATTTGTGTTCCACACTGGATTCTAAGCTCCATGGGGGTAGGGAACAGATCTAATCCTATAGATCAATTTCCAGTACAATGCTGACACTCAATAAATAATTGACAAAAGAGTGAATAATTATGGCAGATGATTATTATGAATCACCGTGGCAGATGGTATTACTATGCTCAAGAATTTACTTCCTCCTTTCCTGTAACATATCCCTTTGGGTTTGGCCATGTGACCTGCTTTGGCCAATGGAGTACAAGTGGGTGTGACACAAGCAGTTTCTGAGCAGCCCGTTGAAGTGAGATTGCATGGCTTGGCTCAGTCTTGCGCTTCTCTTCTCTGTCACAAGGCTGCATGTCACAGGTTAGGACTGCTTCTGTGGTCTGAGCCCCAGAAGAAAATGTGAGATACCAACCCAGAGTCAGCCCACAGCCTTGAGCAGAGCCGTGGCCAATCACTGCTCTCATGCTGTATTATGAGAAAGGAATGTTTGCTGGTGTAAGCCACCTGGATTTGGGGGTTGTTTGTTACCACAGCAAAAGCCCCGAAATTGGAGGAATAAGGTGTGTCCCATTTACTTTCACTTAAGCGCTGCCACGGCTGCCTTTGATTTCTCTTTTTTGCCAAGGCTGAGAGCAGATGGCAAACCCACTTGCCTGCCCCCTGTGCCATCTAGCAAGTGACCTTTCTGCTTCCGCTTCTCCAAAAGAACACACAGGCTTTCCTCCCCTACTAGAGAGACCTAATGGTTAACTGTCAAGGCTGCTTTATGAAAAGTTGCCTGAAGGAAAGTTTACATATCATATCTTAAACATTTACACAGTTTTTAAATAAATACAAGCCTGAAGCCAGTTCCAGCCCTCTCCCTTTCTTTACCTGCCACTGAAGCGTGTTCTCTCCAGTTCTGCAAAACACCAGAGTGTTACTCAAGCTCTGAAGGTACAGTGTTGTCTAGAATCTGCAAATGGTCTGGTTGAAATCTCGAGGGCTTCTCCCTCTGCACCAGACTTCAGTTGATCTTGGGCAGAACGTTGAGTACAAAATGTGCATGGGACTTGGGGCACGAGAAAGGGCAGACCAAGGGGAATCCTGGAGACAGTATTCGTTGCTCAGTTCTGTTGTTGCTCCCTGAAGCCATCCATTGGGTATTTAAACGTTTTAAGAAAGGTGAAAAAAATGCAGAGACATCTATGAGATACCAAATAGCCAAATGTTTGTAAACAACTTAATGGTTCATCTTTTCACCAGAGTCTGTAACGACATCTACCCTCCACCAATAAGCTGATAATTCCAAGTTCTGCTTTTCTGACCTCAGCTTTTTTCACAAGGTAGAAGCCCTTAGAGCCATACGTTTGTCCACACACGTTAGATGCAATGTTTTCGAAATCAAACGTTGGACAACCCCCTGAGCATAGGCTCCTTTCCCTTCATTTCCTGTATTGATTAATGGCACTCTGTCCGCCCCATCGTCGGATCTAGACACTGGGAATCTTGTTGGATGCTTTCCTCTCCCTCAGCCCCTGCAGCCATCTGATTATCAAGTACTGCAGGGCTACCCCGGATCCTTTGTGGGAGAAGGCTGGCTATAAACTATTCATACCCACATATATAAATAAAGGTCCTACTTATAGTATCTCTGAAATGTCCCTAAAACTCCCCCCATTCCTCTCAGGGTCCCGCCCCCTAATTGTCTCAGTTCACTTCCTCTAGTGCCAAAACCTCCTGATGGGGCTCTGCGTCCAGTCTAGCTGCTGTCCGCCTGACCCACATCAGAGTCCCGTTCCTAATTTTTTTTTTTTTCAACGTTTTTTATTTATTTTTGGGACAGAGAGAGACAGAGCATGAACGGGGGAGGGGCAGAGAGAGAGGGAGACACAGAATCGGAAACAGGCTCCAGGCTCCGAGCCATCAGCCCAGAGCCTGACGCGGATAGAGTCCCGTTCCTAAAACGCAAGCCTAATGATATCATTTCCTTCCTGGAAAGCCCACCGTGACTTTCCAGCCACTACGGAATAAAGTTCCAATTTGACTGCCTCATGAAGAGCTTTGTGACTGGCTTCTGGGAACTTTGCAGGCTCATCTCCCACAGTGCCCGAACTCTGAAGGTCCTTTTTCCCCGGGGAGCACTATGTTTACCTCCGGGACTCCTGCTTATCCTTCATGGTTCAGCCCAGAGATCCTGTCCTCTGTGAAGACAGCCTTGCTGCCCCCGCCCTCTGAAGGGTTAGGCAGCCTCCTCCCACTCCCGTAGTCCAAAGCTCTTTTACAGCAATGACAACATTGCTTTTCATGGTATGTTTACATGTTTGTATCCCCGGTCAAACCGTGAGGGATGTGAAGGTCGCAAACCTGCCCGAATTATCTCTCTAGCCTCGGGATCAGGCGCACTGCACGTGTTCTGTAATGTCATCGAATAAGTGAAGAATAAATTCTCTAGCCATGGCCTTAGTATCCTTAAATGGATAAGTGACTTAGCATATTACATTTTTTAAAGTTTATTTATTTATTTTGAGACAGACAGAGACAGCGTGAGCAGGGGAGGGGCAGAGAGAGAGGGAGAGAGAGAGAATCCCAAGCAGGGTCCTCACCGTCAGCGCAGAGCCCAACGTGGGGCTCAAACCCATGAAACTGTGAGATCATGACCTGAGCCGACACTGAGAGACGCTTAACTGATTGAGCCACCCAGGTGCCCCAATGACTAGCATATTAATTTCCCTGTCTGTAAATAAAAATGAGAATAAGAATTGGCAGGCTGATTTTTTTAAGCAATATTCTTCTAAATAGAAGGACAAAAAATTATGGTCTCCCAGCATTATATCTGTGAGGATGGTGACATTTGCTGTGGAACTAGAACATGAGGACATGGAAACAGGGACATACAACATGATGTCCCCAACGCAGTAGTGTTGGGGAAATACTAGGGAGGAAGATGTTTAGAACCGAACATTTTTCCTTTGTAATGAGAAGCCATAAAAGCTTATTTTTCAGAGCTTCACAAACTTTTCTTTGGTGGATTGTACAGTCACTAAGGGCATGAACTTTGGAACCCAAACTCTCAAGTTTTGAGTCTCAGCTCCAACATTTAACAGCTCTGTGACTGTAAGCTTTCCTTTCTGTGTCTCAGTTTCCCTGTCTGCAAAATTACTATGCTAATAGCACCTATGTCATAAATTGTTATAAGGATTAAATGAATTAATGCATATAAAGCACATAGGACAATGTGGCAGGGGCATCTAGGTGGCTCAGTCAGTTAAGGGTCCAACCTCAGCTCAGGTCATGATCTCAGGGTTCGTGAGCTCGAGCCCTGATTTAGTGCAGAGCTCACTTCGGATTCTCTATCTCCCTCTCTCTCTGCCTCTCCCCCGCTTCTCACTCTGTCTCTCAAAAAAATAAGTAAATAAACATTAAAAGAAAAAGACAATGTGGCATAACATAAGAACTAAGTAAACCACCTATTTTCCCCCAAATAGTAGGATCCATTTTCTAAGTCTCAAAGATGGTTGGATGCACTTGAAATGGCATGTCTCCTCCATAATAAGCATTTTTGTATTTGTGTGGTTCCTTGTCACTAGTTATTGCCCAGAGTTTTACAAAATCCACATAATTTTCATGACGTGTATATGAAGGTTTAGAGAAATAGATCCAAGATACAGAACTTCAGGGAGTTTATCCCCAGCTCCCTGACTTAACTATCCTCCCTCCAGCTTTCCTTCAGGGAAGATCAAGCCAGGGAGAGTGAGTGAGCGCAGGAGACCCAGAGGAACGCCATGATGTGTGTGCCCAGTGTCACTGTGCCATCTAGTGGACATAGAGCTCAGCCGCCCTTTGAAGCCCCCTTAGAGGAGCTGGATTCCAGGAAGGGTTTAGCCATAACCATTCTGGTCTGTCTGGCCAGCATCAGGGTGATCTCATAACACCACCCCCTTGACGTGCATCATCAGCAGTAATCATCTGGGACGCTGGGAATCTCCTATAAGCTGCCAGCTCTACCGATGAATTCAGCTTGTCCATCACCCGCGACGGCCATCTTTGCAAAAAGCAGGCCAGAAGACAGCGATGGAAATTGACACAATAGTATTTATAAAAGTGAGAATAAAGCTAGTCAACATTCACCTATGTTTTAATAAGGATCTACTGGACAAGCCAGCCAGCAAGATGTGCCAACGCTTGGTAACTTTTTGACCTCCGTTTCTGGCTTCAATGCGTATTGGCACAAAGGAAACCTGGAGCTGACAAGGGCTGAGCCGACTGAGGGCTGAATCCCACTTTATTGAAATGTTTTTAGGGGAGGCCAACTGCTCTTTGTAGATGATTAAAAGCTTATCCCCAGAAGGCAAGTAAACACTGCCCCGCCAATAACTCAGCTCTGGCATGCAGAGCAAGGGGTATTGAACACCATAACCGGGAGAGAGTATCCACATAAAAACCCAATCAAAGGCAAGGTTTGCCTTTGAGGGGCGCTTGGAGGCCAATAATCCACCTCGTCTTTATTTTCCATTCAAAGTTCTTGGCCACAGTGACCAGGCGGACCAATATTAAACTTGAAAGACAATGGGTTTGGAATCAACAACTAACTGAAATCACTTGCTTGGGCACATTCAGCACATTCCGTCAACAGACATATTAACCAGTTAAGCTGGCAATAGGTAAGTTCTGCTACATCTTGCCCAGAATGCAGGTTCTTTGGGTGATCCATTTATTTCATGGTCTTTTGAAAATTTTATACCATTATTAGAATAAAATCTCTGGGATGCTGTTTGTCCCAGAACACTTAACTTTGATGAAAAGGAAAATTCCAAATCAAGAAGATTCAAGTAGGCAAGATTTTTAAATATTTTAAAATTAAAAAAAAAATTTTTTTTAAAGGAGCATGGAATGAGTTATAGCACAGGGAGAAAGTCTAGACGTGTACGTAGATTCTAATTACGTTCTCTTTTTGGTAGTTCCAAATTTACAGAATCAAAGCATTGTTCTTTTTCAATTTTATTATTTTATTTTATTTTATTTTATTTTGTTTTGTTTTGTTTTATTTTAAGGTTTTTAAAATTTATTTAAGTAATTTCTACACCCAATGTGGAGCTCGAACTCACGACCCTGAGATTGAGCATTGCCTACTCTTCCAATTGAGCCAGTCAAGAGCCCCAAGTTGTTCTTTTTAAGATCAATTAAAGAAAATAAACTGAGTCAAACCACCATTTTGCAAAGATGCTAAAGGAGCATAAAAATGTTACTAAACAGTACTGTTGATACTGAAAATGTTTACAGGAGGGAGGAACATCTTGCCCCATCTCTTTGGTGACTAGCTGTCTGGAGCCAGGAGACCTTGTTTACGCCCTCTAATGGCCCTAGGCAGACACAAGTCCTTGAGAGTCTAGAGCTAAGAGAGCAGAACTTCAGGCCACATACCCTCCATAATACTTCACGCTACCCAACAAAAATGGAGGTCCCAGAAAAGTCAGGGTCACTCAGCTAGTGAGTGGCAGAGTTGGAATTCAAGATTCTAAAGTTCATTTTCTTAACTTCATTTCATTGCTTGCTCAATGGGAACCCATTTTAGAGGCTTCATTCATTCATTTATTCTCCATTCATTCAAAAGAATTTTGAGCTTCCACAAAATGTGAAGATACCACAGTGAATAAGATATAGCCACTGCCAGAAATGGATGTGTCATCCAGTAGAGAAACAAGCCACAGTTACAAAGCAGTGTGGTGAGCTGCTCTGGGTGGTTCATATGCTGTGGCTGCAGGACAGAGGTCATCCAAGTCAGCCCTGGAGGATAGCGGAAGGTTTCATGAAGAGACTTGACACTGAATCACAAAGGATGAACAAGAGTTAATCAGAAGAGAGAGGGAAAGGAGTTCTAGAAAGACCTCCAAACATGGGAGAATATGATAAAATGCAGAAGACTAAAAATCTTGGACATGGTTAGAGCCTTGAGTGTCTGTACACACATTGTGTGTGTGTGTAGGTGTGTGCTGTGTGGGGAAGAAAATGATGTGGAATGCAAGAGAGGGAGATGAGACTGGTCACAGCCAGATTAAGGGTCTTTATGCTAAGTAAGGAGTTAAGATTTCAGCTTGAAGGTAATGGAAAGCCACTGAAAGATTTTTTCTTGATTGTGATTTAATATCTACAGAGAATTTTAGCAGTAGTGTGGAACTTGAATTGAAAGGGGAAGGAGTAAAATTCAAATGGTTTCCCAAAAAACTAGCCTGTTTCCCCAATTAAAATAGTTTTCATAAATATTGACTATTACTGGACCTCCTTTATGGGAAGAAGAAGAAACAAGGTATACTTGTTTTTTGCCAGCAAACCCTCCTGAGACACATACACCCTCAGGGGTGCCAAAGGGTTTTCCCTATAGGTGCCTTACCACCTGCCTGTGCAACAGGCACAGGGTCCCTGCCAAGGTCCCTGCCTGGAATCCCTCCACATTGGCCACACTTATTGGACAAGGGAGAGGCAGCAGACACCTGATCTAAGGCAGTCTATCCAGGATGTAAGGTGTCACGTGTGAACTGCCTGTCAGGAATGATAATGATATAGTACATTAATCAAATCCTATTCTAAGGAGTTTGAACAGGAGACATAGAAAGAGGGCTGAGCAGTGGCTAAAGGAGGAGAAGTTGAAGAAATTTGTAAAAATGAAGACAGAGGCTATCTGGCCATGGTGACAGGGTACTCATGCTATTGAGGGGGCACCAGAATAACTAGCCACTGGAAATTTCCATTCCCAAACCAGTTCCATTCTGGGTGAACCCCAGCTCACAAGACTGGGCTCTATGGTGGAGACTCCTTTGTCCTTATTTCTATGGTATTCTGACAACAGTGCCCTGTTAAGTCAAGTGAGTGCACGTCTGCTCCTGGTAACCAAGGAAGGGCAATGAACACACACTGGAGTCAAGGGAGCCAGACCGGGGTTCAGATTTGTTGATGCGGAGTCAGACTTAGCAGCAGTTTACTGGCTGTTATTTAATCTCCCACTGTGCAGTTTCCTGGTCCTGCTTTAGGGAAGACAGTATAGGGTACTTAAATCCTCTTCCTGGGGTGACAATTCTATGGCAGGTGTCACAGAAACCCCTTGAGCAGGGTCAAGAAAACATGGAGCCCAATACAAGAGCCTTGAAGTCAACCTGTAGGTGCCGGGAAACAATGGGTTCCACTCCTGTGGCTTCTCTGGAGCTGGGAAGAGCGGAGCACACAGGCAATGGCCCGAACCGTTTCTGGAACTGCACGCCTGGAGCTCTTGGAGCGTGAGCCCAAGGCACCAACAGGCTGTGAGATCCTGCCTGACTACCAGCCAGCCTTTTCTCCCACTGGCACCTCTGTCTGCTGACTCTGAGGGCAGCAGAGATCAGCACTGTCTACACAGAGAGATAGGAGGCTTTCTGAGAGGGATTTTACACCATGTGCACCCCCTGTCATAGGGCAGTAACAAGGACCAGGAGGTCCCGGCACTTCTGGTTATACCACTAACTTCTCTGGCACCCGACAATAATACCATCTGCATTGTCTCCTCCCATCTTCAATAAACATTAAGTTGCTGCTACACACCTCGCGGGATTATTTTGAACAATTAAAGGAAGAACTTCCACCCCCCCCCCCCACAAAAAAAAGTATGAAGGTCTTTGAAAGGACAGACAGGACTAATGATCCCAAAACATAGCCAAGGACACTTTCTTCTTAAACGAAGTTATTTACTCTCATTCCTTTGTTCTTGAAAGAAAGATAATCTCAGGAGATTGGTTTCCTAGACTTTCCTTTTATTTGCCCCTTTGGATAGCGGACGCCTGTTCTGAATTACTCAAATATCAGAAGCATGCTTGTGATTATGCCCTTTTACACATTTAATGTGGAAAAACCTCACTAACGAGAAAATGGGAACATTCAGAGATAACGAGCTTCCTTCCTCCTGCGAGCCCGATGCGCGCCCGTCTCGGCCAGCTCTGCCGCCCAGCTGGCCCGCAGCTGCTGGGGTGCCCGGCCCTGCAGCGGCCTCCTGCCCCCCCTGGGCTGCTTCTCCCCATGTGGGCAGAGCAACCCCGGACAGCCAGGCCTGGGGGCTGTGGACTTCGACTCTACACAGGGAGGAAATGTAAGTCAATCAAGCAAACAGAAGTGACTCGGCCAGCTCTAACCGCTTCTATTTTATGACTTGGACTCCACAAAAGATGAAGACCCAGGATATGAAGCACTTTGAAGGCCACGCAGCCCCTTGGCCGGGCAGGGCTCTGATGGCTGAGGCAGCACCCCACCCGGTTGAGGTCGCCTCCTCTTCACCCTGTGGGTGAAAGAAGGAGTCCCGCCCTAGGGCTTGGGGGATGGCCAAACACCAGTGACACTGGACAGATGCCATAGGGCAGTGTCCTATTAGTCACACCTACTCCCATCCCAGGGGAGGAGGAATCCACAGGCCGCACCTTGCAGATGTCAGGCTCCGACGTGGTAAACCAGCAGCGGGGGACATTGAGGCAGATTTTGCATTATCAAGAGGGTGGGGTGCCCCCTGGTTCCCAAGGGGTGATGTGATTGGCTTGTGGTAGTAATTCCATGAGCCGGCAGGGAACTGAAGGCTGATACTCAGGGCTAAGCAGGCCCTGTGCCTTGTGTCCCTGACATGCAGGGTTGTTTGGCTAAGGCATCTTATCCACAGGAGCAGAGTGGAAACTTCGTGGTTAGGCCACTTAAGGCCCTTCTGGTTTCAGATATCAAGACAGCACAAGGACTGGGCTTGCTTTTAGGCCCCTCACACATAGCCATCACCTTCCTTTCCATCTTCTGTGTTCAGGATACAACTTTCTCTTCAATCTCTTTATTTTTTAAATGTTTATTTCTGAGAGCAACTGAGAGAGAGAGCACGAGTGGGGAAGGGGCATAGAGCAGGAGACACACAATCCAAAGCAGGCTCCAGGCTGCTGTAGGGCAGAATTCTACAAGGGGGCTGCCTACAGGAGTTTGGTCAATTTGAAGCAGCAGAATCCTTATTCTAAGGTCAGGTAAGGTCCTTGCAATTCAGAGCTATGTATAGCTTTATGTGCAGGAATTGCAGGAACTTTACTAAGAGGCAAAACATTTGATGATGATGACTTAGTCCTGTTCTGTAATTAGCTCTCATTTAATTTGTCATACTTTGTTAATTCCAATGAATTTCACACACACGTAACCGAAGACACATGCAGCGGTGTCAGTAGTGAGATTTCTGTTGGGTGGAATGATGGGATTTCTTCTTTCTTCTACTTTAGTTTGGAAATGATCGTAGATTTAGAGGAAGTTGCTAAAATGGCACAGAGATGTCCCATGTACCCTTCATCCAGTTTCCTTCCATGGTACCCCCTTCTCTTTGCTTACCTTTCTCTCCTTCCTTTCTCCTTTCCCCTCCCTCCTTCCCTTCCTGCCTGCCTGCCTTCCTGCCTTCCTTCCTCCTTTCTTTCCTTTACCATCACCGTATATTACCTGAATAACCATGAAAAGAAATGATTAAGAGCAATGTCAACAATGTTAATCACACCCACATGGCTGTTATTGGGGGTCACCCCCACTAATGTCTGCACTGGAGAAGGGAATGGCGTGGTCAGGCTGGGCTCTCACCACTTCCCTCCACCCGTGGACTGGGGGGTCTGTTGCTGTGTCCTTGGGCTCCGCTTGCACTCGGTCAGTCTCCTAAGTGCTGACTTGAAGGCTGCCTGTGCTGCTCTGTGGGGACCAGTATCATGCTGCTGCTGCTGCATTTCTGGGTCCTGTGTGTTTTGGTCCCCACCCCCGTGGCGGCCGGTGTTCTGTCACCAGGAAGGCAGGGCTTCTCTCAACTGCTTTCAATGGGATCATTCACTTCCAGCCTAGACACTTTCGATGCAACTTATTTTTTTTTTTAATGTTTACTTATTTTTTGAGACAGAGAGACAGAGCGTGAGCAGGGGAGGGCAGAGAGAGAGAGGGAGACACAGAATCTGAAGCAGGATCCAGGCTCTGAGCTGTCAGCATAGAGCCTGACACAAGCCTGAACCCACGAGCCGTGAGATCATGACCTGAGCCCAAGTCAGATGCTTAACCGACTGAGCCACCCAGGCACCCTGTCTATGCAGCTTATTTTTTTTTATTTTATTTTTAATTTTTTAAAAATTTACATCCAAATTAGTTAGCATACAGTGAAACAATGATTTCATGAGTAGATTCCTTAGTGCCCCCAACCCATGTAGCCCATCCCCCCTCCCACAACCCCTCCAGCAACCCTCAGTTTGTTCTCCATACTTATGAGTCTCTTCTGTTTTGTCCCCCTCCCTGTTTTTATATTATTTTTGTTGCCTTTCCCTTATGTTCATCTGTTTTGTCTCTTAAAGTCCTCATGTGAGTGAAGTCATATGATTTTGGTCTTTCTCTGACTGACTAATTTCACTTAGCATCATACCCTCCAGTTCCCTCCATGTCGTTGCAAATGGCAAGATTTCATTCTTTTTGATTGCCTGTATATATGTACGATGGAGTCTTACTGTCTATGCAGCTTATTAAACAGATACCTCCTCTTGGTCTCCAAGAGCTCAAGAGGAACGCTGTGGCATGCCAGCTGAATTACTGTGTGCCCCTTACTGCAGGAGTGATAAGAGTGACAGGACAGCAAGTGACGATTCTTATTTTCCTCCTATCCATCAATACTGTGGACATTATCACCAGTCCCGCCTGCTGTGAAAGTCAGGATGTTCTTGTTATTGTTCAGTCTTACATTCTTCTATTCTTTCTGACTTTGACAGTTCTGTTTTTGGAAAAACTTCTCAGGGAGTTGCCCAAGAATCCTCTTCTCTAAAAGGCACTCGGAACAAGACAGATAACACCCCCGAGATGTCAGAGCTGCTGGAGGTCTTGTAGAATGATGCTTTGGCCTTTGCTGTGTAACATTGCCGTGTTGACACCAACATTGGCTCCAAGCTGTACCACTGAAGAATGGGCCAGAATTCTATGAGACACTGCAGGCCAGAGGCTTAAGAAGCTGACTTCTCCCTTCCCTGCCCCCACCAGGGCTTCTCTTTCATCCATTAAAACTTGATTTGCAAAAAAGGAATTGAGAAAAAAAAAGGGGGGGGGGTCTTAATCTTATAGTAAAGTGCTACAAAGTGGCTCAGCATGGATTATGATCGAATAGCTAAGATTTTACAAAACCAACAGGTTTGCTGTAGGAAGCATCCAGCAGAATATCCAGCACAGTCAGAGAGAGCCTGGCATATTGGCTAAATCTGGAGTCAGATCCACTTGGATGAAAATCACAGCCTCGGGATCACACAGCTGTGTGACCTTGTGTACAGCACTCAAATCTCCAATTCTTCATCCATAAAATGATGCTGGTAAGAATACCTAGTAGGAGAGGTTTGTAAAAAGCAAGGGAGATAAGCATGTACTGTGCTTACTATAGGGTGCTGGCACATAGCAGGCGCTTCTAAATGCTAGTTAGCTGTTACCATCTTAATAAGTACATGCCGATAATGATGATAAGAACAAAATCATAGAAAAGACTGCTCTGTCTCTAAGTATAGTTACTGTTCCCAGCCACTCTAGGGTTGGCCAGGAGTGAGGTATTTTTAGCTGTGGGCAAGAGGCAGAAGGGAGCCAGAGTAGAAGCAAAGTACAACAGGGCATTCTAGCTTTCTAGGCTTCACGTTATAAACTCTTGCTTGATAAAAAGCAAACGGGAGTTGTGCCTGCCTTTTCATTATCAATGTGTCCTGAGAGATTTGCAGGGAAACCAAACTTTACACACAACTATATTTTAAACTCACAAGGAAATTTTCCTTTTTTTAAGAGACTCTTTATAATTAGTCTTTTTATAATATAAACTATTATAATTTTATTAAATGTGAGTGAATGTTCAGTTTCTTTAAAAGAGAACATCCCAGGGGCGCCTGGGTGGCTCATTCGGTTGGGCGTCCGACCTCAGCTCAGGTCACGATCTCACAGTCTGTGAGTTCGAGCCCCGCGTCAGGCTCTGGGCTGATGGCTCAGAGCCTGGAGCCTGCTTCCGATTCTATGTCTCCCTCTCTCTCTGCCCCTCCCCCATTCATGCTCTGTCTCTCTCAGTCTCAAAAATAAATAAACATTAAAAAATAAAAATAAAAAAAAAAAAAGAGGACATCCTGAAAGATTTTTCAAATTGCCACTACATTGATAGCGTTTTTGTAGATGTGGCTGAGTGGGGAAAATGATCATCTTAGCATCTGGACCCTGTACTCCTAGGGAGGAAACTTATTTTTGCTCAGGAAAACACATTGATAAGCCACTTTGGGACAGAAAATAAGACTCAGAAGAGTCAACCAAAAGAAGTGGCCAAACTTCGCAGTGTTAGAAATAAGTGGGCATTTGGAGGTGGGAGAAAAGCAGGGACCCTGGGGTTGATGAGGAGCTCAGTGTCCTAGAAAAAGTAGGGGTGATGGTTAATTTCATGTGTCAACTTGCCTGGGCAATTGGGTTCCCAGATATGTGGTCAAACATTATTCTGGAATTTTCCATGATGGTGTTTTGGATAGATTAACATGAAAGTCAACTGCCTTCCATAATGTGGGTGTCTCTCTTTTTATCAGTTGAAGATTTAAATAGAACAAAAGACTGACCACTGCTCCCCCTCCCCAGCCAGAGAGAATTCTGCCAGCAGGTGGCCTTTGGACTCAGCTCCTTCTGGAGTCTCTAGTCTGATGGCCTTCAGACTTAAACTGCAGATTTTGGACTTGCCAGCCTCCATAATCATATAAGCCAATTTCTTAAACTAAATCCCTCTCGATAGATAGATAGATAGATAGATAGATAGATAGATAGATAATAGATGATACATAGATAGATAGTTTCATTTCTCTGAAGAACCCTGACTAATACAACCAGATGTCTAATATTAAATGTGAAGTTGTGCTGCTGTGAAGTCTATCTCCACTCCATTTTCTCAAACACATTCTGTCTGCAACCCACCTGCCTGCCTTGTTCAAGTGGGTGTGTGTGTGTGTGTGTGTGTGCGTGCACGTGCATGCGTGTGACCCAAAGGAATGGGCTAAGTTCTGTGTCTGGGTTGTCATAGCACAGAACAAAAATAACACCTGACAGACAGCAAGATGACCCTCAACCTGAAGTAGTCCAGGAAAAGCAGAACTCAGAAGATTCCATGAGAAAGCCTTTCTTCTGTCTGCTCAGGAATTTGTGCACTTTCAGGGAGAGCAATAGGTTTCCACAATGTTGAAGCCAAATTCAAGGAGCTCTTAAAAGCTGGGGCAGGGAAATTGCCCCTCCCTACCCCTCAGCCCCTCACCATTTGGACATCTGTGTTCCATAAAAAACAAAACATTTTTTTTCTTTTCAATTCAGACTACCTTCCTATTAATCATCTTCAGCTAACATGCTAAGAAGCATGAAACCTTTGCTAATGACTACAGCTTGCTTCTAAGATTCATACTCGTCTCTGAGACTAAGGGGGAAAACACCAGGTAAATCAAACAATGTGCAAAAAGAACGAGTGAAGCATCTTGATTCTGTAAAAGAGGAAAATGAAAAATGCCTCCCACTGTGGTTCCAGGTACTCCACTGTGAACGCTGCATTCCCGCTGGACACATCAGTGACGCCCTGTCCAAGGCAGGGATGGAAGAAGAAGATCCATCATGGATATTGATGGTTTGGGGGCCACTTACAACTGGACTAGCATGGTGGCCCATTTCCCGGGGTCAGCAGAGAGAACCAAGGTCCTTAAGAGGGCATGAGACAACAGAGATGCCCAAACTAACTAAAAATAAGTATCTGAAAAAATGATAAAGGTCAGGATGAATTTCGAATTTATGTATCTTAAGGGAGGAAAGAATGGTCACCTAGGGACTGAGCAGTGAGTGTTCTCTAGTCCAACAGAATTCATTTCTAAAGTGTTTCTTGACAGGCTCTGGGATCAGATTGCCGTATGCTAGGCACATGCTGCAATGGTGGTCTTTTATAGTTGTTAGGAAACAGAAGTAGAATTGATGGTGTTTGGTGTTCTCAGACAAAAACCTGCCCTCTTCCATATGGTCCGTCTCATCGTTATCTCAGTCAGAAAGTTTGAGAGGGGCATCACATTGCTCTTAACTGCCCAAAATGAAATCCAAACTCACACGAATATTTTCTTCTCTCTAAACTCTGTACACAGAGTAAGTCTGTATGTGATTCAGAGGCTACATGAAAGAAATGTGAGATTTATGATTTATTTTTAAAACCCCAAACAGCACATTCTCTGGGTTAAGTAGAAAGGTCACAACCAATAAAAGCATCTAATCAGCCTCATTAGTATGTGCCTTTAGCCACATTTCTCTTACTCAATAGAGCATGTCTCCTCTGAAGAACCAGATTTTACAATAACACATGGAAAGACCAAAGGAGGAATCCCTGTGATGCAGCCAGGACCCATCAGATGAGGGAGCATCCGCCTCAGAGGGAGAAGACAGAGAAGCAAATGTTTAAAAAGCAGCCTCAAGCCTCTGACATGTGCACATAACTGCGAAGCTTAATAAAGTTTTAATGAGCCCTTACATGTAACTACAGGAAACCTCGTACTGAGCTCCAAATGAAAGGCTCAGTCTGCTCCTGTGGAACTTGGAGCAGGGTTTCTTTCAAGAACAAATTAGACTTTGTCTACAGTTGCTCCTGGAAAGATACGGGCTCTTGCCCTCTTCCCAGCGATGGCAGACTTGTGCCTGGTATCATGAAAAATCCTGAGTCCAGGAATCCAGAAGCAATTGGCAGTCATTTACCTAATAATCAAAAGGGTTAATAGAGTTTTCTTATCTCAAGTTCCTGTTGAATGAATTACAGTGTCTTTGTGACTTATGGAGTCTTACCAAATCTAGATTAAAATCTTCCTCCAAGGGATCATTAGTCTTTCCTCTGTGTTCCTGGCCACAGCTCCTCTGTCTTCTTTATGCTCCCTCCTGTTCCTCTCCCCATCTTATGTCAAATGGGTGACCTCTTCTGTCGACATCCTTTCCCCAGGTAACGCCATCCAGTCCAGAGACTTAAAATATCATATATACACCATTAACTCTCCCAGGTAAATTGTCAGACCAGAACTCTTCTCTGACTCTGGAAGGGGAGCATCCAACTTCTGGCTTGATGCCTCCACTTAATTTAGAACTTCTCATGTCCAGTATAGAACTATTGACTTTCCCTCCAGATCTGATTACTGTCAGGAAGCGGCACTGGCATTCATTCCATTGCTCGACGTAAGCCTAGGAGGCCTCCTCGAGGGCTCTCTTTCCCTCCTTCTCTTCATCCGGCACATCATCAGATCCCATTGGTTCACTTCTAAAATGGATTTCACTTCTAAAATCCCTCCTTCTCCTCTGGCACCTCCTGAGTGCAGAGTACATTCTCTCAGGACCAGGCTCCATGCTAGCACCCTCAATGGTCTCCCCACTTCCACTCTTATCCCTCTAAAATGTGTTCTCCACAAAGCAGCCAGAGGGAGGTTTTAAACATGTAAATCAAATAATGACACTCTGTTGGTTACAAGCCGCCCGGAAGCTCTGCTCCCACTTAGGATGTAGAAAGCCACAGGACAACAGAGCTCTGACAACAATGCGAACATGGCAGATAATCTACAGAATCATCATTTTCTTGAACCCATCAAGGAGCTGAGGTCACAAGGCAATTAAGCAAACTCAATCCTAAAGACTAAGAAGCACCGTGAGGAGAGACGGAACACAAATGTTGTTTCACCTCTGACAGAGCAAGGACAGAGGAGGTGGCTGCCACACAAGTGGGTGGAAAAAAATTATCTAAAATTGTGAAATATTCTTAAAAGCCAGTGTGGGCTAGTATGTCAGTTTGGAAAAAGTAGGATCACCAGACACCAGGAAAGTTGGCACTCACTCACAGGCTCTATACCAGTGGCCTCCAGATGGTACTCATGAGGAAAACTGGAGAAAGAGAAAGAGACCAGAGACAGACCCTCTTAGTGGAAGGAATATAACTGAAGCCCCAACCAAAAGACTAAGCTTGTCAGATTGGATTAAAAAACAGACCCAACTATATGCTGTCTATAAGAAACCCACCTGAAAAATAGAGAAACATAAACTGATTGAAAGTGAAAGGATGGAAAAAAGATATACTATAAAATTACTGCTCCAAATCAACAGAAATGCTCATATTAATATCAGAATATCGGTGTTTCAGAAACAAAAGAAAATCACCTGGGATAAAGAAACACATTGCAGGGGCGCCTGGGTGGCTCAGTTGGTTAAGCCTCCAACTTCGGCTCAGGTCACGATCTCGCGGTCCGTCTGTTCGAGCCCCGCATTGGGCTCTGGGCTGATGGCTCAGAGCCTGGAGCCTGCTTCCGATTCTGTGTCTCCTCCTCTCTCTGCCCCTCCCCCGTTCATGCTCTGTCTCTCTCTCTGTCTCAAAAATAAATAAACGTTAAAAAATTTTTTTTTTTTTAAAAAAAGAAACACATTGCAGGTGCCTGGGTATCCAACTCTTGGTTTTAGCTCAGGTCATGATCTCACAGTTCATGCATTCAAACCCTGCATCAGGCTCTGCACAGAGCCTGCTTGGGATTCTCTCCCTCCTCTTTCTCTGCCCCTCCCTCCACTTGTACACATACTCTCTCTTTCTCTCAAAATAATAAGTAAACATTAAAAGAAAAAAGAAACACATTGCATAATGACAAAGTGGTCAATTCATCAAACAACGATAACAATCCCACATGTTCATACATCTAACAGAGCTTCCAAATACATAAGTTGATTGAACAAAAAGAAAAAATAGATAAATATACGATTGTAATTGGAGATTTTGACACTCTTCTCTCAGTAATTTATAGAAAAAGTAGACAGAAAATCAGTAAGACTATATTGACCAACGCTATTAAACAAATTGGCCTAATCGGAGCTTGCTTCCGATTCTGTGTCTCCCTCTCTCTCTGCCCCTCCCCCGTTCATGCTGTGTCTCTCTCTGTCTCAAAAATAAATAAACGTTAAAAAAAAAAAAATCTTTAAAAAAAAAAAAGAGGAATTCACAAGAAATGTTAGAAAATGTTTTAGGGGCATCTGGGTGGTGGCTCAGTCAGTTGAGCCTTGGACTCTTGATTTGAGCTCAGGTCATGATCTCACAGTTTGTGAAATGGAGCCCAGCATCGCGCTCTGTGCTGACAGCACAGATTCTGCTTGTGATTTTCTGTCTCTCCTTCTCTCTCTGCCCCTCACCCATGCATTCGATCTCTCTCTCTCTCTCCCTCAAAAATAAATAAACTTAAAAAAGAAGCAAATGTTTTAATAAGATTAAATAGAAAATATAACATATCAGAATTTGAGGGATGCAGCTAAAGTACTTCTTAGAGGGAAATTTGTAACATTAAATGTTTACATTAGAAAATAGAAGAGATCTTGGTACCTGGCTGGCTCAGTTGGTAAAGCATGCAATTCTTGATCTTGGGGTTGTGAGCCCAGAGAGTTGTGAGTTCAAGCCCCATGGTGTGGGTAGATATTACCTAAAAAACAAACAAAATACAAACAAACAAAACCCTACATGAGAATAATCTATCAAAAAGTAAAATAGATCTCAAATCAATCATGTAGATTTTGGAGCACCTGGGTGGCTCAGTCGGTTGAACATCCAACTCTTGCTTTCAGCTCAGGTCATGATTCCAGGATTGTGGGATCAAGCCCTGAGTCAGGCTCCATGCTGAATCTAGAGCCTGCTTAAGACTCTCCCTCTCTCTGTCTTTATCTCTCTCTCTCTTTCTCTTTCTGCTCCTCTCTCCCCTGTTCACACTTTCTCTCTCTCAAATAACAAATAAAAATAAATTTTAAAATGTTTTAAATGTAAATCTTGACCTTGAGAATCTAAAGAAAGGAGAGCAAATCAAGCTCAAGCAAACAGAAGAAAAAAAACAGTAAGAATAACAGCATATATCAAGTAAATGGAAAATCGATAGAGATCATCAATTAAATCAACATCTGGCTTTTTGAGAGGATCAATAAAATATATAAACTTTGAACAAGTCTGATAAAAAGAAAAGAGAAGACACAAACTACTAATATCAGGAAGGAAAGAGAGAAAATCCCTACAGATCTTACAGATATTAAAAAGATAATAATAAAGTATTGTGAACTATATATCAAAAAATCTGATAAATAAAGTCATTGAAACCACAAACTACAAAGATCACTCAAGAAGAAATAGATGTCTAGAGTAGTTCTATATCTATGAAAATGTTGGAATTTGTAGTTAAAAACCTGCTTACGAAGGAAACTCCAGGCCCAGATGCTTTATTGGTAAATTCTACCAAACATTTAAGAAAGAAATAATACCAACTGTAGAAAATGGAAGTGGAAAGAATATTTCTCAAACTATTTTATGAAGGCAGAATTATTCTGATACCAACCTAGACAAAGATATTACAAGAAAAGAAAGGTACAGGTAAGTATCCCTCATGAATATAAATCCAAAATTTTAGCAAATTAAACCCGGAAATATATAAAAGGGATAATATATCATGATCAAGTAAGGTTTATCCTTATAAACCTTATAAATATAAATCCAAAATTTTAGCAAATTAAACTCAGAAATATATAAAAGGGATAATATATCATGATCAACTAAGGTTTATCCCTGGTTAAAGGGATGGTCCAACAATAAAAACAATTGATCAGCTTAATCAGTGCAATATTAAAAAGAAACCTGGAACTAAAACAAACCTATGATTGTCTTAATAGATGCACCCCAAAAAGGGGGAGGGCAATTTTAAAAATCCACCACTCATTCCTGAGAAAAGATCTCAACAATCCAGGGATAGAAGGGAACTTCCACATTCTGATAAAGGGTATCAATGAAAGACCTACAGCTAAAATCAAAATTCATGATGAAAGACTGAACACTTTTCCCATAAGTTCAGTAACAAGGCAAAGATGGCTTCTCTCACCATTGCACTGCAGAAAGTTCAATAGGACAAGACAAAATATACAAGATTGGAAAAGAAGGAGTAAAAGTCTTCAGTTGCAGGCAATATGGATTTTGCAAAAAAAAAAAAAAATGTTATTAGAATAAGTGAGTTAGGCAATGTTGCAGATGCAAGATAAATACACAAAAGTCAGTTGTATTTCTATATCCTAGCAATGAATAATCAGAAATTGGAATTATAAAGAGCAAAATCAGTCACAATCGCATCCCCACCAAAATGAAAGATTTAAGGATAAGTATGACAAAACATATATAAAACGTGTAGCCTCAAAATTACAAAGTATTGCTGAGAGAAATTTTAAGAGATATAAACAAATTGAGAGAGATATGTCTATGAATTGAAAAAAATTAATGCCAATTCATACTAAATTAACCTATAGATTTGATTCAGTCTCATGCAAAATCCCAGCAGACTTCTTTTGTAGAAGTTGACAAACTGATTCTAAAATCTATATGGAGATTTAAAGTACTTAGAATAGCCAAAAACAACTTTGAAAAAGAACAAATTTGGACTAACACCACCTGACCTCAAGACTTATTATAAAGCTACAGTAATCAAGACAGTGTGGTATCGGCATCAACACAAATATATATATACACATATATTTACATACATATATGTATATATATATATATATAATTGTTTTTAACAAAGGTGCAAAGGCAATTCAATGGAGAAAAGACAGTCTTTTCAACAAATGGATATCCATATGCAAAAATGAACTGAGAGTCATACCTCATTTCATACACAAAAATTAACTCAAAATGGATTATAGATCAAAATATAAAACCTAAGACGATGACACTGCTAAAAGAAAACATAGGATAAAATATTCACAACCCTGAAATAGGCAAAGAGTTCTTAGATACAACACCAAAAGCTCAATTCATAAAAGAAAAAAAAAAGATACATTGACTATCATCAAAATTAAGAACTGCTTTTCAAAAGACACTGGTAATAAAAATCAAAAGATAAGGGGCGCCTGGGTGGCGCAGTCGGTTAAGCGTCCGACTTCAGCCAGGTCACGATCTCACGGTCCGTGAGTTCAAGCCCCGCGTCAGGCTCTGGGCTGATGGCTCGGAGCCTGGAGCCTGTTTCCGATTCTGTGTCTCCCTCTCTCTCTGCCCCTCCCCCGTTCATGCTCTGTCTCTCTCTGTCCCAAAAATAAATAAACGTTGAAAAAAAAAATTAAAAAAAAAAAATCAAAAGATAAACCACAGACTGGGAAAAATATACATCTGATAAAGGAATCATATGCAGAATATGTAAAGAATTGTCAACAACCTATAAAAAGGAAACAACCTAGCTAAAAGAAAAAATGGGCAAGAAAGCTGAAAACCCAGTTTGCCAAAGAATGATATGGACATATCATATGAAAATATGCTCAGTAACATTAGTCATTAAAGAACTACAAATTAAAACCACAATTAGATACCACTATATACCTATCCGAATGGCTAAAATTAAAAATTAAAAATCTTACCAAGTGCTTCTAAAATGTGGGGATTACCAACTGCTGATGAGAATGTACAGCAACTAGAATTTTCTTACACTGCTGGTGGGAATGAAAAATGGTACAGCCACTTTGGAAAAGGTTGGTAGTTTTTTATTCCCAGACCTAGCAGTCCCAGACCTAGTTATTTATCCCAGTCCCAGACCTAGTTATTTATCCTAGAGAAAGACGTGCACATGTTTACACCTGAGTTATATTATAGCAGTTTTAGTTATAATCAACAACCACTAAAAATAACTGAAATGTCCATCAACTGGTGAATGGGTAAACAAACTGTGCCCTATCCATGCAATGGAACACCACTCGGCGATCAAAAGGTGCAAACATGCAATGACATGGATAAAAAGCATTGTACTAAGTCAAAGATGCCAGACACAAAGGGTGACACACTGTAGGATTCCATTTATATGACTTTCTAGAAAAGGCAAAACTGAAGAGCCAGATTGCAATGGTGGCAAGGGTGAGGTTGGGGGAAAGGGGTTGACTACAAAAGGTCACAAAGGAAATTTTTTGTGGCAATAGAAACATCATACATCTTGGTTGTGGTGATGTGTTACCTGACATATGTACATTCATCAAACTCATCAATTTGTACACCCCAGTATGTACCCAAAGAATATGAAAACACTAATTTGAAGGGATATATGCACCCCTATGTTTATTGAAGCATTATGTACAATAGCCAAAGTATGGAAGCAGCCCATGTGTCTATCAACAGATGAACAGATAATGAAGATGTGGTATGTATGTGTGTGTGTGTGTATAATATTTTTATTATACGATATATATAACAAATTATGTATATATAATGGAATATAATTCATCCATAAAAAAGAATGAAATCTTGCCATTTGCAACAACATAGATCGATCTAAACAGGATAATGCTAAGTGAAACAAGCCAGAGAAAAACACAAATGCCATATAATTTCACTCATACATGGAATTTAACAAACGAACAAAGGGGGGAAAAGGAGAGAGAGAGAGAGAGACAAACCAAGAAATGGACTCTTAACTATAGAGAACATACTTGTGGTTACCAGAGGTGGGGGATAATGGGTGAAATAGGGAAAGGGGATTAAAAGCACACTTATCATGGTGAGCACAGAGCAACGTACAGAATTGTTGAATCATTATATTGTACACGAAACTAACATAACACTGCATGTTAACCACACTGGAATTAAAAATTGTTTTAAAGCTGTACACTCCAAAAAAGGGAATTTACTGTATGTGAATTATTCCTCAAATAATCTGACCTAGAAAACGTCTCTGGGGAATTCCCATTGCTCTTAGGATAAAATCTAAACTCTTAAACATGGCCTATCAGGATATATCCTCTGCATGCTTCTCCAGCCTCATGCTTTTGAAGAACATTTGATGACATTGTAGAAAATTCTTGGAATAAAATATTAAGTGAAAAACAATATGTGTAAGTCAGTTTTGCGCTTGTATCAAATTTGTGTTTGCTATATACACATATGTGTGGGGAAAAAAACTACTGACGGAAAGTATGTAAAAATGTTAATGGTTTGCTCTGGGACATAGACTTAGCGATTTATGCTATCCTCTTTTGTTTATTCATGTGTTATTCCTATTATGACTCCTGCTATTATCTATTATCTCATCTTTTAGAAACAGCCCATAGTCTTTGGCTCTTTGACTCTCAATTTCTGTTCCTTCTCCTTTTCTCTGGTCCTTCCCCACCATCCCCTGATCCTACTCTCCCTCCCGAGCCAGAAGCTTCTGTAGCCCCAAGACAGACCCTCCCCTTTATGACTCTCCCAGGAGATCTATGGGTTTGAATTGATATGCTCCAGGGGCTGAGATTTCTAGGAGCTCTATGGGAGGCAGGCAAAGAGTAGGGGTGCTGCCCTGGCAAAAGGGATTGCAACCTTCCACCTTTGAAGCCTTTGTAGGTAACAGATCACAAAATAACCAAGCGAAGATGGAGCCTTGCCGAATACCATAGAGTTACCTTGTGTATATTGTGTTGATTTTATAATCAATTTTTTAAAAAGAATACTATTCTCTGAAGTTAGTAACTTAGCAAGACTATTGCAGTGGAATTCACTGCTATCTCTCCAGGGTCTCAAACAGTCCCTGGCACCTGGAGGCATTCAATAATATTTGTTGATTGAATGAAAACCAGAAGGGCTGATGATGAACAAGTAAACCAGTGAACGAATGAGAATAAAGGTAAATGAACAGAAACAAGAGTCAGGAGGTTTGGAGTAGAGGAAGTTGATACAGTAGCTGAGGAGCATATTTTGGAAAAAAAATTTTCCAAAATTTTGGAATAATAGCTAGATTGGATTATAGCTATTATTGGATAGATTGGATAATAGCTAGAGGGGGACAGAGAATCCAGATGGGAGTTTTGGCTTGTTTTGGGTTTATTTGTTTAGAATGAGAAGGTCTTTACCATGTTCATAATCTGAGGAGAAAGAACCAGCAGGGAAAGAGAGAGCAGAGACTACCAGGAAGAGGGAGAGGTGATCAATGCTACCGTGGAGTCCCAAAGAAGATGAGGGAAAATGAGATGGGAACACAGTAATACTGTTGGTAGGAGAAGAGGCTCCCCAGCCTCTTGAGACTCGGGACTGGTGTGGATTCACAAGAGGGTGTGGGAGATGGTGAGAGAATTGGACAAATTGCTTAGGTGAAGTAGCAGATTAGGGCGACTGCTGGGAGGACGGAGCAGGAAGTAATAAATGAAGAGCTGATAAGACAAGGAAGAGGGGTTAATGAAGAGAAGCAAAAAGATGACTGGCAAAACTGAGGGCCTGTCCGAACCCAGAAATATGAATTTGTGGCTGCCCCACTTGACGGACACATGGGCCTCTCCAAGAGTTCACTATCACCTCAAGATCGATGGGTTAGAGTGGGATTGACTCCAGGTTAGCAGTTTGCAAGGGATGTAAAGGACATGAGGCTGAGGAGCTGGGGATGCTGCAGAAGGAGAGATTCAGTCAGGGCTTCTGAGAACCCAGCTCGTAGCTCATAAGATGCCCCAGAGTCCTTATCAGAGTGGTACATGGGAAGCTTTGTTCCTGTGTCCCTTGTGAACTCAAGGACAACCCAAACCAAGGAAGGGAGCATTGTCCAGTGAGAGTGAGAACTGCATTACTTTCTTCTTGGTCTTTGATTCACAGATACATTTCATCCTAATGCTTCAACAACATTGGTTACAAATGTGCTGCTGCCCTTTCATAAACTATGAATCTAACTCATCTGAACTTTACCTCCCGATGTGTGAACCAACAAGACAATGGGGCAACAGTGAATTGATGTCATTTCTAACAAGCACTTGTGAGCTCCAAATAAGTATAAAGGATGAGATGATCTAAAAAGGAAGGCCTCATCATATCTGATGAAGTTATTAATGTCTAAAAGACCACTTTTATTATTTTTTTCATGACTCCAAATTTATTCTGCAAGACAATGTGTGCAGATGAGAGTTATATTTTTTGTTTTTTAAAAATTTTTTTAATTTACATCTAAATTAGTTAGCATATAGTGCCACAATGATTTCAGGAGTAGATTCCTTAATGCCCCTAATTCCTCAATGGGTAACCATTTAGCCCATCCTCCCTCCCACAATCCCTCCAGTAACCCTCTGTTTGTTTTCCATATTTAAGAGTCTCTTATGTTTTGTCCCCCTCCCTGTTTTTATATTATTTTTGCTTCCATTCCTTTATGTTCATCTGTTTTGTATCTAAAAGACCACCTTAAAAAAATTAATAACAACTGACAGGTAGTTTGGTAACAACATTAGGAATCAGACACCTTGGGTCTTAGATTTGGTTCTACAATTAACAAGTTGTATGACCTTGAGAAAAGCACTCACTGATACTTGGAACAAAAGGATCAAGCAAGATGCTTTTTAAAATTCCTTCCAATTTTACAGACTTCTATTTTTGAGGATTTGTATCAAATTCAAGACCATCTCAGTACATACATATAACAAACACTTCATAAATGGTATTGAACCAAAGGTGAACATTAGGAAACCAAATAGAAAACACAGTTATCCTTGAAAGAATTCATGGGTCACATATGTCCATCCTTGTGAATCTGGAGACCATCTGGGAGAGAGATTAGCATCAGACTCAGTCTCTCCCTCTCTCTCTCTCTCTCTCTCTCTCTCTCTCTCTGTCTCTCTCTCTCTCAGGCATCTCTTTAAAAAGCCTTACAATTGATTAGGCCGGGCCCACCCAGGATACTCTCTAACTTAAAGACAACTGATTAGGTACTTTAATTACATCTTTAAAACCTCTTCATAGAAGCATCTTGGTTAGGTTTGGTTAAATAACTGAGAAAGGGTGTGTGTGTGTGTGTGTGTGTGTGTGTGTGTGTGTGTGTGTATGCGTGTGTGTGTGCATGTGTGCATGCTTGCATTTTCAGAAGTCTCCCCTTTCCCTTCTATTCTCCAGCTCTCCTGAGAGAATATCTCCTGTGGCCTATTCTACTAGAAAAGGAATACTAGAGAAGGAATTCCGGATACATCTGTAGTTTAGCCCAGTCAATCCACAGAGCCACAGAGCCAACCCAATGACTAAGAAAGCATTATAAAGGAAATAAAGAGGAAACTAATATTTATACCCCTGCACAGCAACCACCAAAAGGCACACAATGTAGTTGTTAAAATACCAGCACTTGAAATGAAGTTGCCTGGGTTTGAACCTCAACTTGCGGGTAATATTACTCTTGGAAAATTTCTTGATCTCTCTTTGTCTCAGTTTCTTCTTTAGTAAAATGAAAGATAAAATAGCACCTAACTCCTAGAGATGCTGGGGGGACTAAATTGAAAAACTGCGTGGACTAAGATTGGATTGCATGCCTGGTACAGAATAAGCAGTCACTGTTACTATCATGTGGCATCTACTTCGTATACTCTTCCTCACTTAATAGTGCACTTCATCATTCAATAAATATTAATCAAACATCTACTGTGCAGCCACTGGGAACAGAACAAAGGACAACAGCCATGGTCCCTGCCCTCAATGACTTTGTAGTGAACAAATAAGTGGTGAACAAATAAGAAGTCATTCTAAGACAGTGCGATAAGCACCAGGAAGTTCACCATAACCCAGAGGGGTAGGTAATGTCATTCTTTTATAGACGAGTGAGCCAAAATTTGTTGAAATTAAGGAATTAGCTCAGAATTATATAACATACTAGTTTGCCAGTGCTGCCATAACAAAGTTCCACACACTAGGTGGCATAAACAACAGAAACTTATTGTCTCACAGTTTTGGGGGCTAGAAGTCCAAGGCCAAGGTGTCGGCAGGGTTAGTTACTTCTAAGGGTTGTGAGGGAGAATCTGTCCCATGTCTCTCTCTGAACTTTGGTTTGCTGACAATCTATGCGTCCCTTGGCTTGTAGAACATCACCCCCATCTCTGCCTTCACGTTCATTCACATGGTGTTCTCTGTGTGTGTAGATATGTCCCAGTTTCCCCCTTTTATAAGGATACCAGCCATAATGGATTAGTGGCCCAGCCTACTCCAATATGACCTCATCTTAAATAATCATGCATGTATGACTCTATTCCCAAATAAGGAGGTTAGAACTTCAACATATAAATTGGGGGTGGGGGGGGAGGATGCACAATTGAGCCCATAACAGATCTTAGGTAGCAAAAGAAGAAGCCAAACCCAAGTCTGTCTAATCTGTCTGATTCAGAGGCCATGTATCACCCCTGTTCACTCTGGGTAATAGATGTATAATGGACTATTAGAAGAGAACTGGGGACCTTGGGGTCTATCCTTGACCTGTGAGAAAGCCCTGTGAACAGCAAACTATCTAATCTGTTCAACATTTCGCAGGTGCATCAGACTGAATCGCCCACTGGTATTTTTAACTGACACTCTAATTTGTAAAGCAAAGTGGCACTCCTCATTTGGTGAAATCTACAGCTCATGTCCACCGGGAACTTAAGACCCATAAACGTATCAATGTAACCAATTTTGAAAGTAAAGCATCAGGCTAGTTTATTTGGAAAATTTCTGCCCATTTAAAATTAGCCTGCTCCTTTGCAAGAAAAGTTCAATTAGTCAGTTAAGATGTGGAGAAAATCTAATTTCTAGTTTAGACAAATCCAAAAAGGTTGGCGGAGAATACTTTGGTTGCATTTCAAGTATCCTGTTGGTACTTCAATCATGCTTCTCTCTTGAAACTGCTTCATGATTTTATTGTTACTCTCTTATTGCGTGTACCAAATAGTGGGGAGAGATCGTGCTTAGGCCATTGTTTTCATATTATTCATAATTTTCAATAACCGTCATTTTAAAACTTCAGTATTCGTTGCACATACATTTGCCTGACTTGCTATCTATGTGTCCCTAAAGAAAAGTGTTTCCAACATCCACCTCGGAGAATGGCATATGGAGGCTGTCAATAAATATGTGGAGAACTGAACTGTATTTCCAACATATTTTTTATGTTATTTTATGTTTTTATTTTATTTTATTTTATTTTATTTTATTTCATTTCATTTTATTTTAGAGAGAGAGAGTGAATGGGGGAGAGTGTTTTGAATTTAGAATCAGGTGGGGGGGCAGAGAGAGAGAGAAAGAGAGAGAGAGGCCCAAGCAGGCTCCACACTCAGCATGGAGCCTGATGCGGAGTTCTATCCCACAACCCTGCAATCATGACCTGAGCCAAAATCAAGAGTTGGTCGCTCAACTGACTGAGCCACCCAGGCACCCTTTTCCAACATCTTTAAATATGCAATGTGTCTAAAGACTAAAGAACAAATCACAATCAATTAAAATTCATTCATTAGCTTCTGTCATTTGAAACCTTTTTTTTTTTTAAGTTTATTTATTTTGAAAGGGAGAGGTAGGGAGGGGCAGACAGAGAGGGAGAGAGAGAGAGGATCCCAAGCAAGTTCCACATGGTCAGTGCAGAGCCAGATGAGGGGCTCGAATTCACAAACCACGAGACCATGACCTGAGCTGAAATCAAGAGTCGGTAGCTTAACCAGCTGAGCCACCCAGGCATCCCTGCTTGAAACTTATTTAGGAAAGATTTAGGCTCTTTCACTGTGAAAGAACTAAAGTGTACGTTTTCGAAAAATGAATAAATATTTGCAGTTCTATTTTAACAGCAGTGATCATTTAATTAAAATCTTTTGCCTTCTACAAAAATATGAATAATCGCTAGGTCTTTCAGTCAATATATTCATGTCTCAAAAAAAGCAAGCAGGATCTGGGGTTTTGTGTTATACAAGAGTATCAAAGTTCACGATTTTGCTAGCAAATCTTTCCTGTTGTATATAATACCTGTTGTTTTGCCTTTAACCTTGGCTCTTCATTCATTCTAACCTGTCCATAAGGGCAGGGCAAGTGCTTGCCAAATGAGTACGTGGAGGCCAGGCCTTGCCAGAGATAAGGCCGGAACAATTCCACCCAGTTCAGACATGGGGGATGAGTTTAACCTGCGATTAATGTGGAACATCATAGTGGCTAAGTGTTTTGAATTTAGAATCAGGAGGATTTGAATTTGAATCCCAGTTCTGTTACTCACCTGCTGTATGAGCTGGGGCAAGTTACTTAACCTCTCTGGAATCTCATCTGCAATCTGAATATCATATTTATACTTACCTCATAGGGCTGATAAAAAATTAAATAAGGTAGTGGATATAAAGCATTTAGCATCCTAATAAAATAAGGGTTTAATAAATGATAGCTATTAATAAATACTTCATGAAGTGAAAAGTTTGAATTATGGGATATTTGTTACAGATTTATTACTTTAATATGTATTTAATAACTAAATTACACACAATGACTAATTATAATAATTTTTGACATAATTATCAACAGACATTTCTGAAAACCTACTTAATTCAGAGCACTCAGTGCCATGGGCTAGGGAAAAGAAGGGGTAAATAATTATTTAGTTGGAGAAGTAAGTCTTTTATCTTTCGAATCTCTGTATAGAAGCAATTCCTTTATGAGAGGCAATCAAACACTCAGAGAAAATGCAGCCAAAATACATGGGAAAACATTATAGAGGAAGTTAATTAAAAACAATACTATTTTGGGGCGCCTGGGTGGCTCAGTCGGTTAAGCATCCGACTTCAACTCAGGTCACGATCTCGCGGTCCGTGAGTTCGAGCCCTGCGTTGGGCTCTGGGCTGATGGCTCAGAGCCTGGAGCCTGCTTCCGATTCTGTGTCTCCCTCTCTCTGACCGTCTCCCATTCATGCTCTGTCTCTCTGTCTCAAAAATAAATAAACGTTTAAAAAAAATACGATTTTGTACTTATAATGTTTGTGGTATTTGTCAACTTTTAAGCGTATGTTTTCCATGCTTTATTATCTTATTCTAAATAAAGGCTTAATTTCTTATATGGTATTTTATTTTTTATTTTTTTAATTTACATCCAAATTAGTTAGCATATAGTGCAACAATGATTTCAGGAGTATATTTCTTAATGCCCCTTACCCATTTAGCCCATCCCCCCCATCCCACAACCCCTCCAGCAACCCTCAGTTTGTTTTCCATATTTAAGAGTCTTTTATGTTTTGTCCCCCTACTTGTTTTTATATTATTTTTGCTTTCCTTCCCTTGTGTTCATCTGTGTCTGTGTCTTAAAGTCCTTATATGAGTGAAGTCATATGATATTTGTCTTTCTCTGACTAATTTCGTTTAGCATAATACCCTCTAGGTCCATCCACATAGTTGCAAATGGCAAGATTTCATTCTTTTTGATTGCCGAGTAATACTCCATTGTATATATATACCACATCTTCTTTATCCATTTATCCATCAAGGGACACTTGGGCTCTTTCCATACTTTGGCTATTGTTGATAGTGCTGCTATAGACATTGGGGTGCATGTGTCCCTTCGAAAGAGCATACCTGTATCCTATGGATAAATACGTAGTAGTGCAATTGCTGGGTTGTAGGTTAGTTCTATTTTTAATTTTTTGAGGAACTTCTATACTGTTTTCCAGAGTGGCTGCACCAGCTTGCGTTGCCACCAACACCGCAAAGAGATCCTCTTTCTCTGCATCCTCGTCGACATCTGTTGTTGCCTGAGTTGTTAATGTTAGCCATTCTGACAGGTGTGAGGTGATATCTCATTGTGGTTTTGATTTGTATTTCCCTGATGATAAGTGATGTTGAGCATTTTTTCATGTGTCGGTTGGCCATCTGGATGTCTTCTTTGGAGAAGTGTCTATTCATATCTTTTGCCCATTTCTTCACTGGATTATTTGTTTTTTGGGTGTTGAGTTTGATAAGTTCTTTATACATTTTGGATACTAATGCTTTATCTGATATGTCTTTTGCAAATATCTTCTCCCATTTTGTTGGTTGCCTATTAGTTTTGCTGACTGTTTCCTTCACTGTGCAGAAGTTTTTATTTTGGTGAGGTCCCAATAGTTCATTTTTGCTTGCCTCTGGAGACATGTTGAGTAAGAAGTTGCTGCGGCCAAGATCAAAGAGGTTTTTGCCTGCTTTCTCCTCGAGGATTTTGATGGCTTCCTGTCTTACATTTAGGTCTTTCACCCATTTAGAGTTTATTTTTGTGTATGGTGTAAGAAAGTGGTCCAGGTTCATTTTTCTGCATGTCGCTGTCTAGTTTTCCCAGCACCACTTGCTGAAGAGACTGTCTTTATTCCATTGGATATTCTTTCCTGCTTTGTCAAAGATTAGTTGGCCATATGTTTGTGGGTCTACTTCTGGGTTCTCTATTTTGTTCCATTGATCTGAGTGTCTGTTTTTGTGCCAGTACCATACTGTCTTGATGATTACAGCTTTGTAGTATAGCTTGAAGTCTGGGATTGTGGTGCCTTCTGCTTTGGTTTTATTTTTCAAGATTCCTTTGGTTATTTGGGGTCTTTTCTGGTTCTATAAAAATTTAGGATTATTTGTTCTAGCTCTGTGAAGAAGGCTGGTGTTATTTTGATAGGGATTGCATTGAATATGTAGATTGCTTTGGGTAGTATTAGCATTTTAACAATATTTTTCTTCCTATCCAGGTGCATGGAATCTTTTTCCTTTTTTTGTGTATGTGTGTCTTCTTCAGTTTCTTTCATAAGATTTCTATACTTGTCAGCGTATAGATTTTTTAACCTCTTTGGTTAGATTTATTCCTAAGTATTTCATGGCTTATTGTGCAATTGTAAATAGGATCGATTCCTTGATTTCTCTTTCTGTTGTTCATTGTTGGTGTATAGGAATGCAACCAATTTCCGTGCATTGATTTTATATCCTGCCACTTTGTTGAATTCATGAATCAATTCTAGCAGTTTTTTGGTAGAATCTTTAGGGTTTTCCACACAGAATATTTTGTCATCTGCGAAGAGTGAAAGTTTGACCTCCTCCTGGCCAATTTGGATGTCTTTTATTTCTTGGTGTTGTCTGATTGCAGAGGCTAAGACTTCCAATACTATGTTGAATAACAGTGGCAAGAGTGGACATCCCGTCATGTTCCTGACCTTAGGGGCAAAGCTCTCAGTTTTTCCACATTGAGAATGATATTAGCATTAGGTCTTTTGTATATGGCTTTTATGATCCCAAGGTATGATCCTTCTATCCCTACTTTCTTGAGGGTTTTTATCAAAAATGGATGTTGTATTTTGTCAAATGCTTTCTCTGCATCTATTGAGAGGATCATATGGTTCTTGTCCTTTCTTTCATTGATGTGATGAATCAGGTTCATTGTTTTGTAGCTATTGAACCAGCCCGACATCCAAGGCATAAATCCCACTTGGTCGTGGTGAATAATTTTTTTAATGTATTGTTGGATCCAGTTGGCTAATATCTTGTTGAGGATTTTTGCATCTGTGTTCATCAGGGAAATTGGTCTATAGTTCTCCTTTTTAGTGGGGTCTCTGTCTGGTTTTGGAATCAAGGCAATGCTGGCTTCATAGAAAGAATTTGGAAGTTTTCCTTCCATTCTACTTTTTGGAACAGCTTCAAGAGAATAGGTTTTAACTCTTCCTTAAATGCTTGGTAGAATTCCCCTGAAAAGCCATCTGGCCCTGGGCTCTTGTTTTTTGGCAGATTTTTGCTTACTAAGTCGATTTCTTTACTGGTTATGGGTCTGTTCAAATTTTCTATTTCTTCCCGTTTCAGTTTTGGTAGTGTATATGTTTCTAGGAATTTGTCCATTTCTTCCAGATTGCCCGTTTTATTGGCATATAATTGCTCATAATATTCTCTTATTATTGTTTTCATTTCTGCTGTGTTGGTTGTGATCTCTCTTCTTTCATTCTTGATATTATTTATTTGGGTCCTTTCCTTTTTCTTTTTGATCAAACTGGCTAGTGGTTTATCAATTTTGTTAATTCTTTCAAAGAACCAGCTTCTGGTTTCATTGGTCTGTTCTACTGTTATTTTGGTTTTGATAGCATTGATTTCTGCTCTAATCTTTATTATTTCCTGTCTTCTGCTGGGTTTGGGTTCTATTTGCTGTTCTTTTTCCAGCTCTTTAAGGCGTAAGGTTAGGTTGTGTATCTGAGATCTTTCTTCCTTCTTTAGGAAGGCCTGGATTGCTATATACTTTCCTCTTATGACCGCCTTTGCTGCGTCCCAGAGGTTTTGGGTTGTGGTGTTATCATTTTCATTGGCTTCCATGAACTTTTAAATTTCCTCTTTAACTTCTTGGTTAGTGCGTTCATTCTTTAGTAGGATGTTCTTTAGTCTCCAAGTATTTGGTACCTTTCCAAATTTTTCTTGTGGTTGATTTCGAGTTTCATAGTGTTGTGGTCTGAAAATATGCACGGTATGATCTCCATCTTTTTGTATTTACTGAGAGCTGATTTGTGTCCCAGTATGTGGTCTATTCTGGAGAATGTTCCATGTGCACTGGAGACGAATGTATATTCCACTGCTTTAGGATGAAATGTTCTGAGTATATCTGTTAAGTCCATCTGGTCCAGTGTGTCATTCAAAGCCATTGTTTCCTTTTTGATTTTTTTATTAGATGATCTGTCCATTGCTGTGAGTGGGGTGTTGAAATCTCCTACTAATATGGTATTATTAGGAATGAGTTTCTTTATGTTTGTGATTAATTGATTTATGTATTTGAGTACTTTCACATTTGGTGCATAAATGTTAACAATTGTTAGGTCTTCTTGGTGGATATACCCCTTGATTATGATATAATGCCCTTCTTCATCTCTTGATATAGTCTTTATGTTAAAGTCTAGAGTGTCCAATATAAGTATGGCTACTCCAGCTTTCTTTTGTTGACTGTTAGCATGATAGATGGTTCTCCATCCCCTTATTTTCAATCTGAAGGGGTCTTTAGGTCTAAAGTGGGTCTCTTGTAAGCAGCATATAGATGGATCTTGTTTTCTTATCCATTCTGTTACCCTATGTCTTTTGATTGGAGCATTGAGTCCATTGACATTCAGAGTGAATACTGAAAGATATGAATTTATTGCCATTATGTTGCTTGTAGCGTTGGAGTTTCTGGTGGTGGTCTCTGGTCCTTTCTAGTCTTTGTTGGTTTTGGTCTTTATTTATTTGTGTTTTTTTTTTTCATCTTTTCTCCCCTCAGAGAGTCCCCCTTAAAATTTCTTGCAGCGATGGTTTAGTGGTCACAAACTCCTTTAATTTTTGTTTGTCTGGGAAACTTTTTATCTCTCCTTCTCTTTTGAATGACGGCCTTGCTGGATAAAGAATTCTTGGCTGCATATTTTTCTGATTCAGCACATTGAATATATCCTGCCACTCCTTTCTGGCCTGCCAAGTTTCTGTGGGTAGGTCTGCTGCAAACCTGATCTGTCTTCCCTTGTAGGTTAAGGACTTTTTTTCCCTTGCTGCTTTCATGATTCTCTCCTTGCCTGAGTATTTTGTGAATTTGACTATGATATGCCTTGTTGATGGTCGGTTTTTGTTGAATCTAATGGGAGTCCTCTGTGCTTCCAGGATTTTGATGTCTGTGTCTTTCCCCAGGTTAGGAAAGTTTTCCACTATGATTTGCTCACATCACCCTTCTACCCCTATTTCTCTCTTCCTCTTCTGGGACCCCTATGATTCTGATGTTGTTCCTTTTTAATGAGTCGCTGATTTCTCTAAGTCTTATATCGTGCTCTTTTGCCTTAATCTCCCTCTTTTTTTCTGCTTCATTATTCTCCATAAATTTCTCCTTTATATTGCTGATTCTCTGTTCTGCCTCATGCATCCTTGCTGCCATGACATCATTGGAGATGGCAGCTCAGTTAAGGCATTTTTTATTTCATCCTGACTAACTTTTATTTCTTTTATCTCTGCAGAAAGGGATTCTAATCTATTTTTTACTCCGGCTAGTATCTTATTATTGTGATTCTAAATTCTGGTTCAGACATCTTGCTTATATCTGTGTTGGTTAAGTCCCTGGCTTTCATTTCTTCCTGCTCTTTCTTTTGGGGTGAATTCCTTCATTTTGTCATTTTTAAGGGAGAAAAGGAATTAATGAGGTTAAAAAAAATTAAAATTAAAAAAAAATTAAAATTTAAAAAAGTATTAAAATTAAAAAATTAAGCACACACACACACACAAATCACATAAATGATGCTAGGTCCTAGGTATGTTTTCGTCTGAGTGTTGAAAGGGGCTTGATAGATTAGAGAAAAGGGGGGAAAGAAAAAAAAAGGAAATCATTTGAAAATTTGACAAAATGAATACACTGAAGTAGACTAAAATGAAATGAGGGAAGTAAAATAGAATTTGAAAAAATTTACACAAAAATAAAAAATATAGTAGAAAAAAATTAAATAAAAATATTTTTAATAAAAATTGAAAATAAAAATGAATTTTTTCTCTTTCTGTATTCAAGAAAAGAAAAGAAACGAAGAAGAGAAAAAAGAAAAAGAAGGAAAATTGAATAGATAGACTGGTGAACAGACTGAAGTATGACTAAAGTTACTTTGTTTTCCCCTAGAAGTCAGAATATGTAGTGCTTTATAGTCCGTAAACTAAGCAGGCGGAGAGACTTGTGTTCCTGAAGAGCGAGGTTGGCCCAGTCTGGCGGGACTCCATATAATGGCTCCATTCTCCACAAGATGGCACTGCTGAGCTTACTGAGGTGAATTGTGGTGGCGCTTGTAGGTGTGTGTGCACGCGTGCGCGCGAATGCGCGGGAGTAGTGAAAATGGCGTCACCCAGGTACCCAGTCTCTAGTATCAGAACTCTGTTCTCCCTGATCAGCAATCACGCACCTGTCCTTTGTCTTTGGCTTCCGTCTACTCCTTGCTTTTAAACTGTCCGTGACCAAGCCCCAGGCAGAACCTCTCTCCTGAGTTTTGTCTCAGATGTGGCTGTTTCCCCGGGGCCCTTACTTCTGAGGGACTGTGGCTTTGACCCCTTCTGCCCCTCTCCAGAGATTCTCACCGAGCACCGGCTGGGAGCCAGCGGCACCCAGGAACATTTGTGGGACCGTGTTGCTGTCAATGCCAAGAGTGCAGCTGGGTGCCAGCCCACCCCAGAAAAAGTTGATGCGATCATGTAGCAGCAGCGTTTCAGGGATTATGGAAAATCACAACACACATCTGGCACCAGGCTCCACCCTTAACGACCTTGTTCCAGCACCAGCGAATGTGGTTGTTCTCCTGGATCCCCTGGGCCTTGCCTTTGGGGGAGCCACACAGCCTCTACCAGGTGTCCTCCCAACAGGGGAACTGCCTCTCCCCATGTGGCCTGAAAAACCCTGGACCCCACTCTGCTCCTGGGGATTCGCCCTTCCCACCAGAGCACCGCCAGGTATCGAGCTGTGGAGTTGCAGACTCTGTACTCCCTTTGTTTACAGTCTTAATGGAATTTAAACCCTCTCCTTTCTCCTTTCTCCCTTTTTCCATTTTTAGTTCAGTCCCTGCAGCTGTTTCAACTTTTCCACTTTCTCTCCAGCCACTTTTGGGGGGAGTGCTTTTCTCGTATTCTCCATCTTCCCCCCCCCCCCATCTCCATCTTCTTTCTGCATGCAAAAGATTGTTGTGTTAATACTCAGATCAGTTTTCTTGGTGTGCAGGATGGTTTAGTGTTGGTCTGGCTGTATTTCGTGGATGCAAGACACAGAAAAAACTACCATACTGTTCTGCCACATTGGCTCCTTCTCCAAGAAATAAGTCTTAATATAACTAGTAAAGGTCTTGAAAGGATTTCCTTAAATGACTACGTAAAAATCACTTGTGTTAGCATTTCAACTATTTCTTTGTCAGCTAGAACTTATGAGTACTTGGAGAAAATATTTTCCTGAGTAAGATAATCTTACACTTTAGTATATGCTACTAAAGGTCTATGAAAACTCACTACAGAGAGTATAAAATTAAATTTTAACTAGTATCTGTGTGAATGGCACAAAATTTAAAATTAGCAATCTGAATTGATGTGTGTTTTCTCCTTATGTGTGTTTGTATGTGTGCGGCATGACATTTCTATATAGTACTCGCAGGAGATACCAGCATTTGGGGTCAATGTGTTAAAGGCTGTCAGGCCTGCGGGCTACTCAGAGTAGAAACAACCTTCATCCATTTTACAACTGGCAACTTCTACATTCTTTGCTACTTAGCGTTTTAGAAGTGTAGAACTATGTTTTTCTTCCCCTCCTGACAATTCTGGACATATCTCAGGTACATAGTGTTTCTCTGGTTGACAGGTTGGAGCAGAACCCTGCAGATACATCTCTTATTTAGGGCTCAGGAAATGGATCTTTTCAAAATTCTGGGTTATCATTAACTATGGACTGGCCCGGGCTGAATTATACAGGGATGGGCACGATGGTGTTCATTTTGTCAATCCCCTGACATGATCCCCTCCTTTGGATGGAGTCAGTTATTAGGAATCCAAGTCCGTGCAGAATTCAGTATTCATGAGGATCTGAGCAGGCAGCAGCATAGAGGGGATTCCAACACAATCTCATGACAGAGACACTTTGAGGGAGCCTGGCTGACTAATAGAGAACAGACCTGACCTTCAACCCTACAAATTCAAATGCAATTTGTCATCCAATATAAAATGAATTTGGCCATGTGTAATCCTGCATGATGGAGAGACCTTGTCCCAGAAAAACTCCCGAACATGAAAGAGGGGCATTGAAAAATAAAATCCACAAAATGCTTGAGAAGACTCATCAATATGCTAATAGCAAATTCCTTTTCTAAAATAATGGGCAGCCCTGTGATTCTGTGGGCGGTATAGACTCCATCATCACACAAGGCGTAGAAGTGGGAAATTGCTGCTAGTTTTCTTCCCTCCATGGAATTTGAATTATGTTTTTGTCATTTATTATGTTTTTGAATTATGTTTTTATATTTATTTTTCACTATCTCCTTTTATAACTTAAAATTAGGCCATTCTGTTATGATTATTGTGTTCTACCTCTCCCTGGATCACTGAAGAAGAAAGGTTGCATTTCAGTAGTCTTTCTCTTGTTCCAGAAACTTCTTTCCTCTGAGGACTTTCTGAGTGGGTCAGGAGACAGGACTGGATGGAACCCATCCTTTGGGAGAGGCTCAGAGAACCAAACCTGAAATTAAAGCACCTAATCACTCAAACTCTGTGAGGGTTTCAGGACTGTCCCTCTCCTTTCCACGTAGGGAGGGTTTTTTTTGTTGTTGTTGTTGTTATTGTCGTTGTTAATGTTTATTTATTTTTGAGAGGAGGGGAGCAGAGAGAGAGAGTCCCAAGCAGATTCCATACCATCAGTGCACAGCGTGGGCTCCGACGTGACAAACCATGAGATTATGACCTTAGCCAAAGTTGGACACTTAACCAGCTGAGCCAGCCAGGCGCCCCTCCACCTAGGGAGTTTTTGACTGCTTCAGCATTATCCCAAAGATCACTCTCAAAGTAAATTGCCCTTTCACTCGGTTTCTAACTGGCTTAAGTGTCACCATTAATTGTGTACCAGATATGAAAGCTGGAATGGCCTGGAAGCCCCATGAATTATGATATGCCTCAAGTTCTTTCATTTGATATTTTGGGTTCATTATTAACACCCATCTGAAAGCTTAAACTATGAAATAGATCAATCTCATAAATAGCTACAAATAATTCTCCAGTGGGTTCTTTGCACAGCATACACTTTTTCATGGAAGTTACTTGCATGATAAGAGTAAAGAAGAAAACTTCTATGGGTTTACTCTGTCTTATTTAATCTCAAAGTGTTTTTTAAATTTCTTCCCTTGCAAGACCAAGAAAATATTCAAAAATCCCACCCTTGTCTTCCAGAGACACTTCTTAAGGCACAGTAAGTTATCTTCTGTCTTGTCCTCTATACCTGTAAGAGGAGTAGCTTTACTTTCTAGAGTTCTATTTTAACGGGGAAGTCAGCGGCCCAAAATTTACCATGACTCAAGGGAATCATTATGCTGTTGAATATTTGGAAATGTGAATCTTTTTCTAAAAAGACTAGTGATGAAAATTATATGCAGTGCTTCCTTTCCCACTTTTATTGATATCAAGCTGGGCTTAAAATATAAAAGGATGAGATTTGCTGCATGTCTTTGTCATAAACCCTAGCTATGGGGGTCCCATATTCCTCACCTCCCCATATACATCTCATGCCTTAGTCACAAATTTCTCATTATCCCATAATAGCAACATATATGTTGCTATCTGGGGTATATGTCATACCCCAGAGCCATTGAATACTCTGTTTCCTTCACTTGATATGAAATTTATTGTCAAATTGGTTTCCATACAACACCCAGTGCTCCTTCCAACAGGTGCCCTCCTCAATGCCCATCACCCACCCTCCCTTCCCTCCCACTCCCCATCAACCCTCAGTTTATTCTCAGTTTTTAAGAGTCTCTTATGGTTTGGCTCTCTCCCTCTCTAACTTTTTTTTCCTTCCCCTCCCCCATGGTCTTCTGTTAAGTTTCTCAGGATCCACATAAGAGTGAAAACATATGGTATCTGTCTTTCCTGTATGACTTACTTCCCTTAACATAACACTCTCCAGTTCCATCCATGTTGCTACAAAGGGCCGTATTTCATTCTTTCTCATTGCCACATAGTATTCCATTGTGTATATAAACCACAATTTCTTTATCCATTCATCAGTTGATGGACATTTAGTCTCTTTCCATAATTTGGCTATTGTTGAAAGTGCTGCTATAACCATTGGGTACAAGTGCCCCTATGCATCATCACTCCTGTATCCCTTGGGTAAATTCCTAGCAGTGCTATTGTTGGGTTTTAGGGTAGATCTAGTTTTAATTTTTTGAGGAACCTCCACACTGTTTTCCAGAGCGGCTGCACCAGTTTGCATTCCCACCAACAGTGCAAGAGGGTTCCCGTTTCTCCACATCCTCACCAGCATCTATAGTCTCCTGATTTGTTCATTTTAGCCACTCTGACTGGCATGAGGTGGTATCTCAGTGTGGTTTTGATTTGTATTTCTCTGATGAGGAGTGATGTTGAGAATCTTTTTGTGTGCCTGTTGGCCATCCGGATGTCTTCTTTAGAGAAGTATCTATTCACTGCCCATTTCTTCACTGGATTATTTGTTTTTCGGGTGTGGGGTTTGGTGAGTTCTTTATAGATTTTGGGTACTAGCCCTTTGTCTGATATGTCATTTGCAAATATCTTTTCCCATTCTGTAAGTTTCCTTTTAGTTTTGTTGATTGTTTCCTTTACAGTGCAGAAGCTTTTTATCTTCATGAGGTCCCAATAGTTCATTTTTGCTTTTAATCCCCTTGCCTTTGGAGATGTGTCAAGTAAGAAATTGCTGCAGCTGAGGTCAGAGAGGTTTGTTCCTGCTTTCTCCTCTAGGGTTTTGATGGTTTCCTGTCCCACATTCAGGTCCTTTATTCATTTTGAGTTTATTTTTGTGAATGGTGTAAGAAAGTGGTCTAGTTTCATCCTTCTGCATGTTGCTGTCCAGTTCTCCCAGCACCATTTGTTAAAGAGACTGTCTTTTTTTCCATAGGATATTCTTCCCTGCTTTGTCAAAGATTAGTTGGCCATACTTTTGTGGATCCAATTCTGGAGTTTCTACTCTATTCCATTGGTCTATGTGTCTGTTTTTGTGCAAAAACCATGCTGTCTTGATGATTACAGCTTTGTAGTAGAGGCTAAAGTCTGGGGTTGTGATGCCTCCTGCTTTGGTCTTCTTCAATATTACTTTGGCTATTCGGGGTCTTTTGTGGTTCCATACAAATTTTAGGATTGCTTGTTCTAGCTTCAAGAAGAATGCTTGTGCAATTTGATTGGGATTGCATTGAATGTGTAGAGAGATTTGGGTAATGTTGACATTTTAACAATATTTATTCTTCCAATCCATGAGCACAGAATGTTTTTCCATTTCTTTGTATCTTCTTCAATTTCCTTCATAAACTTTCTATAGTTTTCAGCATACAGATCTTTTACATCTTTGGTTAGGTTTATTCCTAGGTATTATATGATTTTTGGTGCAATTGTGAATGGGATCAGTTTCTTTATTTGTCTTTCTGTTGCTTCATTATTAGTGTATAAGAATGCAACTGATTTCTGTACATTAATTTTGCATACTGTGACTTTGCTGAATTCATGTATCAGTTCTAGCAGACTTTTGGTGGAGTCTATCGGGTTTTCCACGTATAAATATCATGTCATCTGCAAAAGGTGAAAGCTTGACTTCATCTTTGCCAATTTTGATGCCTTTGATTTCATTTTGTTGTCTGATTGCTGATGCTAGAACTTCCAACGCTATGTTAAACAAGAGCAGTGAGAGTGGACATCCCTGTCTTGTTCCTGATCTCAGGCAGAAAGCTCTCAGTTTTTCCCCATTGAGGATGATATTAGCTGTGGGCTTTTCATAAGTGGCTTTTATGATGTTTAAGTATGTCCCTTCTATCCTGACTTTCTCAAGGGTTTTTATTAAGAAATGATGCTGAGGGGCGCCTGGGTGGCGCAGTCGGTTAAGCGTCCGACTTCAGCCAGGTCACGATCTCACGGTCTGTGAGTTCGAGCCCCGCGTCAGGCTCTGGGCTGATGGCTCGGAGCCTGGAGCCTGTTTCCGATTCTGTGTCTCCCTCTCTCTCTGCCCATCCCCCGTTCATGCTCTGTCTCTCTCTGTCTCAAAAATAAATAAAAAACGTTGAAAAAAAAATTAAAAAAAAAAAAAAAAGAAATGATGCTGAATTTTGTCAAATGCTTTTTCTGCATCGATTGACAGGATCATATGGTTTTTTCTTTTCTTTTATTAATGTGATATATCACGTTATTGATTTGTGAATGTTGAACCAGCCCTGCAGCCCAGGAATTAATCCCACTTGATCATGGTGAATAACTCTTTTTATATGCTGTTGAATTCGATTTTCTAGTATCTTATTGAGAATTTTTGCATCCATATTCATCAGGGATATTGGCCTGTAGTTCTCGTTTTTTGTTGGGTCTCTCTCTGGTTTAGGAATCAAAGTAATGCTGGCTTCATAGAATGAGTCTGGAAATTTTCCTTCTCTTTCTATTTTTTGGAACAGCTTGAGAAGGATAGATATTATCTCTGCTTTAAATGTCTGGTAGAATTCCCCAGGGAAGCCATCTGGTCCTGGACTCTTATTTTTTGGGAGATTTTTGATAACTGATTCAATTTCTTTTCTGGTTATGGGTCTGTTCAAGTTTTCTATTTCTAATCCTTTTTTGAGTTTTGGAAGTGGGTGGGTGCTTAGGAATTTGTCCATTTCTACGAGGTTGTCCAGTTTTTTGGCATATAATTTTTCATAATATTCCCTGATAATTGCTTGTATTTCTGAGGGATTGGTTGTAATAATTCCATTTTCATTCATGATTTTATCTATTTGGGTCATCTCCCTTTTCTTTTTGAGAAGCCTGGCTAGAGGTTTATCAATTTTGTTTATTTTTTAAAAAAACCAACTCTTGGTTCATTGATCTGCTCTACAGTTTTTTTAGATTCTATATTATTATTTCTGCTCTGATCTTTATTATTTCTCTTCTTCTGCTGGGTTTGGGGTGTCTTTGCTGTTCTGCTTCTATTTCCTTTAGGTGTGCTGATAGAGTTTGTATTTGGGATTTTTCTTGTTTCTTGAGATAGGCCTGGATTGCAATGTATTTTCCTCTCAGAACTGCCTTTGCTGCATCCCAAAGCACTTGGATTGTTGTCTTTTCATTTTCATTTGTTTCCATATATTTTTTAATTTTTTCTCTAATTGTCTGGTTGACCCACTCATTCTTTAGTAGGGTGTTCTTTAACCTCCATGCTTTTGGAGGTTTCCAGACTTTTTCCTGTGGTTGATTTCAAGTTTCATAGCATTGTGGTCTGAAAGTGTGCATGGTATGATCTCAATTCTTGTATACTTATGAAGGGCTGTTTTGTGACCCAGTATGTGATCTATCTTGGAGAATGTTCCATGTGCACTCGAGAAGAAAGTATATTCTGTTGCTTTTGGATGCAGAGTTCTAAATATATCTGTCAAGTCCATCTGATCCAATGTATCATTCAGGGCCCTTGTTTCTTTATTGATCCTGTGTCTAGATGATCTATCCATTGTTGTAAGTGGGGTACTAAAGTCCCCTGCAGTTACCACATTCTTATCAATAAGGTTGCTTATGTTTGTGAGTAATTGTTTTATATATTTGGGGCTCCCGTATTCAGTGCATAGACATTTATAATTGTTAGCTCTTCCTGATGGATAGACCCTGTAATTATTATATAATGCCCTTCTTCATCTCTTGTTACAGCCTTTAATTTAAAGTCTAGTTTGTCTGATATAAGTATGGCTACTCCAGCTTTCTTTTGACTTCCAGTAGCATGATAAATAGTTCTCCATCCCCTCACTTTCAATCTGAAGGTGTCCTCAGGTCTAAAATGAGTCTCTTGTAGACAGCAAATAGATGGGTCTTGTTTTTTTATTCATTCTGATACCCTATGTCTTTTGGTTGGAGCATTTAGTCCATTTACATTCAGTGTTATTATAGAAAGATATGGGTTTAGAGTCATTGTGATGTCTGTAGGTTTCATGCTTGTAGGGATGTCTCTGGTACTTTGTGGTCCTTGTAACATTTCACTCATAGAATCCCCCTTATCTCTTGTAGGGCTTATTTAGTGGTGATGAATTCCTTCAGTTTTTGTTTGTTTGGGAAGACCTTTATCTCTCCTTCTATTCTGAATGACAGACCTTCTGGATAAAGGATTCTCAGCTGCATATTTTTTCTGTTCATCACATTGAAGATTTCCTGCCATTCCTTTCTGGCCTGCCAAGTTTCAGTAGATAGGTCTGCCACTAGTCTTATGGGTCTCCCTTTGTAGGTTAGAGCCTGTTTATCCCAAGCTGCTTTCAGAATTTTCTCTTTATCCTTGTATTTTGCCAGTTTCACTATGATATGTTGTGCAGGAGATCTATTCAAGTTACATGTGAAGGGAGTTCTCTGTGCCTCTTGGATTTCAATGCCTTTTTCCTTCCCCAGATCAGGGAAGTTCCTAGCTATGATTTGTTCAAGTATACCTTCAGCCCCTTTCTCTCTCTCTTCCTCTTCTCGAATTCCTATTATACGGATATTGTTCCATTTGATTGCTTCACTTAGTTCTCTAATTCTCCCCTCATACTCCTGGATTTTTTTATCTCTCTTTTTCTCAGCTTCCTCTTTTTCCATAATTTTATCTTCTAATTCACCTATTCTAGCCTCTGCCTCTTCAATCCGTGCTATGGCCACCTCCATTTTATTCTGCACCTCATTTATAGTATTTTTTAGCTCCTCATGACTATTTCTTAGTCCCTTGATCTCTGTAGCAATAGATTCTTTGCTGTCCTCTATGCTTTTTTCAAGCCCAGCAATTAATTTTATGACTATTATTCTAAATTCTTGTTCTGTTATATTGCTTAAATCATTTTTGATCAGTTCATTAGCTGTCGCTACTTCCTGGAGTTTCTTCTGAGGAGAATTCTTCCATTTTGTCATTTTGGGTAGTCCCTGCAGTGGCTCCAAACTGCAGGACACTTCCCCTGTGCTGTCAGGAGTAGCTTGTATTGGTGGGCAGGGCCACAGTCAGACCTGATGTCTGCCCCCAGCCCACCACTGGGGCCACAGTCAGACTGGTGTGTACCTTATCTTCTCCTCTCCCAGGGGCAGGACTCACTGTGGGTGGCCCCTGTCTGGGCTACTTGCACACTGCCAGGCTTGTGGTGCTGCTTCGATGGGATCTGGCATAGTAGCCAGGGTGGATCCGTAAGGTGTATGGGGTGGGAGGGGCAGGCTTAGCTCACTTTGCCGTGGGTGGTCCCCTGCGGGAGGGGCCCTGCAGCACTGGGAGGGAGGCAGACCCATCGGAGGCATGGATCCACAGAAGCGCAGCCTTGGGCGTTTGCATGGTGCAAGCAAGTTTGGTGATGGGAACTGGTCAATTTTGGAATTTTGGCTGGGGGATGGGAGAGGGAGATGGCGCTGGCCAGCACCTTTGTTCCCTGCCAAGCTGAGCTCTGTCCTCCGAGGCTCAACAACTCTCCCTCCCGTTGTCCTCTAGACCTCCCGCTCTCCAAGCAGAGCTGTTGACTTATAACATTCCATATGTTAAGTCCCATTGGCTGTCAGAACACACTCTGTCCGGCCCCTCTGCTTTTACAAGCCAGACTTGGGGGCTCTGCCTTGCTGGGCAGGCTGCCCCTCTACCACCCCGGCTCCCTCCCACCAGTCCGTGTAGCATGCACTGCCTCTCCACCCTTCCTACCCTCTTCTGTGGGTCTCTTGTCTATGCTTGGCTGCAGAGAATCCATTCTGCTAGTCTTCTGGCAGTTTTCTGGGTTATTTAGGCAGATGTGGGTGGAATCTAAGCGATCAGCAGGACGAGGTGAGCCCAGTGTTCCCCTACGCCTCCATCTTCTGGGTACCCGCTGTTTCCTTGACTTGAAATGACCTTTTCTCTTCTCTGCCTGGCAAATGCTCCCCCCAAATGATAAGAATCTGTAAGGCTCACAAGCAGAATTAGCCCCTCTAACTTCTGTGCTCATACAGAACCTTATACATACTTCCATTTCTGCACTTGAACCTCCATGTTAGGATTGGTTGCTTGTGGGTCTGCATTTCCCTCAGTGAAGAACCAAAGGGGAAAAGTATCTTTGTGTTCCTAATTTCTATCACAGTGCCTTCCACAGCACAGCTAGTGGTAAATCATTCCTGGAGGGAAGTAGATCAGCAATAACTGGGGAACCCATCCTTCTGTCACACTAGGGGCCCAAACATTGCCACTCCTGGGAGAGACTGTACTTTTCATTCAACAAAAATACTGAGATTTGTCTTCAACACTTCACAACCATTGCCATATCATTCCCTCATACTCCGCCTACTCCTGTCCCTGAGCCTCATCTTCACCTAGTGGCACTGCACTAAGCTTGCTCTTTGTGCCTACAGAGTAAATAGTCACCTCTCCATACGACTGATTTTGAGGAAAATGAGTCTACACCACACACTGGGATGCAAATCTATCAGTGTGACTCTTCCCTCACATAGAAAAATCGGATGCTCCATTTGTTCTTTTTGATAAATGAATAGGAAAGATAAGCTCAGGGACAGCATCAAGATACAATTACACACGTTCCAGCTCATTCTAGGCTATAAGATGCTGGAGAAGAGCAGCCTGTCTTTTCTATAATCTCACAGTGGATCTCATGTCCTGGAGGGCAACATAATGGTTGAGAGCATGAGCTTTGGAATAGGACAGACATGGGTTCAAATCTCAGTTCTGCCATTAAGTGGCTATGAGACCTCAAGAAAATTACCTAACCACTTGAGCCTTACCAAAAATTAGATGTAATAATAATAATACCTGGATCATTGAGCCGTTGTGAAGAATAAATGAACTGTTGCTAATACCTGACATAGACTGGGCAGACAACAATGATCATGACTCATCTGAGCGTCCTCTAAATATTACCTGCTTTGGCCTATCACCATCTCACAGGTCTCCATGGAGATGTCATATTCCCTCTTAGCAACCTAACAACTCTTACAATTTAGTGTTCTGACTTTGGGTACTACTCCCTTGACAACCAGCGGGTAGGAGGTAGGGAGGAGACAGTGAAAGTTGCTATTTTCAAGATGGAGGCATAATATAGTAACTCACTCACTGACTGATTATTTCAAGCTCATGATTCATATATGCCTTTCCTGTGCCAGTGTTGAGCATTGAACAATAGGGCTGTGAAGAAAGAAAAAAATCATTGGGAGGGAGGAGAAAACCATTATGGGGCTAGCAGGGGGAATATGTGGAAAGGAATTCTAGATTCTGTGCTATTTTCTTGAAGCAAATATTGGATGTTGGCGTCCTTTACTTGGAAAGTAAAGGGGGAAAAGAAGTTTATTTAAGAGGCTATGCATCAACATTTGAACTCTCATATGAGCATTTACTTATTTTGTCTTTCAAAAATGTACTGATTTTTCCCTACATTGAAATTGTAAACTGTCACCAGGTAATTCAAGCAATCAGAACTTCCGCCCTGCTGGGACATAGTTCTAGAATGTTCAGAAAGCCTTGCAAAACACACTTGCCCCATCAACCCCACATTAGCATCAGCATTTCTGGAAAGAGGACTCAAGCTGGGTTCCTCTCCCATCCCATGCCCCCAGAGGGAAAGCCAGGTCTCCAGGAGGGCACCAGGTCATCCCTTCACTGCAGATTCCTTAATCCAATCCTTAAGAAGATGCAGAGAAAGAACGGGCACACAGCAGGGGCTTGTGATGTTCTTTGTTATCAGGACCCTGCGAGCCTTCTTTCATCTTATTAAAATTATACCCTTTCTGCTAAGATAGAAAAGAAAACCAGGAATTGGTAACTGTATCCCACTCAACCCCTTCCAGTACAAGGGTATGGAAAAGGGAAGTGGCTGATCCGTCCTTCTCGGGTTACAGTACTATTCATGCAGAGCTTCTATTTCCCACATCATCCCAACACTCCAAGGGTTTTGCTCAACCCCTGAGAGATGGGAACCAACCTGAAGGATTAAAATAACACAATCAAACACCATATGTTAAAAACTTTTAGCACATTATTTTTCTTAACTCTCCCAACATCCCCAAAGAAGTAGGTGTTGTTATTACTTTGGTGTTTTTACATCTCAAGTCTCCAGATTATACTTGGGGCGGCAAAGAAACCAGATCACAGTTAAACAGCTAGCAAATTTCAGATTGGGGATTTGACCCCAGGCAGCCTGGCATCAGAGCTCACGTGGTTAACCTGCATTCTAACTTGAACTTCGGAACTCCATCCTGCTGGGTGAGGATACTCACCATGTTGTAGAAGGTCCGCAACACTCCTTGTCCACAACTGCTCTGAAAGCAACTGATGTGGTACTTAGCAGCCAGCTGGCCACATGTGGTTCTTATCTGGCCTTCAAGGCCACCTCCTTAACCCCTGGGTTGGAGTTCAGGAAGGACTGGAAATCACTTCAGGCCATAGCTACACCCAATGTTGGTCTTCCCAGGTCATGGACAAGCTGGACTGTGATAAATTTGCAAAGAAATAGGAGGGACACATGGGTTCACTTGAAGGGCTGGTACATGTCAGGCAGCTTAGAAAACTACAGCTTTATTCTGTCTTAAAAGGTAGCTATGGCAGAGCCATTACTGAGACTCCTGAGGGGAAATGTCCAGACTCTTGGTGGATCACCTTCCTTCCTCTGCCCTGTGTGGCACTTCCCTTGCTTCTCTTTCCTTCCCCTGTCCAACCAAGCACCGCAGGACCCGGCCTGCTGCTTCTTCAATAACTTCAGTTATCAGGGTGTTCCAGGGTCCAAGTGATCCTGAGTAAGAAGCATGGAGATGCGGGGACCTGATGCCTCTTCTTACACTGTGTTGCCAGTGGCTGTCATTTCCCATTTCTGCATGTCAGACCTTCAAGGACAGGAACTGTGCTCATTTTCTTTTGGATTTCCAGTGACTTAACCCAGTTGTCTAGTATATGTGAGATCAATATATACTGAAGTAGATTGATTAATTAGTAGTTCTTCTTATAGATCTCTTCACAACTGCATTTTACTTATCAGCTTCATATACACTCCATACCAGGAATGAAGTCTTACATTCAGTGTTGTATATTTACATTAGTTTACAATACTTATGCCATATCATACATGTTCACCCATCCACACTAGTGTGAAAATCCTTGAAGGCAAAAACTATATCCTACTTACCTTTAAAGGTCTGCTGCGATGCCTTACACACGGTTGGCTCAGTGGTTGTTTAGTTGATCTAAGTAATCTCTCCGAAAGCAGAAACTGTATGCATAGATGGAGATATTCATCCAAGGCCTTCTAAAATTTCTACTAAAGAATTCAGTAGTAGAATTCTAATTTTGCCAAATTATAGGAAAAGATTCCTTGAGCTAATATGATTTTCACAGGAATTCACAGGGTTCAAATTATATTCTAACAAGAATACCTTTTGTTCCTCACTTGGGAGCCTCCATTCCCAAAGCATAAGCTTGCCACATCTTACCGCTGTGTGTTGAATTTTCCTCTCAGTATATGACTAGGATTGTATTTGTCTTTAGCCTGATCCAGTCTATATAAGCTATACCAGAGTCCTTATATTTCCCTGAGAGTTTGCAACTCCTTGTCTAAGGCCAACTTCTGTCATTGTTGAAGTCATGAGAATTCCACTTTTTCCACGTGCTGTGGAGTTGAGACAGATGGATCTTCTGGTCCAAATACCCTTTCTAGACACCAGCACAAGTGTCCACCAGCCCCAAATGTCTTGGACCCTATACTGACTCTCAGGTGTCATGTTGGGGCTCAAGCATCTGATCTTTAGGACACAGAGACCTTTCTTTTCTTCCTTCCCACCTGTTTGGATTAGAGTCCTCCACAACACAAAAGAGCTCATTCCTCCTCTGCCACCATAGAACTTGACAGCCTATCAGCTGGAGTTGGGCAACAGAAGGATCCTAACGCATATAAAGGTCTGGTTGGCTTCCCTACGGTTAAGGAAGACCTGACCTAGAAACAGAAAAAACCTTTCAACTCTGTCCTGGGAAGTTAGTATTTTCCCTCCTCCCCACTACTGGCCAGGTTGCCACTTTACCCCAGCCCAGAAGAGGGGGCCTCTTCCCTTAGCAGTGGAAAATAAAACACGAGGAGGGCCTCCACACACCATGACTTGCATTTGTGCTGTGCTATCCTGCCACAGGGGCCACATGGATCATTCTTTTTCCCCTTTTGTACAAAGCTTCAGAATTTTTTTGCTTATGTGTTGGGATGGCAGGAGTTAAGCCAAGAAGAGAAAAGTAAAAGAGGAGGGAAGAAAGGAAGTCAGTCTTGAATAAAAGAATTTAAAACTGTCAGTGAGAATGTACTTAATGCCACCGAATTGTACACATAAAAATGATTAAGGTGGTAAAGGCTCTGTTTTGTATATTTCACGAAACACACAAAAAGATTATACAAACAAGACCTGATAGTTGTCACACATTGTTTCAAGCATGTGTGCCAAACCTTTTAATGTGTAAATCAATTTATGGATATATTTAATCTGCTAAAATAGATTTACATTAAGTGAAATTGACTTGTCATAAGCCACAGGTCTCCTCTCTTCATTGTTGTCAAAACAACACTCCACACACATAGACTTTAAGTCTGTCAGCTACCTCAGAAATCATCATTTTTAGGATGGGGTCCCTGAGATATTTTATCAAATCCAGTTTTTGGAAGATAGGTTTTTGGGCTCTGTTCATGTGCACGTTGTCTCAGATTGTATCCAAGCTTATAGAGTTGTAGAAAAATTACAGACTGGTATCTCTTTTGTTTCAGATAAAAACATGGCCCAAGCAAAACACTCTTAATATGGATCCATATTGTCTGTTTTGTGTAGATATCAACTGGAATTCCCAGGAAAGGAATTGCGCCCCTAACTGGGCACCCATCTACTTTCTGTGTTTGGCCGAATACTTTTGTGAAATCACCAGGCACCGGTGGCAATTGTTATACTTCTTTAAACACAAGTGTCAGTCAGGGTACAGACAATAAGCACTTTGAAAAAGCCATACATTAAGAGGCAAGAACTGCTTGAGGAATCACAAATATTTATTCTAAAGTGGGTCTTAGTTTAGCTTTCTTCTGACTCAGGCTGTCTGCTGACATCAGCCATTTATCCAACATCTCAAACCCGTTCAAATAGGAGCCAGTTCCCCATACTTCCAGCTGGCAATCCCCTCTTTTTTTTTTTTTTTTTTTTTGATTTTAGTTTAGTTTAGTTTTAGTTTTTATTTAAATCCCAGTTAGTTAATATACAGTGTAATATTAGTTTCAGGTGTACAATTTAGGGATTCAACACTTAACAACACCCAGTGCTCATCACAAGTGCCCTCCATAATCTCCATCATCTATTTAACCCATTCCCCCACCCACCTCCATCCATCACCCCTCATTTGTTCTCTATAGTTAAGAGTTTGTTTTATGGTTTGTGCCTGTTTTTTTTCTTTTTTTCCCTCTGTTCATCTGTTTTGTTTCTTAAATTCCGTATATGAGTGAAATCATAGTATTTGTCTTTCTCTGACTTATTTCACTTAGCATAATACTCTCTACCTCCATCCATGTCATTGCAAATGGCAAGATTTCATTCTTTTTTTGTGGCTCAGTAATATTCCATTATATATATACCACATCTTTATCCATTCACCAGTCAGTGGACATTTGGGCTCTTGGGAAGATCATGGTATGATGTCAATTGTTTTGTACTTGTTAAGTACTTGTTTGCACTGTTTGTACTATTGAGGTCTGATTTATGTATGTGATCTATTCTGGAGAATGTCCCCTGTGCACTTGAAAAAAAAATGTATTCTGCTTCTTTAGGATGGAATGTTCTGAATATATCTGTTAAGTCCATCTGGTCCAGTGTGTCATTCAAGGCCATTGCTTCCTTGTTGATTTTCTGCTTAGATGATCCATCCATTGATGTAAGTGGGATGTTAAAGTCCCATACTATTATCATATTATTATCACTGAGTTTCTTTATGTTTGTTATTGTTTTATATATTTTGGTTCTTTCATGTTGGGGGCAAAAATATTTACAATTGTTAGATCTTCTTGTAGGATTGTCCCCTTTATCATGATATAGTGCCCTTCTTCATCTCTTGTTACAGTCTTTGGTTTGAATTTAGTTTGTCTGATATTATTGTTAGTCTGGTTTTTTTTGATGTCCATTCACATGATGAATGTTTCTCTGCCCCCTCACTTTTAATCTGGAGGTGTCTTTAGGTCTAAAATGAGTCTCTTGTAGGCAGCATACAGATAAATCTTGTTTTTTTATGCATTCTGATTTTTTGCTTTCTCGGGCTTTACATTTCCCTCCACATCTCCTTCCCCTCAGTCCCTCTATCCTTCTACCATCCTTTGTTCAACCCCATTCCCGTGCTTTTAGGTCCAATAGTCACATCAGAAAACCCAGACAAAACTCATGTCCACCCCAGACTCTAGGTCAGCCTCAGTCTTGGTTAATAGAAAAGTCTGGAAGACGGGGTGGAGCAACATCTCAACCTTTGTCCCTGGTTGTGATCTTGGGACTGTTTTTAATTTGTGGTCTTTGCTAGTTGTTCTCCATTTGCTTACCCCAAATCCACTCTGCTTAACCTGCTCAGTACCATGAAGTTGACTCATGTGGAACACCTCACTCAGGCTCCATTGCCAAGTGACTTTCAGCTGGTTTGGCCAATGGGAGGCAGTGCAGGAGGTAGAGAATGGCAGTAAAAAGAGGTCATGGACTTACCTGCTCCCTTGGTGCACCTTCCAGCATCCATCATGACTATGGTTCCTGCCAGACAGTTGTTCTTCTACAAGTCAGATCCCACTGGGCTCAGGTGATACTCCTTTCCTCCCTTCACCCTTCAGCCCTCAGGGTGGTAATAGCCTTCCACCGTTGGTTGTCTCCAGGTTCTTCATGACCTTGTCTGCTTCCTTGACACTGACCATGAAGTCTCTTTATTTGAATGGCTTCCTAGCAAGAGCCTTACCAGTTCCTGGTCAAACCATCTTCTCCCTTCTCCTTAGGTGCTCATTTTCATTCCTTACCTGATACTTTGGGTGTTTCTGGGGAAAGGGTTGGTGGCTGCTGTACTGTGCCACCTAGATCTCTCTTTCAGGACTGCAGCACTCATTCCCCTCTTGGGGGAGGCGGTCATGGCTGATGGTTCTCATGGTTGTGTCCTTCTTCAGGAATTTCCCTCAGCAGAAGAAAGCCACCTTGCCCAGGGTCACACCCTTCCCCATACAAACATGGTTCATATCCAGTGGTCCACTGATCAGTGGGGTGAGGGGTAAGGTATATAAAGTGAAATCTCCTTGCTTCAGGGTTAGAAAACCTCGAAGGGCCTTTCCAGCTCTATCTCTCCATGTGGGATTGGCTGAAGATTTCATTGACACTGCATTGCTGTTCAACTCCTCTGCCCTTCATTCTGCCTATTCTCCCTCATCAGTGCTGTTCCTGACAGCACTCCCCAGTAAACTTCTTGGGCACACACCCAATTGTAATTTTTTTTTCCCCAAGAACCTGTCCTGAGACAATGGGTTTCTGACTAATGTCCAAGACGTAGTTTCTCAACTCCATGCTGCCAGCCTTTGAAGACAGTGCTTGCCACACTAGACCAAACTTCCTTCTGTCGAGTCCTAACCACAGTTTGCCACTCACCTTTCTGGATCTCCCACTTGTCCTCCACCCGTCAGAAATCCCACTATTTGGTTCTCTCTCCCTCTGTGACTAGAGAGTCCAGTGTCTCTGGTTTGAACCATCTCATCACCAACTGACCTCTGGCTCAGATGTTCTTATAAAATAATAAAAATGTTTCTCAGTTCATACTATGTGCTGAACACAGTGCCAGGTACTAGGGACACAGAAATTGATAAGAAGTAGTTTCTGCCTCTGAGGGTTCAAATCCCAGATATGCCACTTTACTAGCTGTATGACTTTATTAAGGAGACTAAGAAGTGGCTAGAAAGGTAGGAGGAAGATTCAAAGAGAATGGTGCTCTGGCAGCCTCCTCAGGGGGGAGGGAGAGATCAACTGTGTTAGATGCTGCTTGATCGGTTAAATAACATAAACACTGAGAATTTTCATTGGCTATGGATACACAGATGTTAACAGAAAGCTTGACAAGAGCTGTTTTAGTGGAGCAGTGGGGGCAACAACCAAACTGTGGAGTAGGCTCAAGAGGGAAATGGGGTCAATGATGCGGAGATGGAGTGCATGATGTAGAGATACAGTTTTGCTGTAAAGGGAAACAAAGCAATGCAGTGGCAGATCATAAGAGGAACAGGAGATTTTGGAACAAGTATTTTTACCATTGAAATGATCAAGAGGAGAAATTTTGATGATTTGGGGATACAGCTGCTGGAGTGAGAGGAGATAGAGATGTATCTAGTGCACAAGTGAGGATGCTACTCTTAGGAGCATGGAGATGAAGTGTAGGAGGACAGCGGCAAGCAGGCTCATAGACAAGAGACTGACCTTCCATTGCTTCCATTTTCTCGATGAAATAAGGAGAAAAGTCAGAAGCTAAAGTGAGAAGTTGGGAAAAGGCACGAGTGATTTGAGGACAAAAGAAGGGTGTAGATAGTCATTCTGGGGAATGGATAGAGAATGAGATGACTAGGGCTTGTAAATTGGGTTGTTCGGATGATTCAATTAGATAGTGAATGAAAAGCATTTAGTACGATGCCCTCTACATAGTGAATATATTTAAAAATAGTTATTAATTAAGTCAATCTGGTGATGACCTCAAAGTACTTTGAGAATATGGAGGAAACATGCCTCCCAGGAAACCTGGGGAGCTATCCCCAGAGTTGACAAATTCAGAGCTGGTCTTGAGGAAAGAAGGAACAACGTAACAAAGAACAATACGTACTACACATAGTACTGCTACTGAGAATGAACCAGCTGGTGACCTGTTTGCATAAATAAAGTTTTATTGGAATGCAGTGATACCCATTTTTCTACCGACTGTCTATAGCTACTTTCACACTATACTGTCGGAGTTAGGTAATTGCAATAGAAACTGCATGGCCTGCAAAGCCATGATAGTATTCACTATCTAGTTTTTTACCAAAAAAAGTTTGTTGATCCCTGAACATGGAATTAGATAAGGAGTGATTGTGGACCTAAGAAAACAAATTAGAGACACAAACAATATCATTATAGAATGAATCGACTAGAAACAACGAGGAAGAAAAGCAATACCACTAGAAATAGAATTGCTGACCTAGAAGAAATTGCTAAAATCATCAATAGCCAATGTAGTTCAGAGAGGAAAAAACTCCTGGATTAAAGCAATCAGAAGGAAAACAGAAAAATATTGACAAATCTTACTCTCCAACTCTCCAGAAATTTAGAACAGCTGAAGATGATCTCAAGGATATTTAGTATTCCTAAAGTAGAGAATCATAAAAAATATGGAATAAAAAGAGTAAGAATTAAGGTAGAATAAAAGAAATTTTCCAAAAAATGCAGAAAGAATTGAATCGGTCACCCCCTTTTTTTTTTTAATTTTTTTTTTTAACGTTTATTTATTTTTGGGACAGAGAAAGACAGAGCACGAACGGGGGAGGGGCAGAGAGAGAGGGAGGCACAGAATCAGAAGCAGGCTCCAGGCTCTGAGCCATCAGCCCTGAGCCCGACGTGGGGCTCGAACTCACTGACCGCGAGATCGTGACCCGAGCCGAAGTCGGAGGCTTAACCGACTGAGCCACCCAGGCGCCCCATGAATTGGTCACCCTTAAAGATCATACCATGTTCCAGGAAATCTTGATCTAGGACAACGCACAGTGAATCATATTCTGATTCAGTTTTAAGAATCGAGAAAATCTTCAGGTATCCAGGCATAAATTGCAAATGATCCACAGGGATAAAAATTTGTGAGGAATCAGATTTCCCCACAGCAACAATTAATACCAAGACACAATAGAATAATACCCATAAAGCTCTGAAGGGGAGAAAATATTGTTATTTTTCATAATCTCTCAACCTTAAAACAGTAGCTCCCAGACCTAGCTGCACATTAGGATCTCTGGGGAAATTTTAAAAATATCCCATGTTCAGAGGCCACCCCAAATCAGCTGGATCAGAATTTGAGTAGAGCCTGGAGAAGGGTATTTTGCAAAAATTCACCAGGTGACTCTAAGTGAAGGTCAGGATCCTCAAAGTGTGGACCCTGGTTCAGCAGTAATGACCCTGGAGCTTGGTAGAAATGCTCAGTGTCAACACCTACCCTAGACCTATAGAAATAAATACAGACCTATCTGTATTTTAACAAGCTGTCTAGGAAATACAGATTTGAAGTTTAAAAAGGCGTGAGGAAGAATCTCTCTCTCTCTCTTAACATTGTGTTCACTTTATTGTCATAAGGACTCACTGGCTCTGAGAAAGGGTTATCTTTTGGTGTGGTGACTTACTGCTCCTTAGAAGACCAGGGAGTAACCACTGTGTGAATGACCAAGTGAAGCAGAGGCCAGCGCTAATGGAGAATGCCATTCAAGTCCCAAGGTCTCTGTTTACGACCTAAGCTCAAGTTTCCCCTGCAACAAAGATTGTATTTGGAAGCTCCTTTTGTTAATTCGTCTTTAGAAGACTTCACGTAGGTTCTTCTAAGTTGACAAATGCCGTAGATCAGAACCAGAAGTTTCTTGCAGAGGAATCTTCAGGAAAGAGTATCTCTTTTAGGAAAGAAGGTCTAGATCTAGATTAAGAGATAAATCTACAAAGATGGATCTAAATATAGATTAATAAATTTTTTAAAAACTAATAACATTTGGATTTTAGCAATGTCTTCTGTTGCATTTAAATTTATTTTTCTTATATCTGAGTAAAATTAAGTTGACTGACTTTTACATAGCATGCATAGAATGATCGCATTACAATAAAAGTATTTCACCTAATGTTATTTATGATTGGTGAGATTTGAGGTGTTATTTGAATATTCTCCTTCTGCACTGTTGAAATTTCTGGAAATGTAAATTATTCTTCCAAAAATACTAACGTTATTTTTCTAATTAAAAAAAAACCCCTGGGGGTGTCTGAATGTCTCAGTCGGTTAAGCACCTGCCTTTGGCTCAGGTCGTGATCTCACAATTCATGGGTTTGAGCCCTGCATTGGGCTCTCTGCTGTCTGCAAAGAGCCTGGTTTGGACCCTCTGTCCGCAACCCCCCCACCCTGCACACCTCCCCTGCTTATGCACTCTCTCTTGCTTTCAAACAAACAAAACAAAACAAAAACAAAACCCCTCAATTTGTTAATTTGATCAGGATGATCAGAATCTGTGCACCAGCTCACAACAACCAAATTCACAGAGACAGTGAATCAGAATTGCAATACATTAATTAACATACCCATTCCTAGATCTAAGATATGTCATCCAGACAAGGCACCTACTTTTTGGTGACTATATTTACTCAGGACTCTAAACTACATACGAGAGGGCTACTTAATGAACATAGAATTAGAGAAAAGGCAGTGAGTCTTATCTTCTTAGGAAATTTCCTTGAAACTATCATTGACTAACTATCGTTCAGTCTTTCACTGAAGTAATTATCCTTTCTAAAGAACTGCTTTCTCGTCCTAAAATCAAAACTCCATCTTCCCATCCTAAATATTTACCGTAAGTTACAGTTTCCCAAGATTATGATTGATATTGCTTACACTGGAGGAATTTCCAAATCACAAATGCAAAAAGACCATTTCTGGCAAGATTGTTTTCAATCTCAAACATAAATTTAACATCGATGGTAAGCTACAATATCAGAAGTTGGCATCTCATACTTATCTCTAAAATCTTGGATTTATCTCACTTGGGGGTTGTTTGAACCTTCTGTGTACTAAATACATCCTGTTCACTGGAACAAAAAGAGTACACACAATGTAAGGAAGTAGAGCCTGTGGGGCTTTTCTTCATTTTAAAGATTTAATGAAAAATGTAAGTCAAATTAAATTCCATCCAAGGCTTAAGAGGTGATTAATTATTGTCAGTATATCTCATATCTTTGTTTATTAAAAAGACATAAACATTCCACTCCTTTCTTGCATTGGCCTGCATTGAACTCTTTCATGGGGGAGATGGGGACAAGAGACTTTACACTCTACTAATATAAATGCTACAGGATATGTACGTGTCATAACTTAGGAAGTCAACTCAATATCAAGAGATATTTTTCCCTGTGGAAAGACTGTCTCCCTCTAAATTTTAAGTAACTAAACCATGATGTATCAACTAAATTTAAGTTTTTAAACAATTATTATTCTAGGGGTGCCTGGGTGGCTTGGTCAGTTGGGCATCCAACTTCAGCTCAGGTCACGATCTCATGGTTTATGAGTTTTAGCCCCATGTCAAGCTCTGTGCTGACAACTCAGAGCCTGGAGCCTGCTTCAGATTCTGTGTCTCCCTCTCTCCCTGCCCCTCCCCACTTGCTTGCTCGCTCTCTCTCTCAAAATAAATAAATAAATAAATAAACAAACAAACTTATTATTCCATTAAGTTTATGTATATAGGCATTGAATCCTACCAGGTTAGAATCCTAATTCTCCTGTTTTCAAACTAGAGACTCAGTGTAAAACAAAAACCCTTTATTTCTTTCATTTATAAGACAAAAAACATCACTTACTTTTTAGGGTTTTCATTAGGTTTGCAAAATAATATTAAATGTTTAGAGTACATACTAGGAGGTCAATAAATGAAATCCATTTGATAATCAAAGATGTTTAGAAGTGCTCATCCAAATAAGAGGTCATCAAATTTTCATTTGAGAGAAGCTTTTCTCCTGTTTCCCATTTCTCACATCACTGGCCATGCTCGGAGTAAGTGATCAGAAGATAGAAAAAGTATTGGTAATATCTTAATCATCCTCAATTGAGATTCAGATGTAAGCACAAACATACCCACCTAAGTTTCCTTGGTTATCCCCCTAGGAATGAATGCATCGGGATAATGCATACAAACACATACATATTCATAATGTATTTATACATTAATACAAAACAGTCAAGGATATGCAATACGTTCATTCTCCCACATCTGTGGTGGTTTCTTTTATTCTTCTGTTTGTGCTTTCTTCCTATTTCCTCCCATCCCTTATGAATTTGGGCTCTCTTCTCACTCTACTTCTTTTTATTGGAGAAAACAGCCTACGCTATGCAAATGTTTCTCCAAGTTCTAATTCTAGTCAGTATCTTTTTCCAGAACTACATACCTGCTTCCAACTACCTGTTTGGCATCTCTGTCCTGATGGCACCCTACACTGAATATACCCAAAGCTGCATTCATCATCTTATTCCCCTCAAAATGGGACCTCCTTCTGAGAATCTTATGTCTAAAATTAGAAATGAGATGGTTTGGAGTCTTCCTCTACTGATACCCTATGTCTAATCAGTTAATCATAAGTCCTTCACCGTGACATCTTAATTATCTTGTCTCTCCTTCCCATTCCCATTTCTACCTTTCTACTGAGAGAGTCTTACCTCGATTTTTGTAACAATCTCCTAAATACTTTCCCTACCTCCAGCCCCTTCCCATTACCATCTGGCCCACACATTATACCTGGATGCATCTTCCTAAATCACAAAAGCAGTAATTTACCTTCATTCTTAAAATCGCCCATTGTGAAACAGAGGAAATATAAACTCATGCTTGGCATCTAAGATGCCCTACCAGGTATCATCCAGTTATCTTTTGAACCCTATCGCCCTCGATTCTTTTGACCCCGAGGTTGCATAAATGAATGGCCCCACAAAGGCAGATCTAGTTTGCACGTGAAATTTTCTTTGACCCACACATGGTTTATAAATTGTGAATGTTAGTTGCTTATTTCAATTAATTGCTAACATTTACACATTCTTGCAACTTTGGGGCTATGTTGCCATATGACACAAAGCTGGGCAATGAGTGCCCTTTTAAATGCAATAGCATGGAGAAACATGCCCCAGCTCACCAGAGCCTTCATCTGATTGGTTCTGTATCACTCAATCTGGTACTGGCTCAGTGCCGTAAGCACATGAATTTATGACACTTGCCTTATACTACCTAGTGCTCCAGCCAAATGCATCATTCCCAAACGCACAACTCTTTGCTTATGTTATTCAATCTTTGTAGAAGATCTCCCTACCTCTTTCCTGTCTTTAAGGTCCATTTCAAACACTGTATCTTCCATGAAGCTTTTTCTGACCACCCAGCTGGATGTTACTGCCCCATTTTTGAGCCTTGGTAACACTCTGTGGTTCTCCTATGGCCTGTATCCTGCTCTTCACTGGATTAGTCATTTGTATCCTTGACTTCTCACCATTTCTCAGGGAGGTGTATTGATGATGCTTGTCCCCCACTCCACAAGGCTTTCTGAAGAAGGGGTTCTCCTCTTGACCTAGACCTTCCCTCCTCCTCCCCAAAGAGAGGGAGCAAGTCTCCATCTCTGATGTGGAGGGTGAGCTTGTCAGCAATGCCCGAGCACGTACCTTTGTCCAATTCTGAAGTTCAGGATTAGGAGGCCCTCTGTTGCCACACATCTAAGACAGGATTTTCCTTCCAGGTTTTACTGGCAAATAAAGCCAATATTTTCATCTGCTTGAATACTTATCTCACAACTGTTTTTAAACTCCAGTAGGGAAAAGGAGGGGTTCGTATTGGGCATCTTCTTTTTTTTTTTTTTTTTTTTAATTTTTTTTTTCAACGTTTTTTATTTATTTTTGGGACAGAGAGAGACAGAGCATGAACGGGGGAGGGGCAGAGAGAGAGGGAGACACAGAATCGGAAACAGGCTCCAGGCTCCGAGCCATCAGCCCAGAGCCTGACGCGGGGCTCGAACTCACAGACCGCGAGATCGTGACCTGGCTGAAGTCGGACGCTTAACCGACTGCGCCACCCAGGCGCCCCTGGGCATCTTCTAACCCCAATAATTATTCACTCTGTCTTGAATCTTTCTGAAATTCCCTGCAAAGTCATTTACTGTGCAGATAGGCACTCAAAATACATGTGTCAAATTGAGTCAAAGGACACAATCAATGAGCATGAAGTTCATGGAATGTAATTTCTCCTATGTTGTGTTCCTATAGACTATAACTTAAATTTCTTTTTTGTAGTTGTTAATGAAATACAAACAATTCTGTATATTACATAAAATATTTATTTCCTATTTACATTTCCATTTTTATGTAAATCATTGCACATCATATCACAGATCAAAAAAAGAAAAAGGAGGGAAAAATATATAAACCCTACATATCAGTGAAGAAAGCATCATACCACGTGATATTTATCAGCAGTCTCGCAGGTCTCGTTTCTTGCCCTTTTTTGATCTTCTAGTAGTTTCCTGACGAATGGTATCATACTCCAATATGGCCATTTTGGAAAGTCTCTGTAAGAATTGAGATGGTGCTCCAGCAAGAGGATCGCTGAAACCAGAACCTGTAAAGAAAAAGAAATCAGCTATTAAAGTTAAGTTAGTGCATGGAATGCTATGCTCTAAACTATCTCTTTCTCTAAATAAATAAATAAATAAATAAATAAACAAACTCTTTCTCAAATGACCATTAAACACTACTAGTTTTTGATATATCACATTCTTTGAATTAGAAATAGAAAGTGTTTACCTTCTAAAGTGAGTGTGATATTACATCATCTCAAAAAATATTTAACTAAAACAACCTATATGTTTGTATTTAATCATATAAAACTAAATCTGAGTCTGCACTTCTTTTTTTTAATGTTTATTTATTTTGAGAGAGACAGCATGCATGCATGTGTACAAGCAGGAAAGAGGCAGAGAGAGGGGGGGCAGAGGGAAAATCCCAAATAGGCTCTGCGCTGTCAGCACAGAACCCAACATGGGGCTTGATCCCATGACCATGAGATCATGACCTGAGCCAAAATCAAGAGTCAGACACTTAACTGACTGAGTCACCCAGGTACTCCCTGACTATGTATTTCTTAAAACATGGGATGGCTGTGGAATTTATTCCAAAGCAAAAGGCACAATCTCCATAAATAATTAACTTGTTTCATAACTTATATGCTCATCAAGTTATTTTCTCCAAATATGCTGTTTCTCATAAATGCTAGGTTTAGTAAAATAGTAAAATTGTAAAGTAAAATAATCATTCACTAACTGAACAGCATTACTCAAGCTTCTATTATAGAGTGGTAGTAATAATAGTAATAGATAACATATATTGAATGATCTCTCTGGGCCAAGTACTTTACATTTATTTCATCCATGCAACACTATAAAATAGGTAACTAGTAGTATCTTGGACCACAGATATAAAAAGAAGATTTACCAAGGCTAAAAAATTTGCCAAGGGCAAAGGATTTGAACCCAGATTCATCATAATCAAACTTCCTATGCAAATACTACCTATTGCTCTAAATATGTAACTATGTATAAATACTTCTATTACAAAACATATAAAACTTTGAAAATATAAGATTCAAACTGTTTTAAATTTTTTTTTCAACATTTTGTATTTATTTTTGGGACAGAGAGAGACAGAGCATGAACGGGGGAGGGGCAGAGAGAGAGGGAGACACAGAATCGGAAACAGGCTCCAGGCTCCGAGCCATCAGCCCAGAGCCTGACGCGGGGCTCGAACTCACGGACCGCGAGATCGTGACCTGGCTGAAGTCGGACGCTTAACCGACTGCGCCACCCAGGCGCCCCTCAAACTGTTTTAAAATACTACTATTTAATTTCAAATGGTCACGTATCAGAAAAACTATCTACAGTTCTCCAGTATGGTTGTTATTTTTGGTTTGGTTTGTTATTTGAGTGTATAACATAAGTAGAAAGTTCAGAGAGAGACAAAGAGATAGAGGGGAAGAATATGATCAGGATACCGTTATTAGCAGTACAATGAACCTGACACTTAGAAAAACACTCTGGTGGAGTGCCTGGGTGGCTCAGTCAGTTAAGCCTCCAACTCTTGATTCCAGCTCAGGTCATGATCTCACGGTTTGTGAGTTCAAGCCCCACGTCCAGCTCTGCATTGACAGCACAGAGTCTGCTTGGGATTCTCTGTCTCCCTGTCTCTCTGCCCCTCCCCTGCTTGCTCTCTATCTCTTTCTCAAAATAAATAAGCATTAAAAGAAAAACTTCTGGCTACAAATGCACTATATTCTAGACCATAAGCAAATGTCAAAAAATTTCAAAATTGCAGTTAAGTTGAAAGTTGTCAATAATAAGATAAATTTTAAATTCTCAAATACTTAGAAATTTATACATACATTCTAGATTATTCATCAGTCAAAAAAGAAATCAAAATAAACATTAAAATATCTGTAACTAAATAATAAAATATTACAAAACTTGTGCAATGCAACAGAAGTTATACATGCAGAGGTTTAAACCCAAAATCTCTATGTCAGAAAAGAAGGCTTGAAAATTAATAAGCTAGATATAAGATATACATTAGGAGAATAATAAACCCAAAGAACATGGAAGACAAAAGCTAATACAGGAAAGAGAAGAAATCAACGAAGTAGAAAACAAATTTACAATAAGAAAGAGTTTTTAGATAAGTTCTTGATTGAAGAGACTAATAAAAGAGAAAAGTCTCATAAGAGCAATCAAAAAAATGCAGAAGGCACAAAGAAATAACATTAAAAAAGAGGAAAAGGTTGGGGATGCTTGGGTGGCTCAGTCGGTTAAGCATTTGACTTTGGCTCAAATCATGATCTCCTGGTTTGTGAGTTTGAGGTCTGCAACAGGCTCTGTGCTGACAGCTCAGAGCCTGGAGCTTGTTTCAGATTCTGTGTCTCCCTCTCTCTATGCTCCTCCCTGGCTCGTGCTGTGTCTTGCACTATCTCTCTCAAAAATAAATAAACATTAAGAAAAGAAAAAGAGGAACAGGTAAAGCATGTGACTCTTGATCTCAGGATTGTAGTTGTGAGCCCCATATTGGATGCAGAGATTACTTATAAATAAAATCTTAAAAAAATAATAATAAAAATAAAAATAAATAAAAATAAAATCTTAAAAAAAAGAGATAGATAGTACAGATAGAATAAAAACTAAATTTGTGCCAATGTATCTGAAAAATTCTATACAATGCAAAAAATTTTAGAAAATATAACTTACCAAAATTGATTGAAGAATTAGAATGCCTTATAAATCCTAAAATTAAAATGATTGGATCAATATTAAAATAATAATTCTTGCCTTGCAGTCTATTTTGTTTGATATTAGTGTACCTACACAATTCTTTTTATTAGTGTTTGCATGGCTTATATTTTTCCATCCTTGCACTTTTGATCCTTCTTGCCCTTAAATTTAAGGTATGCCTCTTGTAAGCAACATATAGTTATTTTTCTCAGTCTGATACTTTGTTCTTTCATTGAAATATCTAGTCTGCTTATATCTAATGTAATTGTTGTTATGTTTAACTTTAAATCTTCTATCTCACTAGTTGTTTTCTATTTGTCCTGTGTTTTATGTTCCTTTTTTCCTCCTTTCTTGTCCTCTTTTGAAATGATCAAGTATTTTCTTGTTATTTATCATATTTCCCCTTTCTATTATTAGCTTGTTACTTGTATTATTTTATTGTTCTTTTAGTGGTTACCAGATTATCACGTCTCTTTGATATATTACAATCTACTTTGTTATTTCACCATTTTCCAGATAATGCAAGTATCTTACAATATTTTAACTCCACATATGCCCCTCCTACCTCTGTGCTACTATTGTCAAGTATATTATTTCTACATATATTTTTAAACTTCGTAACACTACCGCTACCGCTTTTCATTCTTTCCCAAGTTGTACTTTCATTTTGTATCATTACTCCATTAATATTTTTTAGTGAAGCTCTGCAGAAAAGAAATTCTTTCAACTTCTATCTGAATGAAAATGTATTTGTTTCACTTTTACTTTTAAAAATATTTTCACTGAATTGAATACAATTCAAGTTTGGCAGTTACTCTCTTTTACCACTTGAAAATGCCATTCCACTGTCTTCTTGCTTCCATTGTCTACATTTAAAAAGTCAGTTGTGTGTCTTACCATTGCTCCTTTGAAAGTAACATTTGTTTTTTCTCTTTTGGGTTTTTTGTTTTGTTTTGTTTTGTTTTAATTCAGTCTTTTTCTTATGATGTGCCTACCTGTGGTTTTCTTTGTTTCTATCCTGCTGAGGATTCATAGAACTTCTTGTATCTGTGCCTTTGTATTTTTCATCAATTTGGGAACTTATCAGTCAGTATGTAAATAGTGTTTCTGTCCTACTCTCTCTCCTCTTATTCTGGAATTAGAATTACACACATGTAAAGCAGGTTTACCTTGTCACATAATGACTTGCACACTCTGTTCAGTATTATGTTTTTTCTCCCTTCACTTTAACTGGGTATTTTCTAATGACCTTTCATCTTACTAATCCTATGATGTTGTTTTCCACTTTTCCCCCAACTTTAATGCAGTATATTTGACAAATAGAAATTGTATATATTTAAGGTATAAAACATGATGACTTGATATACATATACATTGTTACATGATTACCACAATTAAGTTAATTAACACGTCCATCACCTCTCATAGTTACCTTTTCTGGAAGGAGATGAGAACACTTGAGATCTACTACCTTAGCAGATTTCAGTCTACATTACAGTATTATTAACTACAGTTACTAGGCTATACATTAGATCCCCAGAACTTATTCATCTCAGAGCTGTAATTTTGTATCAACATCTCCCCATTTGCCCCAGCCCCAAACCCTGGTAACCACCATTTTATTCCATATACTTGAGCTTTTTTTTTCCCCCCTTGAGATTCCACATATAAGCGATTGATTCCAGTAAGAAAAAAGTTCCATGCAACATTTGTCTTTTTCTGTCTGGCTTATTTCACTAAGCATGATGCCCTCTGGATTTAACCATTTTGTCACAACAAATAGGATTTCCTTTTTTACAGCTATATAATACAGGTATTCCCCAGCCTTTCAAAAGTTCATACTAAGCCACTTCACTTTTATGAAACACTGACATTAGTACCTGTTTTTGCTAACTGAAAGAAGTCCAATAAAGATTTTCACTTTTATTTTAAAAAGGTAAAAACAGAAATAGCATTCAGTGTTTGCTTTGCAGCGAGCCATTTTGGAGGCAACATGCACCCTTAACAGTGAGAGTGGCATCATCAAGTTCCTTCCTGGGGAACTACACTCAGTGTCTCAGCATCACATTGCCACAGCTTTGAAAAATTTCAAAAGCCAGAAACTCAAATGCTATGCAGGCTATGCCATGGCCCACATGAGAGATGGTGAGAGCCTATCCCAGGGTCCTGAGATAATAAAGGTATGTGCACATGGGACATAGCATCCACTAAGTTTACAAAATAGACAAAGCTTAAAAGAAGCATTAACAGAACAAAGCAATTAAATCAGTGGAAAGAAAGGAAGTTAAAAATATAAACATTAGACAACCTATTACATGTAGTAGGAGAAAAAAAATGAGCCAACTTACCCTTTGGTTTCTCCTGAATTGGTACTACAGTGCATGTCTCCTTAGTCTTCCTTGTCCTAAAATTATATATTTTCAAAAAATAAGTTTATATAAATCCACAGTACACTAATTTCTTAAAAAATTTTTAATGTTTACTTATTTTTGAGAGAGAGAGAGAGAGAGAGAGAGAGAGCGAGCATGCACAAACAGGGAGGGGGAGAGAGGGAGGGAGACAGAGGATAGGAAGCAGGTCCTGTGCTGACAACAAACAATCAGATGTGGGGCTTGAACTCATGACTTCAGTCAAAGTTGGACCCTTACACTTAACCGACTGAGCCACCCAGACGTCCCAGAGTACACTAATTTAAAATACGTAGTAAGAGATAAGAAGTTGTCTCACTTGGTGAAAGACATCACATGGAAAATGAATAAACATTAAAGAAGGCGAATTCATTCTATTGTAACTAATCCAATCAGAAGCAGATACGAACCAACTCAATCCGTCCGTTTTTGTTAATAAATTTTACCAGTAGGTAAGTGTTATATCTAACTTTTCCCGTAGTTATCTTATTTTTTTAAGTTTATTAATTATTTGTTTATTTTGAGAGAAATAGAGACAGCGCAAGTTGGGGAGGGGCAGAGAGGGAGAGAGAGGATCCCAAGCAGACTCCACACTCAGTGTGGATCCCCAGGCGGGGCTTGAACCCACAAAGCTATGAGATCATGAACTGAGCCGAAACTAAGGGTCGGATGCTTAACCAACTGAGCCAGCCAGGCTCCCCTATTTATCTTACTTTTATCTAAACTTTATCTAATCATGATTCAGGGAATGCTAAGAGGAAGGTAGTCAAGATTAGATTAAGAGAGTATCTAGATATGCCAAACATCAACTATCACTTATTTGTGCACATTTTACCTATTAATCACCATAAAATCTGAATTTTATCTTAATTAACTTTTGTTCCTACTGGAACAGACCTGCATAACAAGTGGGTTATTAGAGGAAGTGTGTCATGATTGAATCTGCTGTGGGGGAGATAATCCATGTGAACTGCAAACTTCCTGTAACTATATTAAACTTTAGAAGTCAGCCAGAACTTTTAGATGCCCTTTACCTCTAGGATTACCGCTATCAGTTATATTACCAGAATGTGCCTTGAAAGTCACTGAAAATGTATGATTATAATTAAAGAAATTTGAAAACACAAACTTTTATCCACATTTTAAAAACAAATGTAGGGGCGCCTGGGTGGCGCAGTCGGTTAAGCGTCCGACTTCAGCCCGGTCACGATCTCGCGGTCAGTGAGTTCGAGCCCCGCGTCAGGCTCTGGGCTGATGGCTCGGAGCCTGGAGCCTGTTTCCGATTCTGTGTCTCCCTCTCTCTCTGCCCCTCCCCCGTTCATGCTCTGTCTCTCTCTGTCCCAAAAATAAATAAAAAACGTTAAAAAAAAAATTTTAAAACCAAATGTTCACAAATATTCATATGGAGGGAAACAAGGTGTTAAGGGGTTGTACACAAGACAAAGAAAAATGAGTTACTTTCCTGCTTTGCCACGGTTGTTCCCTCACAGGACACTGTGCAATATGCAGAGGAGAATAAAATACTTGCAGGCAACTCGACAGGTTGTCACCAGAAGGGCTAAAATAAAGACACTTGTTTCAAAGACAGTGAAGAGAACTAACATTTACGTTTGCCAAGCACTTCATAAACATTACGGCACGAAGCCACCATTCTTGTACTTCGTATATGAAGGATACTTGTCATAGCATGAATTTAATATATTGAAATGATCTCTCACTGACTACATAAATTCACACTTGAGTCCATGTAAAATGGTGAGGAGTCATTGCACAGACAGCTAAATCGCAAATGGGAAGAAAAAAAAGCTGAAATAGAGTGAAAACAGTAGGAAGTAAAATGAAGACTTAAAATTAAGAGGTAATTGGGCTAATACAAGGAGTGCTTTCGGGGCTTCCAGTTTCTTAAAGATGGATCATATGCATTGGAAGAAGGGTAACAAGACTGGTCTGTACCAAGAAAAGTCCATTGCCAGAGGCAGTCCTACACCCTCCTCAAAGGGCCCTGGGGCTCCCGATGAAAATGACAAGAGTGAGGTGAATGTTAGGGACACAGGTGTGTCAGTAAAGATGGAAACTCACTGTCCTTAAGCAGGTATTTTACTCATGTTTCCAAAAGCCTCTCTCCTTTCTATCCCTGCCATTCCTCCTCTTTTCCCATTATCTACTCCACTAGCAGCTTACTCTTTCTCTTCCACTATCCCTCAATCTGCCTTATTGCATCATTGACTCATGGAAGAAAGAGTAATTTTGCTTTTAATATTTTTATAGCTTGGAAACCCGCCCTCAGATAATATTAAAAATGATGAGAAAGGCTTCATGTATGCTGTTGTTCATTGTGATATTACTTAGGAAACCAAAAAGTCAAAGCAACTTGTAAGTACAATGATAGGAAATGGTTAAATAAACCATGGATCTATCAGTGGGATATAATGTAGCCAGTAAGGACTGTCTGAAGATTATGCACTGACCTGAAAAAGTGAATATATGTGATAATAAGTTAAAAAGGCAGAGTAAAAAATTGTAAGTACACTAAAATCACAGCTAAAATAAAAGTCCATGAAAATGAGGAAGAAAAGAGAACCAACACTCGATAATAAAAATGGATATGTGAGGATAGGCATATTATCAAAGCATTGTTTTTCTTTTTCCAAATTTTCTTCAAAGTTCTTATTTGTTTTCATAATTTCATAAATAATGCACAACTTTTCATTTTTAGCATATTGTAGTTCTCCATTTATATGACCAAAATTTATTTCAAGAGTAATTAGCAAGAACAATAACACTAGTGGAAAGCTCAAGAAATATATTCTAAGACTTCGATATTTGTGTGCTACGTATAACTAGCTGACTTTAAAGCACACTATAGCAGGAAGAGAATATGAAAACATAAATTTTCCCGTAAAGAGAGTAACAACACAGACGACTATAAATGCTTCGTCTTTTTCAGGCTGGCAGAGTGAACAAGTACTAGACGTGCAATAAATACCTGATGAATAAATACATAAACCAAAGCAGCAACAAAATAGAGTACGAGACTGTCTTACTATAGATCCCTTTGGAGAAAGGGGTTTTCTTTTAATGGTATGTCAGTCAGTCTGATTTATAAAAAGGAAGGCAATTATGATAATGTTTTTAAACGCCAATATTCAAAGTGGGTGGGACTTTTCTGGCTGACAAACTCCATTCTGATAGTCAGTGCAGGGTTTTCATTAGGCTGACATCTCATTTAGAATCTCCCCTCACACTACATCAGTCAAACTAGAAACAAAATATTGCAAAGAGTTCATTTATTTTCATTGTGAAAAATCCCAATATTCTCATAGGCAATCTATTCTAGGGCAACAAATACTTTCAAAAGGATTTCCTTAAATCCTTTCAGGCAATGTCACTTGAAAACTGAGAAAAGTGCCTACTTGTCAAACTGAGTAAAACTGCTACCTTAGATTTAAAAAATGAAGTCTTTTATGAAAAAAAAATATTAGTGGGCAAGAAAGAATTAAATTCACTAGCCAGGAAACCTCTACATTTAGCTGTTACTACAAAAAAATGTCAAATGAAAGAGAATTGAGTAGAAATGGTGTACCTGACTGGAGGCATCTCGGTATCAGTATCCAGCAGTCTTGGATGAACTTCCAGTGGACTTGAACTTACACTTTTTTGGCACCTTTGCAGTCCTGGTAAATATGGCATTTTGACACATTCTTTGAGCTCTTCTAGACCAAATGCTGTGGTGTATTCAAATTAAAAATAGTATCATAAACAACTATATTTCTTCATGAAATGTCTTCTTTTGTGACATACTAAAACACATAATACAATATACTAAATCAGTCATTAAGTAGAGAAAAATAAAGCTACTGTAATTTATCTAGTGTCTTTCCCAAGAGAATACCTTTTAACTCCTACTATAGGGACTGTAGGGAAGAGATGATTAAGGGGCTGATTAAGAAGTAGAATAAGGAAAAAGGACAGCTTCATGGATCTCCCAGTCGTCACTGTCCCCTGCCTCATTATTTTATATAATTATAATTTCCAGAATATTAGAGACATTTATGTTGAAATAGAGTTTAAAAGCACTTTTAAGACTCTTATATTACCTGCTATTTTAAGTCTTTCTACCTTCCTGCTTTTATGTAAAGTAAGAGGTATAAATACATGATTATTGAGCTAGCAATGACAGATAAATGAATTTTACTTCAGGCATTGATTTTAATTTTCTCTCTGCAAAATTTCATACCAAATCTAGGAACACTAACACTGAAGCATCAAGATTGCTTCTCCTATTGACCTCACATAAAATTGGACAAAGACACTGTCAAATTATTAAAACAAAACAAAACACAATTTCAAAATGAAGGCAATGAATGGAAAAAAAACAGATTAAGAAATTAAAGGTTCGGGTGATCTTTAAATTAAATGTTGAGAATTGGTTTTTAAACTTCCCCTCTCTCTTTTCTTGTTTTAAGCGGGGGGGGGGTGGGGGGGGCGGGGTGGGGGGGGGCAGAGAGAGCGGGAAAGAGAGTCCCAAGCAGGCTCCACGCTCAATGCAGACCTTGATGCGGGGCTTGATCCCTTGACCCTGAGATCATAACCTGAGCTAAAATCAGGAGCCGGACACTTAACTGATGAGCCACCCAGATGCCCCTTAAGCTTTCCCTACTAAGTAAGTCTAGCACAGGAATAAAAATAGTATCTAATGGGACTGGAGTTATATTAAATGTTCCAAATGCTATTTTGCAACGTTTGATATTTTCTCATTTGGAAAAAAAAAAAAATTGCTTCTCCTGATCAAAAAACATACAAATTTTCTTTTCAGCAATTAGATTTGGGTATAAAAGGGCAGATAAACTAAAGTATCTTTAATGGGAATCTAGTGAAAACGTTGAAGAAATAGAGCAACACATTCAAAACCAGGAGTGATGAAATGGGTTGGGGAGTTTGAATTTTGTGATTTTGAAGAAATACATCTCTACTTATAAAGCTGAAGACAGAATTCAGGATAAATAAGATAATATAACTTGAAATATAAATTAAAATTAAGCTATTAATACATTCATACACATATCAAAAGTCCTCAAATCAGTCTTTATCGAGCATCTATAGAATATAAGATACTTTCCATATAACTCACACAAAAACCAAAGTTTTGGTTAGAATTACTAATACAAAAAGGTGCTGTCAAAGATTTGGGTTTCTTAAAACATAAAAACCAACTTGAGGTGCTTAAAAACAAACACAATTTAGGAAAAGTAGAATGACTCAATGGAGATATTACTGCACTGATATCAAGAGAAGTAGTTCTTCAAAATTTGCTTCCATCATGATTACAGAATTACATTAAGTAAATTAATTCTAATTTGCTTCCATTTTTATTTTCCATAAGCTCAGGATATTATCCTGACATAAATGTTACAAAAATTATGTCTCTCGACTGCTTAAAAAAATACAGTGTAAATTGAAGGCACTATTGCTATATTTTCTTCAGCAAAATAATTGTAAAAAAACAAGTTACCTTTCTTCATTTTTTGTGTTTCCAAAACTGCTTTCCTCCAACTACTCTCAAACAGAAAACAGTCAAGGGAATTTCTGGTGACATTAGAAGTATCAAATTTGATTTCAGGGGATAACACTGGCATTGTTTCTTCTTCTTTCAGCAGTGTTGATGAAAGTGAGATGCTGCTTCAGATACAGGACACAAAATACAAAAAAAAAAAAAAAGTATTGCAGAGATAAATACTCTTTCTAATTTGTTTTCCATCATGCAGAGTAAATACTAACATAGACTTACATGAAAAGTTCACTTATAACATGTAAATACATATTCTTGGGATTTTAAAGTAAGAGGCCTTTAATAATGTAGCTAAAACAGATGTAGGAGTCCTTTAAAACATTTTAATGAATTCTTTCAAATCCTAGGTCACAGATATTTAGCAACATAAAAAAAACTGAAGTCCAATGGCAAGTTATTGTGTACAAGACAATAAAATGCTTAGGACTCTCTCAAATATATTACCATTATACACAATAACCAAGTGGTACTTATCTCTGGGATGCAAGGATGGTTCAACACCCCAAAATTAATGTGATATACCACTTTAATAGAATAAAGGATAAAAAAAAAATCACATGATCATCTCAATAGATGCAGAAAAAGCATTTGATAAAATTCCACACTCTTTCATGATAAAATCTCAACAAACTAGTAATAGAGAGAAATTAGGTCAACATTATAAAGGCTATACATGAAAAGTCCACAATTAATGTCACAATCAATGGTGAAGAATCAAGAGCTTTTCCTCTAAGGTAAGGAATAAGGCAAGGATGACCACTCTTACCACTTCTATTCAACTATAAGTAATAGCCAGAGTAATCAGGGAAAAAAAGGAATCTAGACTGGAAAAGAAGTAAAACCATCCCTATATACAGATGACAGAAACCCTAAAGACTCCACCAAAAAATGATAGAACAAATAAAGGAATTCAACAAAGTTGCAGGATACAAAATCAATAAACAAAAATCACTTGCACTTTTATACACTGACAATAAACTATCTGAAAAGGAAATTAGGAAAACAACCAAATTTACAATAGCATCAGAAAGAAAAAAATACTTAGGAATAAACTTAACCAAGGAGAGAACAACTTATACACTGAAAAACACTGATGAAAAATTAAAGACAAAAACAAATGGAAAGACATCCCCCATGTTTACAAACTGGAACTTAATTTTGTCCAAATAACCATACTACCCAAAATGATCAACAGATTCAATGCAATTGAAATCCCAATGCATTTTTTACATAAATAGTAAAACAAGTCAAAAATTCATATGGCTTCACAAAGGACCCTAGATAGCCAAAACAATCTTGGAAAGAAGATCAAGCTGGAGGCATCAAACTTCCTAATTGCAAAATATATCACAAAGCTAAAGTAATTAAAACAATATGGTACTGTTAGAAAAAACAGACCACGGGAAGAATAGAATCCAGAAATAAATCGACATGTATACAGTCAGCTGATCTTTGACAAGGATACCAAGGGGTACACAATAAGGAAAAGGCAATGTCTTCAACAAATGTCATTGGAAAAACTAGATATCCACATGCAAAAGAATGAAACTGAACCCTTACCTTACACCATGTACAAAAATCAACTCAAAATGGATTAAAGACTTAAACCTAAGACCTAAAACTGTAAAACTCCTGTAAGAAAACATAGGGGAAAATCTTCATGACATTGATCTTGCAAGGATTTTATGGATATAACACCAAAGACCCAGGAAATAAAAGCAAAAAATAGATAAGTGGGACCTACATAAAACTAAAAAGCTCCTGCATAGCAAAGGAAACAATCAACAGAGTGAAAAGGAAACCTCTGGAGAAAAACATTAGGAAGAAAATATTTGCAAATCACATATCTGATAAGGGGCTAATATCCAAAATATATAACTCCAAAGCAAAACAAAACAAAACAAAACTAATAACCTTGGTTAAAAATGGGCTTGGACTTGAATAGACATTTCTTCAAAGAAGACATACAAATGGCCAAAAGGTATATGAAAAGATGCTCAATGTCATTAACCATCAGGGCAATGCAAATCAAAAGCACAGTGAGATACCAACTAACACCTATTATGATAGCTACTAGAAAAAAATTGTTTAATGTTTATTTATTTTAAGAGAGAGAGAGAGAGAGTGAGTGCTAGCAGGGGAGGGGAACAGAAAAAGAGGGAGAGAACGCCAAGCAGGCTCCACACTGTCAGCACAGAGCCTGATGTGGGGCTTGATCCCATGACCCTCGAGATCATGACCTGAGCTGAAGTCAAGAGTCAGACACTTTACCGAATGAGCCACCCAGGCGCCCTAAAAAAATTTTCTTAAAGACAGGTATTGATGAGGATGTAGAGAAATTGGAACTGTTGTCCACTATTGGTGGAAATGCAAAATGGTGCAGCCACTATGGAAAAGAGTATGGAGGTTCCTCAAAAAGTAAAAGTAGAACTACCCTAGGATCCAGCAATCCCACTTCTGGGTATTAACCCAAAATAACTGAAATCAGAATATCGAAGAGATACCGGCACTCCCATACTCACTGTTGGCACTCTTTACAATGGCCAAGATGTGAAAACAATCTAAAAATCCATCAACACCTGAATGAATAAAGAAAATGTGGTGTATATATATATATATATACACATACATACATATATGTATATATATATATGTATATGTATATATATACATATACATATACATATACATATATATATACACAATGAGATATTAATCAGCCACAGAAAAAGAACAAAATCTTGAAATATGTAACAACATGATGAACCTTGAGGACATTCTGCTGAGTGAAATAAGCCAATCATAGAAAGACAAATACTGCAAGATTCCACTTATATGAGGTATCTAAAATAGTCAAACTCATAGAAGTACAGAATGGTAGTTTCCAGGGGTTGGGGGGAGGAGAAAATGGGGAGCTGCTAATTAGTGGGTATAAAGTTTCGATTATGCAAGATGAGTAAATTCTAGAGATCTGCTGTTCAACATTGTACCTATATACAACAATACTGTATTTTACACTTAAAAATATGTTAAGAGGGTAAATCTTATGTTACCACAAAAAAATTAAAATGTTAAAAAATATATGTAAGTAATAAATCACTGAATTCTACTCCTGAAACCAATATTGCGCTGTATGTTAACTAAAATTTTAATCAAAAAAAAATTTTTTAAATGACAAATATGGAGTAAATTATAATTTTCAAAGTCTTAAAAGACTCTTAGAATCACAATCCATACTCTATTCTAAGTCCTTCTTTCTCCTTTTACTTGTAAAGGTGAAAATGACCAGAGAGTTTTCTTTCAGCCTCAAGCCAGACCCTCCTTCTCTTCTTAGTAACCTCTCTATCAGGACAGAAGAAACAACCAGAGACTAACAATTAAATGCCTCTTGGGGTATTTTTCAAACCAGGTTAAGAGAAAACTTTCTTAACATGGAGTATTTTTAAAAAGGTTCACACAATGAATACAAGAGGGTTCATCATACTATTATCTCTACAGTTTTTTGTCTATGTTTGAAATTTTCCATAATTAGAAGGAGTAAAAAAGCCCACAGGTGCAAGAATGTACAACTTAAGGAATGTGCTGGGAAACACACACACACACACACACACACACACACACATTTTTGATCTGATGTTTCCTCAAAACATAACCAACTATAGTGGAGGGAGAAAAATTGAGGTTACTTTATAAGTCTTAAAAAATAAAAAAGGAGTGGGGCACCTGAATGGTTCAGCTGGTTGAGCATCCAACTCTTGATTTCGGCTCAGGTCATAATCTCACAGTTCGTGGGTTTGAGCCCTGTGTCTGCCGGCAAGGAGCCTGCATGGGATTCTCTCCCTCTCTCTCTGCCCCTCCCCTGCTTGTGTACACGTTCTTTCTCTCTCTCAAAATAAATAAACTTTTAAAAAAATTAAAAAATAAAAAGGGCTGATAGAAAAACCTCACAGAGAAAGAGATTTTTTAATTAGGTTCTAGGGCAGACCATAAAAACTCAAAACAAATGCTTTTGCAAATTAATGGTAAGGAGACCCAGGATTGAGATAAACTAACTGTTTAAAACAGCTACAAAACAATTACTATATTTTCAAGGCACCTCAAAACATGGTTGTGTTTAAACATTTTTTTTGTATTAAAAATATTCCAAATATTTTTTTAAATTAAGATTATCTTTTTATCACCTAGCTTAGAACTAGAAGGACATGTTAATTAAATGTTTGTTCATTATTCATTATTTATTCATCTATTCATTCATTTATGACAATCCTATGTCAGGCACCAGATAAGGTCTCTGTTCTGAAGCTTAGTAAGGGGAGACAGACATTAAATGAGCAAAGAAATTAATAAAGTTTATTTTAGATAAAATACAACTAAAGTATAGCTGATTCTTATTATTCACAATAGTTATGTCCTATAAAGTTGCCATAAACGCTAAAGTAGCAGATATACCACTGCTCCTAGAGGAAATATGAAATTAGGTTCCTGTGAGCCTCTGGTTACAACATTTTTATCAACTGACCAATACTACTTCTTTGTAGTGTGTTTCTGTTTAAAGATATACCTTATTTAATATATATTGTTGAGTCATTAACATCAGACCCATGGCCAACAGCAGTATAACTCATGCCTGAAGGAAGCTTATCTAACACATGTATTTCCTCCATAAGACACAGCATCATCTTCTTGTGCTTAGGAACACCAGACAGAACTTCAGCACTACACTTCTAGCAAAATCACCAAAAAAAGCACAAACATGTGAAAACACATGGCACTAAATAGATAGTGAAAAGGACATTTCCTTACAGTATGAACACGGTAACAAGAAGGCGGACTATGATCTTGTTCGACCTCAGTGGCAAAGTGTATGTCAGGCAACCCAAATTTTTTACAACTCTGCACATGTCCGCAAGTGACTAGGAATGCACCACAACTACTGATTTCCGAATTACAAATAAATTTTAACGAGTAGGTGAATTAGCAAATACAGAATCCATGAATATTAAGGATTGACTATATAGTTCATCATGGCAATGTGCCAAGGGGAAGGAAGTACTTTGGACTGGGTAGCTAAGGAAGACCGTATAGATGAGGTGGTCTTGAGCAGAGATCCAAACGGACCAGAAGCAGAGATATTCAGAGAAAACGTAAGGAGGGAGAGAATTCTCCGCAAAGAGAACAGTGAGTGCAAAGAGCCCAAAGCCAGAATAAGGTTGGCATGTTCTAAAGGAGAAAAAGATCAATTTCTATGCTGTCCAATAGAGTAGCCACTAGCCATATGTGGCTATTGAGCGCTTGAAATGTGGCTAGTCAGAAGTGAGATGTACTGGAAGTGTGAAATACACAGCAGATTTCAAAGACTTTGAATGGAAAAAAAAAGAATGTAAACCATCTCATTAATCATTTTTATTTTGATTTTATGTTGATAATATATGGATATGTTGAATCAAGTAAAATAGATTATTTAAATTAATTTCACCTGTCTCTTTTCACCTTTGTAATGTGGCTTCTAGAAAATTTTAAATTACATATATGGCTTACAACAAAGAGGGGAATAAGATAAGGCTGGAGAGAGAGCAGGTATCAGATATTTTGTGGCTTTATACATCATAAAGAGTTTGGATTTTATTCTAGGTGCACTGAAAATCCATCAAAAAGTTTTGAGTGGGAAAGAAAATATATTGGTGTTGGGTAAAAAGTAAATCTCAAGTTAAAAGGCGCATAAGGGGTGCTGTGGAAACACAAAGGGAGTAGTTAATTCTCAGGAAAGGCTTTGAGGAGATGACCCTTAAGCTAAGTCTTAAGCCAAATCCAGGTCAGGGGGAGTGGGTCAGGGCACTCTAGAGTGTCACTGCTGGGTGATGACACAGGGGTATCAAAAAGAGTGCTCTATACAAGGAATGCAAGCAGTTAAGTATGGCCAGAGTGACAATGTCTTCCTTGACATTCTTCAAAGAATCCTAAATCTGTATCTTCAGGCCTCTCTTCTGAGCAATAGGCACATATAAATGACTACTTATTAGATATTTTCCCTCAAAATATGTTAACCCCATCAAAATCTGTTTCCTTCAGTATTACCTAACATAGTACATGACATTGCCATCCTTTGATGGCACAAAGTAGAAAGCTGGTAGGCAACAGCGACAACCTCTCTTTTCTCCTAAATCTAGTCATTCAAAACCCATTAGTAGTGAAGGCCTAAACCAAAGAAACAGCAGACTGAAAGCCAAGCTGGGTAGAGGTGAATGAGGTGACATCCAGAGGACCTGGGGACTCTATATGACTGGTACTATTCACAAAGTTAGGAAGATGGGGTGAGGAACCAGTGTGAGTGAGAAGAGAAATTCACTTGTGCATAAAATGAGTTTGAGGTGCCTGTGTGACATTCACAGCAGGGGATATCCAGAGGTAGGAGTGAGGTTAGCCAAGACATTCAGTTTGGTAGGCATCAGCACAGGTAGAGCCTTGAGAACAGATCAAGCTGTCCAGGGTGAGTGGAGTGTACAAGTGAAGAGTTATGAAGAATAAGAGCAAGTCCAAGGCAACTAATATTTGAAAGACAGAAGAAGAATCTGTTGACCATAGAGAAGACCAAAAAGGACTGGCAAAAGAGAAGAACCAAGTAAGGGGTGCCAATAAAAACCAAAGGCAAAGAGAGTTTTAAGAAAAAGGAAGTGGTGGGATGCCTGGGTGGCTCAGTTGGTTAAGTGATTGACTCTTGACTTTGGCTCAGGTCATGATGTCACAGTTCATGAGTTCAAGCCCCACGTCAGGCTACGCACTGGCAGTGTGGAGCCTGCTTGGGATTCTCTCTCCTTCTCCCTCTCTGCCCCTCCTGTGGTCTCTCTCTCTCTCTCAAGAATGAATGAATGAATGAATGAATGAATGAATGAATGAATGAATAAACTTTAAAAATAAAAAAAGGAGGGGCGCCTGGGTGGCTCAGTCAGTTGGGCGTCCAACTTCAGTTCAGGGCATGATCTCACAGTCCGTGAGTTCGAGCCCCGCGTCGGGCTCTCTGCTGACAGCTCAGAGCCTGGAGCCTGCTTTGGATTCTGTGTCTCCCTCTCTCCCTGCCCCTTCCCTGCTCATGCTCTGTCTCTCTCTGTCTCAAAAATAAATTTAAAAAAACATTTAAAAAAAATAAAATAAAATAAAAAAGGAAAAGAAAAGGAAGTGATGACCAATTTCATCAGAGAGCAACATACTGCCAAAAGAGCTGTATTTAAACGTGAGAGACTCTTGAGCATGAGTATAGTCCTCTAAGGATAAAGACAATCAAAAAGGAGAGATTGAAAATACAAAAGAGGAAAAGAACTAATGAAGCATTATCCTGGAGGAGATGGGGGAGTGAGAATCAAAAATATCTGCCTTTTACAATCAAAGATTTTTAAAAAATGTTTCTATTAAACAACAGCAGGCAGAATAAGGAAACAGTGCAAAAAAAACAAGAATACATATAAGTTTGCCAGTGCTTCCATAACAAAGTACCACAGACTGGGTGGTTTCAACAACAGAGATTTAGGGTCTCACAGTTCCAGAGGCTGGAAGTTCAAAATCAGTGTCGATAGGGTTGGGTTGCTCTAAGGGCTGTGAGTAAAAGATCTGTCCCAGGCCTTTCTCCTCAGCTTGTAGAAGGCTGTCCTCTCCCTTTGTCTTCACGTCACCTTCCCACTATACATGTCTTGTGTCCAAATTACCCCTTTTTATAAGGGCACTGGTCATACTAGGTTAGGGCCCACTCTAATGACTTCATATTAACTTGATCACCTCTGTAAAGATCCTATCTCCAAATAAGGTCACATTCGGAGGTTGAGTTAGGACTTTGACATATGAATTTGGGGTGGGGGACAAAATTCAATACATAACACTACATCATAGCCTATATAAAATATGTGTTGGAGACAACTTTTAAAATTCTATTAAGTAGACATAAAAATTTATTCACTCCCTCAAAACCAGTTTCTAAAAATCAAAAAAAGGATAATATACTACAATTGAGATCTTCACAATTCTACAATACAGTAATAACTGTTGACATTCTTGGTAACATTTGAGGGAGAAAAATACTCTGAAAAGTCTTCTGTATCAAAGACAACAGTAAGTTCAGTAACATGTTGGTATTAAATGCATTTGCCATACACTAATCCTTTAAAAATTGGAAACCCATAGTAGTCACCTGTACTATTCAGTCTTCAAATGATAGAAAATCCAAAATATGTGCTTAAACAAAAGATTTTTCCTCAGATAAAAGCCTGGCCAGACACCTAAGCTTTGGTGCCAAGATATCAGGGACCCCCATACACTTCTATCTTACTGCTCCAATGCCCTCAATATATAGTATCTACTTTATAGTTCAAGATAGCTGGTTGAGTAAATGAACACTTATACTGGTGCTGATGGGAACCAGGATTTTTAGAGTGGGAGAAAAAGATACAGACTTATCATCAATAAAATTAAGCAAAAACCCTGAAGTCCCAACTACGAATTGGAAGTATAAGACTTTCATCTAAAAAAGAAAAAAGACAAAAAAACTGTTTTCTGTCTCTGTCCACTAAACCTAATAGTTAAAATGTGACTTAAAAAACCCATAAATACAAAAACGCTGATTTGAAGGGGCACACGCACCCCAATGTTTATAGCAGGATTATCAACAATAGCCAAAGCATGGAAAAGAGCCCAAATGTCCATCGACAGATGAACAGATAAAGAAGATTTATTATATATATACAATGGAATATTACTGGTGATCAAAAAGAATGAAATCTTGCCATTTGCAACAATATGGATGGAACTAGAGTGTACCATGCTGAGGGAAATAAGTCAGAAAAGACAAATATATGATTTCACTCATATGTGGAATTTAAGAAACAAAACAGATGAACATACGGGAAGGAAAGCAAAAACAATATAAAAACAGAGGAAGACAAACTGTAAGAGACTCTTAAATACAGAGAACAAACGGTTGCTGGCAGGGTGTTGGGTGGGGGGATGGGCTAAATGGGTGATGGACATTAAGAAGGACACTTGTTGGGATGAGCACTGGGTGTTGTATGTGAGTGATGAATCACTAAATTCTACTCCTGAAATCATTATTATACTATATATTAACTAACTTGGATTTAAATTAAAAACAATTTTTTTCTTAAGCCACAGACAACCAGGGCCTCTTGAAGAAATAGCTGATTCCAGGTCTGTGGAAGGAAATGTACAAGACGAGCCTAGAACATACTGCCATTCCAGAGACCTAGTAATCTATCAATGAAGATTATAATCATTAGTCATCAACCTAAAAAGGTTCCCCACCGACCAAAAATGAGAATTATAAGCGTGGATAAGAATATTAACTGCAATGAACCTAAATATATTAAATATGTATAATACACACATGTATAGGCTTATCTTCTTTTATTGTTCTTTGCTTTATTATACTTCACAGATAATTGTTTTTTTTACAAATTGAAGGTGTGTGCCAACCCTGAGTGAAGCAATTCTATTGGTGCCATTTTTCTGACAGCAACTTACTTACAATACATCCCATCCACCTATATAATCCCTATTCCTGTCATCTCTTCCTGGATAGGGAAAAATATTTATTTTATTATTAAACTTTCCATGCCTCAGTCTCCCTACCTAGGGAACTAATAAGCTCTACCTTACAGAGTTATTGTGAAGTTTAAAGGTAATTTTAAAAAAGCATCTAGCTAAATGCCTAGTATGCTGCTTTACTTCTCAAAAACGAACCTTCAGTTCAGACTGCAGTAAAGGTGTCTTTATATGCAGAAACATGTGATGGCTGCTATTATTATCATAATTATCATGATTATTATCATAGGCCAAGAATCAAGTAATGGCTGGGTACGAGAGGTACAGCTTGACTCAACACCTCTTCCTCTCTTCCTCTTTTCCTTTCGGGGTAAAGCTGTAACCCTAGACCTCTCCTCTTTTTCTTCATACTGTCCTGTTCTTGCCTTATGGTTTCCATGCCTTCGTCTCCTTGAATATTACAAATTTAACTATTTTCCCATGATGTTCTATTCAGTTTGGTGGTTTACATCTCCCATTTCCTGCATCTGCCAAGTCTCCTTCTTTGGGGCTTATTTCCTTATATAATTTGTAAACTTTGTGAGCTCATCTTTAAAGAGATTGCTATTTATAGGAGTCTAGTATTCCCTGAGCTATGAGAACTTTGCTATACAGAGTTTTCCATTAGTCTCTGTCTCGCCCTGGGTTTTGGAGGTGCCAGACCAGTTAATATGTCAATTTCCTGGACTGTGGTCTCTGAAGCATGTGGTAATGTGACACCAGACACCAGACTTGAGCTGTGTGGGTATGAAGCTGTGCAGAGTCTATGTGCAGGGTTTAACAGTGAACTCTTTTTCTGCCATAGTTCAAATGGATGGCAAACTTCCTTGTAACCTCCTCAGGCCAATGAGGGGGCATTTTTGTAGTTATCATCTCAGTGTCTGTACCAGGTTGAATTTTTCAAAGAAGGATGCACTAAAACATGTCTATTCCTACATGTTCTTCCTTCAATGTGATAGTGACATTCCTCCTTCAAGAGGTGAGGTCTGTGTTCCCCCTCCCTGAAACTAACTTTGTGAGTCAATAAAGTATAGTAGAAGTGACTCTGCATGATTTCCAAGGCTAGGGCATAAAAGGTCATAGAACTTTCGCTGGCTCTCTCTTGGGATATTCACCTTTGAAATCCAGCCACCATTTTGTGAGGAAGCCGGGTGACAAGAAGAAGCCACCATATAAGGTTGCAGCTGACATGCACAGCTAAGGTCTCAGTCCACAGCCAGCATCAACCATCAGACATGGGAATGAATGAGCCTGCAGGTGATTCTAGCCCCAAGCTTTCAATTCTTCCATCTGAGGCCCCAGACATCATGAAGCAGAGCCAAGCTGTCCCTGCTGTGCACTGTCCGAATTCCTGACCCACAGAATCCCTGAGCACAATAAATGGTTGTTTTCCACGACTAAGTTTTGGAGAAATTTGTGATGCAGTCATAGTAACTGGAACAGTACTCCTTTGTGACTTCCAGCTTTCGGCAGATGCTCAACAGTGGCTTCCTATGTGAGCATTCCTTCATTTGTGGCACCTGGGGATTTCCTTCCCATGGTCTCTAGCTCAGCTACATTTCCATAAATTATCTTATTATATTTTACCCAGCATTGGAAATATACTGAAATACAATGGAGTCCCTTCCCTGTCAGCTCATTCTGCCACACTGCTCAGAAGTTCCCATAACTTTTCAAATGAGGACATAAAAACACTGATGAATTTGATTTCTTTTATATATAAAGATACTTAAAAATAAAAAAGGGGTGTCTGGGTGGCTCAGTTGGTTAAGCGTCCAACTTTGGCAGGGTTTAACAGCGAACTCTTTTCCTGCCATAGTTCAAGTGGATGGCACCAATTGGAACCAACCGGCTCAGGTCATGATCTTGCAGTTTGTGAGTTTGAGCCCCGCGTCGGGCTCGGTGCTGACAGCTTGCAGCCTGGAGCCTGCTGCAGATTCTGTGTCTCTGTCTCTTTACCCCTCCCCTACTCAGGCACCATCTCTCTCTCCCTCTGTCTCTTAAATAAAAACCAAATATTTTTTCAATTTAAAAAAAAAGAAAAAAGAGAAAAAGAAAATGACCCTATAGAAAATGTATTTACTGGGGCGCCTGGGTGGCGCAGTCGGTTAAGCGTCCGACTTCAGCCAGGTCACGATCTCGCGGTCCGTGAGTTCGAGCCCCGCGTCAGGCTCCGGGCTGATGGCTCGGAGCCTGGAGCCTGTTTCCGATTCTGTGTCTCCCTCTCTCTCTGCCCTCCCCCGTTCATGCTCTGTCTCTCTCTGTCCCAAAAATAAATAAAAAAAAAAAAAAAAAAAAAAAAAAAACGTTGAAAAAAAAGAAAATGTATTTACTAAAGAACAGATAGTTCATTTCAGAAAAAAAAAAAAAATACAAATGGTCAATAAAAGTTCACTAGTTCTCAAATAAAAGCAAAATAATATAATGAGCTACGGCTTCTGCCAATCAAAATGGCAAGGAGTTTTCTCTAATAGTAGACAATGTAAGATGGGGCTCAAGGAAAACAGGTGGTCTCATAAAGTTTCAGTGTATGTATGGGTATAATACTTCCAGAAAGCAATCTAGCAACACATATGTCCTTATAATCTTACATACTTTTGGCCCAGCTACTCCACTTCCAAGTATTTATCCTAAAGGAAGCATCATTGATATATACAAATATTTATCTTCAAGGATGTCAAATCCTGCATTTTTTATAATAGAAAAGAAAAAAGGCTGAAAACAACCCAAGCATCAAAGGGCAGATGGTAAGACTATCTTTATTTTTAGCTTTGTTTAAAGCAAAATATTTATCAAGTGAACATTAAGACAAGTTGTGGATTCAGTGAGAAAGCTAGTTATTTATTTATCCACAATGCCAGTCATTGTTCTAGGAGCTAAAATATGAAAATGATGAAGACGCAAAAGCGTATAGCATGTTGGGGGGAACAAAGTAAACAAGCAGCTATAGTTCATTACGATAAACATTTCTTTTTAAGTTTATTTATTTATCTTGAGAGAGAAAGAGAGTGTGTGGGAGGGGCAGAGAGAGAGAGAGAAAGAGGGAGAGAGAGAATCCCAAGCAGGCTCTGCTCTGTCAGCACCGAGCCCCACGCAGGGCTTGAAATCCCGAACTGTGAGATCATGACCTGAGCTGAGATCAAGAGTCAGACACTCAACCGACTGAGCTACCCAGGTGCCCCCATGATGATAAATCCTGATGATAAAGCTGTGTTTCATTTCTGTGGTACAACAGAGAGCATTTGCTAACCTAACCAGATTGGGAAAGTGGGAGCCTTGCTTTTGTTTTGAGCGAGGGATGGTCAAGCGCAGTCCCACGGGTTTTCCTAAGTAGAAATTGTGACACAGAAGGTGGAATGTCTACTAAAACTCTTGCTCCTCCAGAGAATAGAGTTGTTTCTGAGAAATGGCTACCTCCCTGTGATCAGAACTTGAGTGGGTGTAATGTGTAATACTCTCTGCAAGAAGCTTTTAAGAAGCAGGTCCGCTTTCTCCGTACTTTCTCCCTTCCCTCCTGCTGACTGCAGTGACATAATAGGGAAGTATTAATAAATGGTAGAGTCTGGGTCCTGCAACCAATTGGAAGAAAGCTGCCTGCTGACCAGGAATACCTGCCTTGGAATTGCTAGGTGAGCAAGAATAAACTTTTGCATGTTAAGTCACTAAAACGTTGAGGTCTGTTTGTCATCATATCTAGCAACAGAGTAATACCTGCCCAAGTGTGACGATATTAGTTCACTTATTCAAATATACTAAGCATGTACTATGTGCGAATCAATATGCCATGTGCATGACAAATACGAAGATGAACTAAATAGAGATTCTGCCTTCACAGAAGTTCCAATCCAAAAGGAAAAACAGTAGCCACTCATACAACTGTAAGAGAAGGCAAAGTGTGACATTACAGCCTGAGGGGAGATAGCTATCTCACATCAGGAGGGTTAAAAGAAGGCAGATATTATTTTCACATAGAAGTTCCAAAAAGACTTGGAAAAGCTAGAAAATGACATTCAGATAGAATTTAGACAGGCAGAAATGTTGGTATGGGCATTCCAGGAAAAGATATAGATGTGAAAGATGCCCTGGAGAACAGAGGGGGTTCAGATAGGGGTGCTGTGAGAGATAAAGAAATGGCAGATTGGAGAGATCACAGACGAATCTGAATGCCAGCCAATGTGGTTTGCACTTCCTTCTTTGAGCAACAGGAAGGCACTGGTGGGGTTTTGAACAGAGGTGCGGCAAATTCACAGCTAAGCTTTAGGAAGATTGATCTGGCAGAGACTGGATCTAAGTTAAGAGGTTACTATACTAAAAAGAGGCCAGAGGGCTCACATTAGAGTAGCAACAGTGAGAACACAAATTGATTGAGTTTAGGAGGTTCAGCAAAGACAAAAGAGTCAAAGATGACTGAGACTGTGAACTTGGGTGACTAAGAGAATTATGAATTACATGCAAAGAGAAATTGCTAGTCTGGGGGTGGAGAGCAACAGAGAGCTCAGTTTTAGATAAAAGGAGTGCGGGACATCCAGGTTGAGCTATGGAAACTGGATCTAAATTGTAGGAATTGAGGACTGTAGCTTTGGTTGGGAGAAGAAATTTTAAGAGTTATCTGTTCACCTAGTAAGAATTAAGGCCAGAGACTGGATTAAAGTTGCCAAAGAAGACTTGAGAGGGAGAAGAAAGCCAGACTTCCTTAAAATGTACACAAACGAGGAAGATAAAGAAAAGGCTGAGAGGTGATTGGAGAGGCAGACAATACAGAGAAACGAGAATCATCGAAAGCACTGCACCGTGTCCAATTCTATAGGAGTTGGGAGCGGAAAGAGCTGCTAATAACACTGTAGCACCAAAAGCACGATCTCATTTAATCTTCAAATAACCCGATGAAACACAATTCTCCGGTCAGTTACTGACCAGGAATTCATACCCAACAAAGAACACATTTTATTTAATTGGAGTAAAATGAGTCTGGATGCTAATCTTGATTCTGCCCTTCAATGGCTGCATAACTATAGGGTCATGAAGAAAATAACAGTGCCTCAGATTCTCATAGGGTTAGTGAGAATTAAATTTCAAAATGCATGTAAAGTTTTCAGCACAGTGCTGGACATGTGATAAACATTCAACAAGTGGAAACTATGTTTTTAATTTTTTTTTAAATAATAATGAACACAGATTTTTCTCAACACGGTCTGTTGATGGAAATATAAATTAGTAAAGAGTTTTTGTAAGGCAAGATGCTACCAAAAATTTTTTACATACACACATCTGACCCAGCAATTCTGCTTCAAGGAATTCATTTTATAGAACTGTTCCCATGTATGGGAATGTTCACCGTTGCATTATTTGTAACAAGGAAAGATTGGAACCAATCTTAATGAGGAATGGTTACGTAAATTACAATACAATAAATTACATACGGATCACCTCTACCACATCAATGCAGACCTAAATAAACTGAGAGGAAAGGTATCTGCCACATGTTAAGTGAAAAGGACAACTTCTCAAAAGATATGATTCCAATGATGATAGAAAAAACAGATGCAAAAAGAGTAGAAAGATAAACACTAAAATAATTCTAAGAAGTCTTAGAAAGAAAGAAGGAAAAGGTAAAGAGGGCTTTCATCTCTAAGGCTATGTACTTCTGTTTGAATGACAACTACTAATGTGTTATAATGTAATTTCAAAAATGTAAGAACTTAAAAAAAGAAATGTCAGGAGTATGTTTGAAGAAATGCCGCCGGAAAGGGCCATTTAAATTCACCATTAGCAATGCAGATAAAAAGTCAAAGCAGGGCAGGAATTCTTGTGCTTCGCAGAGGACAATACCCTGAAAATGGTGGCCAAATTGCATTTCTTTGGACAGAGGCTTCCGTTTTCATGTTTAATGACCCCAAAAATGTTGTAGGGTAGAATGACCCATACAATAGAACAGGCTCTCTACACTGCACAATTTTTTCCTAGTATTTTTAACCCACGAAAAAAGTAACCCAACAACAAACTCCAGGTAAATCAGAAATGGCACAAAGCAAAATCGGCGGTGAAAACGGGGCCAGAGCTAAGACGCTGACCATCCCAAGCTCTGCTCCCCAGGGCGGGGTGCAAGAGGGAAAGTGAGGGAAGTACGGTGGCAGTCAAGGGCAGAGGGTAAACACATTCTCCCTCGCCCCGCTTCAGTTTAAATCCTGGGCGGGCTGGAGGGCCACCCTGTAAGGGCGTGTCCACTTGACGCACGGATGTCCACGCTACAGCCTGTGCGGAGCTTGAGGAGTGTGGACACGTACAGATCTGGCAGGCCTGTCCTCGGTGCCCGGGTTTCGTCCGGTCTCTCCGCTTCACCCGACCCCGCCCAGCAGCCTTGGTCCGGTCCTTCAGGCCCCGCATACCCGCCAGCTCCCCTCCAAGTGCGTCAAGAGAATCCCTGGAGTGACCCACGAGCCTCGCTGGGCTAGTTTCCCCTGCCCAGGAAGGGGCCTGACCAGCTGACCTCTTGGGCCCCCGCCTCCCCTTCAGCCCTGCCCCTGCAAGGTCCTCTGGCCCCCCGGAGCCCCTCGGCCGGGGCTCCCCCGGAGATCTCCCGCACTCACTGTCCCCGTAGATCCACCGCGGAGGGGCGGGGCTTCTTCGCGTGCCTGGACCTCGGCGGTGGTGCCCAGGTCTGAGGCTCCCGCGGCGGGGCCAAAGGGGGCAGCGGACAGCGCGGGAGCCAGCGACGGCCCCCAGCCGACCCGAGCCCCTGGCTCAACCCGGCCTGGGCGCGGAGCTGGCCGTGGCGGCGGGGCGGGGCGGGCGGCCCGTCGCTCTCAGGGGCGCGGCTCTCGGGGCGAACATGCTCGGCGGCCGGCAGCCCGGCGACGCTCCGGAGCGCGGCACGCCCGCCGCTCAGCCCCGCCCGGCCCGGCCTGCGGCTCCGGTGGCTGCAGCCCCGCCCGCCCGATGCATGCCGGTTGCCAGGCGCCAGGGGCTTCCGGCTGCCTCCCGCGCGAGGTCACCGGCCGCGGCCCCAGTAGCAGGGACCAACAGTTGGGGTGCCGCGCCAGGAAAGCACTTGGGCGGCTAGGAGGCCGCTAGGACTCACTCGACAACTACTATCGTTGCCACGGCCTTTGCAGTCACACCTGCAGGGGTGGGAGGGAGGGTGCTGAAACAAGGCCTGGTGTATAGGAGTCAGTGGTGGCACAAGGTCAGTGGGGCACGAAAAGTTGTGCCATGCATCGACAGGGTGGGTAGTGGGCGGCTGGACCAGGTTGGTGATACGCAGTTCCCTGGGTTGCATTTTTAAGATTCAAACTAACCAGGCTCTCCGGTGTATTGATGAGTCTGGAACTTTCAAACAGCCCAGCAATACTTGCCCAGCCCAATCTTAGGTTAAGTGACAGTCATCCCCGCCCCACCCCCCACCCCCAGTCCCCTCACCATGGCAACCCGCATTCCATGTTCTAGGTGTCCTTTGTCTAAGTTCTTTGGTGAAAGGTTAGGTGTCCTCTCCCCAGTTAAGCCTAGCACCTTGACTTGCGCGGTAGGATTTTAGCATCAATACTTTTGCCAAATTATATTCTAAACCCTCTGCCTCCATTTCTTGACCCCAAATAGGGCTGCAAGTTTAGCCCTAGTAAAATACACGGTTTCAGGTTCGACAAAACTGAAGGTGTTCCCAAACACACTTTTCTGTTTTCATCAAGCTCCCTACTCACCTTCCTTGGCTCCTCTGGTTAAGAAAACTCAAATTAGACCTGGAACCTAATACTAGCCACACCACTTATTTGGGTGATCCTGGGGGAGGGAAAGTTAACCCCTCATCTTAAAAATGGGGACAGTGGTATACTTACCTAATGGAATAGGCTGCACATTAAAACTCACGTGGAGAATTTAAAGGGCAAGGCCTGGGACCCATCCCCCAATTAATCGGTTTTGTGATTGCAAAATGGAGACAATTGAGGGAGGATTATGTGGATTAAGTGTATACTAGCAGTCAATACATGATCAACTGTTATTAAATGGTCTGCTCTTGAGTTTTGCTATCACATCTGCCACTGCATTGTCTCCCAACTGTTGGCTCCTGCCTGCTCTTCTATCACCAGGTGTCCAAATTCTACCTCCTTTGTGAAATTTCCCAATCTGCACAGCATGAACCATCTCCTATATTCCCCTAACATGCTGTTCTATTTTCACAAACTATTATCCCTACACAATAACTCACTTTTTGAGTCCTTTACAGTAATACATATACCCATGAACCCACAATGCAGGCACCACTCCTCTCAGCATTCATCAAGAATAACATGCCAGCAACTGGAAAATCCAATTTTAAATTGCTATTACTTTTTGGTTTATTCATTTACTTTTAGTGTTTACTTATTTTTGAGAGAGAGAGTGCAAGCTGGGGAAGGGCAGAGAGTGAGAGAGGAGAGAGAGGAGAGAGAGAGAGAAACACAGAATGGAAAGCAGGCTCCAGGCTCTGAGGTGTCAGCAGAGCTGATGCAGGGCTTGAACTCACGAACCGCGAGATCATGACCTAAGCTGAAGTCTGACACTTAATGGACTGAGCCACCCAAGCGCCCCAAAACTATTACTCTTAAGAGGCTTGAGTCACTCAATCAAAAAAAGCAAAAGGCCTGCAATGCAACAGGCCTATTCTAAGTGCTAGAACAGACGGCAAACGTTCAAACCTTACAGTGGTTTTGGTACATATTCTCAAAACTTTGAGTGGCTGTGAAAAGCAACAAGAATAAATGGAAAAAGTATTGCAGGTAATAAAAAGTACTATGAAAAATACAGGGTTATATGGAGATGTGTCAGAGAAAAAACCCTTTTCCAGAACGAAAAAGAAGCAATGTACAAAGACCTGAGGGCTGAGTGTTCCAGACAGAAGATTACAAGGGCCAACACCCTACATTAGAAGCTTGTCATTTTTGAGGAACAAGAAAAAATATAGCTACCTGCTATAAAGATCACATAGCCCTCCCAAAACACTTCCCTGCCAGGATTTCTGGAACCTGCGAACACGCTGCTTAATGTAGAGACTTTGCCGATGTACTTAAATTAAGGAATTTGAGATGGAGAGATTATCCTGGATTATCTGGGTGGCACAATTTGATCACAAGGGTTCTTATAAGAGGGAGGCAGAGGATCAGAGCCAGTGATGATGGAAGAATGGAAGGAGAGATTGATTACACTTTGAAGACTGAAGCATGGCCTGCCTATAAGCCAAGAAATGCCAAGTGGTTGCTAGAAAATGGAATAAAGAAAATGATTCTCTCCTAGCCTTCAGAGCTATGGTAGGCAGGCCTACTGACACCCTGATTTAGCCCAGTGAAACCAAATCTAGATTTCTTACCCCTGAAATTGTTAAAGACAATAAATCTGAGTTTTAAGTCAAAGTCTGTGATTTGTTACAGCACCAACAGTAAACAAAAACTTAGCACCTACTCTGTCAGGTACTGGTTAGGAGGGACAAAAAGGCTGGCCTTACATGTTTTATTACCCTAGAGAAGGGAGGCACCTGTATGAAAGCAATGTTTTGGCTGGTTTGATACCAAATCTGTAATGGAAACAGTGGGGGTAGAATGTTGTCAATTTCCCCCGCAGGTTGTCCCAACACCCCAAAAAGCAGATACATCTAGACATCCCTATAGCACTTATCTCACATTACTTGCGTTGTCTACCTTGCCCATTAGACTGACACACAGGAAAGTAGAGGCCATCTCCATTTGTATGCCCCTGCGAGGTGCTCATGTTGCATAGTATTTACTTAGTACTTTTAGCCAGGAACTGCTGTAAGCATTTTACATGAACTGACATCATTAAAATCCTATGGTATTATGCACAATTTCCCCTATTTTGCTAAGAAACAGATTTATTGGCCCAAATGATTAAGTGAAGGCTGGGTATTAACCAGTTTGGCTTCAGAGCCAGCACTCAATCCAGCCAACCACAAAGGAACTTTCAAAGGTAAGTAATTTGAGGGAACACCTGCTAAAAAACCAGTGAGCACAACTAAACTCTGTGACTTGAAGAGACTGGGGTAATTAGCAGAAGATTTTATGAAGCTGGAATGTTAAAGGGTAGAAATGCAAATTTACATTTGTGGGGTGAATTTCTGTAGGACAACCTGCTGGGCAGGACCCAGACTTTCAAAGTTTGGTTAGCCTTCTAGTGGACAGTCCCTTTTAGGTGACATTTTAGGAGGTAGCTTTTCTAAGTTAGCTTTTCCAGCTGCATTTCAAGAAGGTTTAACAGTTCACAAAATATTTTCATACCCCTTTTCTGAAGCAAGTGTTTGAGAGTTTTCTATGGTGGTATTAGACGTCTGCCAACTCCTCCCTACTCAGCCTCTGGCCCCACTTTGAAAGTAATTTATATGGAGAACTGGATTTCCCAGACGGAAAACAGAAAAGTGCCTGCAGAGAACACACATACAGCTAATGTATTTTGTCAGTTTTTTTATGCTACATGTTCCTATTCCTCACCAGCTTCAAAAGCTTCGCTACTTTGCGTGATGTGTCCACCATTCGTGGGCTATTAACAAATGTACCAGACTATTCATAGTGTTTACCAAGATACCCTATTTCTTGCAAAACCCTGCCACACTCAAACATGTAACACTGATTTTATAAACTAAAGAATCTTCTCAATTTTTCTGAATTCACTGACCATAAACTCACTAATTCAGAGAGACTGCTTCCAAGTCTAGAGAATTTGAATTACTAAATATAAATACTAATAAGTAATGATCCTAGTGCAAGTGTCAAAGGAATGAACAGGGCACCTGTTCATCACACCACTGGCACAATGAAGACTGCAAAAACTTCTTTTATTAGATGTACTTACTTCACATGTTCTATACCGAAAACCTGCAGTTCACTAATCTGAGATATATACAATATATAAAAATGTTACTTATAAAATACCTAATCTTTTCTATTTCAAGCTTTTGCTCACTAGTTTCATTAGGAGTTCTGAGGGTGCTCCAAAATAAGTGGCATCCATGGGCAGCAATTTCATTTTTCCTTTTCTAACATATATAATGGTATTCTCAGAAACTCACCTGGATAGGTGAAGATACACAGCAAAAAACAAAAAAGGAATGCAAAAGGAAAACATGTTCACACAGTACTTTATAGAAAAACTAAGTCTCAGCAGATGGAATTTCATCAACAGTATAATTCAATTTTTATTACCTTATCTATAAATCATGCACATAAGTCTATGAAACAGGCTTTCTCAGAACAGACCCATCTTAGCTAACTCAGTGGCACAATTGAAAAGTGAAAAATTAAAAAAAAAAAAAAAGTGAAAAGATTTTTTTTTTTTTCCACAAGAGTTTTTAATAAACCCAAGGAATGTTTTCCACCAAAATACAAACCAGACCCCAGTTTTGTACACAAAGGCAAAACTTGGCACAGTTCATTCGATCCCTGGAGCCTGCTTGGGATTCTCTCTCAAAATAAATAAAAATTTTAAAAGTTTAAGAAAAAGATGGCTTACTCTTATCACACATCAAGATTTGTCCCAATAGTTAGAGGACAGCAGAGTCTAGCAAAAAGTCACAACAACACATTTTAATTTGAAAGTAGTCGTTTATTAACTGACCAGATTACAAAAATAATCATGGTGGATACCTGAAAGGGGGGAAAAAAAAACTCATTAAAGAAACCACCTTGATAGATTAGAATTAACATAAATGAGGAAATTATAAGTACTTCAATTTCCATTAAGTAGGATAAAACCCTGGGCCTTTTCTTTCCTCCATAAATGCCCTCAAAAGGAAGGAACAATCAAACCAACCGTACAGATAACATGGTTGGCTTTTCCCCCTTAAACAATATTGCTTAGAACCCAACCAAACCCTTATCAATATTTAACAGAAAAAGTAGGAGACTAACACCACTTTTACCCTCATTACTAAGTAAACTTCTATCGAGATGAAGCTACTCACCTTAGTTCATTCTTCTAATAAGCCTATTGATCTGGTCTTCCCTGTTGCCAGCATCTCCACCTTCTACAAAATGGGTGGTCTTCTTCTTCATTCCCCCTCGTGGAGAAGATAACTTGAAGGGCCATAAAAAGTTGTTTGCTTCTTTGAAACGTTTTCCAACAGTGTAGATCTCATGAATCAGATCCTCCATGCAGATGATGCCATATTTACCTGAACATTAAGATCATTAAAAATTGTTAGCTGTTTTTACAGATTAAGATATCCAGCAAGGACAATCAGAGGCTATGATAGTTTAAAGTAAATTAGGAATAAAGCAACGAAGAAGGAAATACACGGCTATATTTACAAATACTCAAGCCAACGAAATCTTAACTTACATCTTCCGTAAACTTCTGCATTGTAGAGAACATGGGAAGATTTGTTGATAGAAAAATCAACTTTGTCTAATTATCAAACCTTTCCCCAAATAGGTAGAACCTACCAAGAGATCGAGCGATCAATGTGTTATCTGTCAGGGCAATTCGCTTCTTGTTGATTTTGCCATAACCACGCTTGTAGATCAATTCATTCACTGACTTCAGGTTTGGGTACCTAATATATGAAAAACAGACACAAATGACCAAATATAATAAGGTTATCACCATCAGAACACCTCAAATGCACCTCGTCAACAGAGCCAATTTGCCAAAAAGAACTCAAAGGAAAAGACTTACCCCCATGCGATATATGGTTCCACAATCCTTAGCATGTTAACTGAAGCCTTGTTGAGCTTAACAAAGGTGCCGTTGAAGATCTGGCGAAGGCGAAGAAGCTGCAACACCTTTCGAACCTTTGGGCTCACACCATTGATACTGCAGTGGAAAAAAAAGGACAAAATGCACTGAGCTTTAACCCAATTATTAATAGAGGATAAGAAAGTAACCATTATGATTCGGCACAACTCAAGTCCCACCTAAATAAACAGGAATTGTTACGAAGACCACTGGCATTTCTTAGCTTATTCTAGCCCGTGTCCCAACCTGCCTGTTTCACAAATAAGTGATCTTTGATACATACCTTTGACACTTCAAACTTCCCCAGGCCCTTTTACCCCATCCTACCTTTGTATTTGTCTTTGTTAGCTTTTTTTGAAAATAATATCCAGGACACTGAACAACTAAAACTCACATGCTCAGAGAGCTTTGGACACAGCACTTGCAACTAAACCATTAAAATACTACCCACCCACCACCCCCCCACCACCCGTTCTAGCTATGACCAAAATATCTCTATTCCAATGTTCCAGAACCAACGCTCCCAAGAAGTTAACGGGAAGTTTTGCTGACTGTGTAACTTTCCCTTCAAAACCAGAATGCGGTTAAAACTGAACTTACCCTCGGATCCTGATGACAAATGCCAATTTGGGTTCTGCAGGTACGTAGAAGTTGCCAGCTTTTCTTGCCATTCTAGCCATTCGAATCTCAGTTCTGTACATCTGCCTGTATTCCTTGTGGTAATGCTTAGCTTTTTCATAAATAAGCTTCCTCCTTGCCTTTCGAAGCTGAAAACCAATACCAGTTATTCATCTGATTCTTAGCTCCCAAATACAGTCACCACCACCCGTTCTTCAAAAGAAAGAGTAATTTCCCCTTGAAACTTTTTCCTTGTCAGAGCATGCGTTAACATTTCAACATGCAGACACTACCTCCAATTAAAAACACTTTTAAAAAGCCGATGATCCAGCTCACTGGTACAGTAGGTGAAGTCCACAAGCCTTGCTGAGAAAGAACACTCACCCATTTTCAACCCAAACACAAGGCCTCTCTTTACAGGTTAAGTGCCTTAAAAAAGTTTACCTACCATTTTTTGGGCAAATTTCTTTCTCAGACGCTTGATCTTCAACTCTGCGAAATTCCTTCGCTTTTTCTTGAGAGTTTCTGGCACAGCAGGAACCTTCTTTTTCTTCTCTCTGGCGTTAGCAAACAGAACTTTATTAATAGTTCAAACAGCACACAATACCACATTACTCTTGTATTGCACAGACTTTGCCATTTAGCAGCACTACCGTCACTGGCTCTAAACATTTCTATCTTCAGCTGCTCTCTAGCAGGTTATGGTGAAAAATAGAGTTTAGAGAGTTTTTATACCGATAATCTTCGCCTTTAACACAGACCACTTCACTTAAATACACAGAATTCACAGAAAATACAATAAATTCACATCTGTCCTGACCTCCGACAACTAAAATATCCACAACAAAGTTAACACAGACTGAGAAACTACTGCAAGAAGGGGGTTCCTGGAGTTCTCAAGAAAATTAACAAACAAGCAAACAAAAACCTCCCAGCTACCACCTTGGTTCAGGTCTGAAGTTCCACATGCTAAAAGCAAAGGCCTCACGACGGGGACGACTGGGCCAAATACGAGCTAAGATGACCGCAATTCAAAGGTTCTGCACCTCCCTTGAAAGGGAATTGGAAAACTCACCGGTCCCGTACATAGTTAGGTTTTCACACCGCGTTCCCAGTATCTCCAAAACCTCTGACCCAAGGCCATCTATATCCTATCTTTGCCCGGCGCCTCCACCAGCGTCACAGGGCGTCACAAACACACAGACAAATGGGCAACGGTACAGGCTACAGCCAGACCGAGGGAAAACGAGACAAAAAGACGCTGGATTCGTGGATGGAGAAGGATTCTCGAGTGGACGAGGAGCTACTTACTCTGCACCCTCCATGGTTCCAGCCGGAAAAAGAGGAAGTTAGCGCATGCGCGCTGTCCACTTAAAGACGACAAGAGCGAAGCCCCACAACTCAGAGGTGTCCCAGGATAAGCCAGAAAAGAACTCGGAACTGAGAACTCGTCTTGCAGACGCAAAATTGAGAACTGCCTGATTCAGCCCCTTACGATCGACTTTCGGGTAAAATTTGTATGGGAAATACATGCACCCACTAGACTCTTTAATCAATATGACAAGAGCACAGAGTGCTGACACCTTTACTACTCGGGGTCCTAGTCTCTAGGCTGCGTTGACAGGGTATCTTCTCGTATTCCACCCAGTAATGTACGCAAATGACACGCCACACAGGCGCGAACTACACATCCCGGCATGCCCCATTTTCACTGCGTGGGGAGGGCAAGGCTTGACTGGGACTGTAGGCAACCACTGCAGTGGTGATTACAGCCTGGGAAAACGAGAGCCTTTTGGCCCACGTTCCGGATGGTGAGGTGCGATTCTAAGTCGCTTCCGAGACCCGGCTTTTGACGGGCTTCTCGGCTCTGCCAGCCCCAGCCATAAACCGGCACTCTACTGCCGCGCTGCCGAGGTCCTTCTATTCGTTCCGCCAGCCTGCAGGGCTGTCTTCCGCGGCGCCTGATCGCAGGGGTGACCGTCCGAGTCCCACGCTTAACCAAAGTGGCGAAATAGGGACAAGCGAGGACCCGACGGCAGGAGGAGGATGGCCCGGGCACTGCAGACCGTCAGGCCTGGCCGGCGGAGGCCGGGACACCCCAAGGCAGGGGGCGTGAGCTGTGTAGGTAGGTGCGACAAGGGCTGGAGGCTGCAGCCACGGCCATGTGAGAGGGGCTGCCCCGCCGCCGTTCGGCGGACGGCTGCGAGCTGGCGGGGGGCTGGGCCGGGGGCGGGGTGCGCCCGGGGGCGGGGAGGGCCGAGCGGAGGGAGGGCCGATGCCGCCGCCGGCTCTTCCCGGTCGAGGGTTATATAGCTCGGAGCGTGGAGCCCGCTCAGAGGCGGCTGGGAGCGTTCCGACTTGCAAGTGGCGCTGCGCTGCGGAGCCCAGTGCCCAAGTGACAGCCGTGGGGAGTGCAGGGCAGGGGACACGAGACCGCGGGGGCAGCTGCAAGCCGTTGGGCAGCGGTCGACTGCGCCGAGCGAGTCGCCCCTTCCCGGCGCTCCCGCTGCCCCGCACCCCACTCTCCCACCCTCTCGCAACTTGGGTCAAGTTGACAACTCCCGAGGCGGCCGGCGGGCCCGTGCGGTCTCCGCTGCGCGCCCCTCCCCCGGGGTGAGAGGGAGCCGCCGCGCCGGCTCCGGGGACGCTCGGGCGGCTGCGGCTTGGCCATGAGGGCAGCGCGCGCCGACTAACTCGCGGCTGTCACCGCCGCTGCAGCGGGACCGGCCGGGCGGGCGCTGCGGGACGGACGGGCGGGCGGGCGGCCGCCGGCAGGAGGCGCCGAGCCGGGCGGCTGCCGCGGCGGGCACAACCCCGGGGCCACCGCGCCGAGCCCGGGCGGGAGTGGCCCCGCGCAAGCAGGGAGCGGCGCCGCGCACTCCAGCCCGGAGGGCACCTCGAGAGAGGGCGCGGGGCGCAGCCTTCTGGTCTGGGCGGCTCTGACAAACGCCCCGGGGCCGGGAGCCGGGCTGCCCTGCGCGGGGTGAGCGCGGACGCGGACGCTGGACTCGTGCGGGGTTCCGGGCGTCGCGATGAACATCGTGGTGGAGTTCTTCGTGGTCACTTTCAAAGTGCTCTGGGCGTTCGTGCTGGCCGCGGCGCGCTGGCTGGTGCGGCCCAAGGAGAAGAGCGTGGCCGGCCAGGTGTGCCTCATCACGGGCGCCGGCAGCGGCCTGGGCCGCCTCTTCGCGCTCGAGTTCGCCCGGCGCCGGGCGCTGCTGGTGCTCTGGGACATCAACACTCAGAGCAACGAGGAGACGGCGGGCATGGTGCGCCACATCTACCGAGACCTGGAGGCGGCCGACGCCGCGGCGCTGCAAGGTAACTCGGACCTGCGCCGGATCAAGCCTCGCCCCACCCCCGAGCCCTCCCCGGGAGGGCCCCAAACCCCATTGCCCTGGTCAGCCCGGCTCGTCTTCGGCGAGTGGAGTTGGCCCCCTGGGAAAGGAGCACGGTCACCTCTGTTCTAGAAGGGGGAAGGTGTGCCGAACCCTTGTCTTTACGGGGGTCCTCTTTGGGGGCGAATGTCGGGTTTCCTAAACCCTCTGGGGATATCGGGAAGGCAGAGCTTGTTAGCACAGGTGTGAATCCTTAAGAAATGGCTCACTCGCTTTTGCGATGGGAGACTAAGGAGTCTGGGAAGTTGTTCTCAGACTCGACTGATGCATGTCTGTGTGTTACTGTGGTCTGAACCGCTGGGGCTAGGGCGGCATTGATGATTTCACTATAACTTTAGCCGCCAGAAAATAATTACATTGTTGCACCACAGACAGGTAAGTGCTTTAGTTACAGTCTCAGCCTGATTGAAAGGTGTGCTGCCTCTTGGAAAGCGCTTGGAGGATTTAAGCCTCATTGTAAATTTATTCCGTGTTTTTGATAACCTCAGGAAATCTGCCTCACTGTATACTTATTAACTAACCTGAATCTGAGGGGTTTTGTTTTTTATTTCTTGTTTTTTAAGCCAAAGCGGAGACCATAACCAACCGTAAATATCGGTCAAGGAAATTTGATAATGGCTCTTGCTCTTTGACAAAATTTTTCATTTCCGGAAAATACATAGAACTATACGGAGGAGATTAACTTGGACCCCACCCCTCCCCCCATATCGATCGATTTTCACCATAAGTATTGGCACCTGCCTTTTAGGCCAGAAAAGCAAGGGTCAAAACTGTTACATTTTCAAAAGTGGTATGGAAGGGTAGCAAATACAGATTTTTGTGTTCCCTGCTGAAACCTAAAAGATAAAGGTATTCAAAAACCAGGAAAGAGATTTGGGCTTTCAAAATTGAGATCTTCTGTGGTAAAATTGCATATTTACCTGTAAACTTGATTTATGCGAGGTGCTTCTGAGGAGAACTCAGAGATTCCAGTGAAAACAAACCAGTGACCTCCATTCTTTCATGAGAAGCTTTAGGTTCATTTCTTGGGTTTGGATGACTTCAGATTGTTAGCTACAGTTTTGATTTGTGAGCCTTAAGGGAGGGTTCCCATTTTGAAGGTGCTCTTACTAAAAGAAAAAGAGCCGATTCTGGCCCCTGGTCCTCAAAAAAAGAGGAGTGTGTAGTATTTGTGTTTGGGAGGAGGGGGGTGTTATTTTCTGGGCTGAGATCAGTTCTTTCCAGGTGTCTTTAGTTCCAGGAAGCTGATCCCATGAGGTCTGACTTGTATTGGGCTTGTCACAATTACATGATTTTCCCCTAAGCAAAGTTATCCAGTAAATTGCTATAATTCCCAAAGACTCTTGGGGGAGGAAGGCAGCTGTAAGTTCAGTCATTGGCAAGCCTTATGGTGTTAGAAATCTGAAGCTCACTGTAGTATTTTTGTTTTGTGTGATCTTTGTCCTACTGATTGCCACGTGACTCACATTTTGCACCCCCCACCCTTTCTCTGTTCCATTTTTTCCCCCTTCATCTGGACTTCCGAGGACAGCTGGAAATGGTGAGGAAGAAATTCTGCCCCACTGTAACTTGCAGGTTTTTACCTACACCTGTGATGTGGGAAAGAGGGAGAATGTCTACCTGACTGCAGAAAGGGTCCGCAAAGAGGTTGGCGAGGTCTCAGTCCTGGTCAATAATGCCGGCGTGGTCTCTGGGCATCACCTTCTGGAATGTCCTGATGAGCTCATTGAGAGAACCATGATGGTCAATTGCCACGCACACTTCTGGGTAAATATAAACATCCTTGTTTTTATTACTAGGCCTTCCTCAATGAGAAGGTTGGGAAGGAGCCAGACTTCAATACCATCCTGGAAGACACCTATACTGTTTCACCACAAAGCTTCCTTCTAATTTGCTATTTCCCCATGGTGAATTACACTGTATGCCAGTTACTATCAAATAATTATTTTCTCCCCCCTCCCATGCAGTCTTTCTTGAGAGAGTAAAGGACTGAACATTTTGAGCTAGTTTGAAAGATTGCCATAAAAATAACTAGAGGGAGCATAAAACCCTGGGTTTGTTTATTTTACTTTCTGTTGAGTTTGTAAAACATTGGTTGTTCTTATGAATTCCTGAAGTCAGAGTTTAGGCTTCCAAATTACTGCTCAGCCACATTTTAGAAAGTGCCAGAGATTCTGAGATCAGCATTTGTGGTCCATTGGGAGTGGTCAGGCCACCCTGGCAGTCACTTAACATCCATTGACCAGCCACAGGGTCTGTGGCATTGTCCTGATGGAGTACGTCTCAGAACTGTCTCAGTTTACAAGATGCCTCTCTCAGGAGAACTGAAGTCACCCTGATAGGACCACAGAGTCGCTATATAAGGGGCAGGAGGACGGTGAGACTTGAGGAAGGAGAGACTTGAACCATATCTGCTTCTAACTGTCAGAACGACAGCATCTAAGGATGAGAGGGAAGGAGGGCCTTCTGTTGCTCTGGGGACAAAATGAATCCCAATTTTCCAGCTAAACTTCAGTAATGTTGGGTGTGAAGCTCTCCCCCATAACTGTACACTGTTGACCCACTTTATTCTCTTCCTCCTCTGAAGTAATTCCCCTTGATTTTCGTAGATAGGTAAGAGCCAATAAGGAAAGGGTAAGGAGGTAGGATGTTGCGTTGTTGTTGTTTTGTTTTGTTTTGGGTTTTTTTTGTATTTCCCATAGGCGGATTAGCCTTCTAATGAAACACAACAAAGAACTGTTTCTTTTAAATAGGTCACATTAAACCTCATTAATTTTTTAGCAACTGCTTAAAAACTTAATCTGGCTTTAGAAGTGCTTATTCAAATGTTGTTCCTTGAATATCAAACCATTTCTCTGATCCTGAAAGAAGCTTCCTTTAACGTTTTATTTTCAAACATGAGCTCTATTTAACCCATTTTCAAACCTCAAGAAATGAACACATAAATGACTTAACTAACTCATATTGATCTTTTAAATGAGTAAGGAGATTACCAAATACAGTTTGGGGGAACTTAAGTGTGTTTTGGGGGGGGGGGGCGCATGTGCATAGGTGTGTGTGTGTCTGTCTGTCTTGTGTGCAGTGGGGGGTGGGCAACTGAACAAAAGTCCCTGCTGCCATGGGGTCCACAAGAACAAGTAGCAAGGGGGTGCATCAGGTGAGTAAAGGGCAGTACAGATGAATAAACTTGGCAATACGGTTTATCAAGAATCCTATGTATTGACAATTCCGAGTAAAACAAGCAGCCACCATTTGAAATAACACATGTGAATTGCAGGTGGCCTTGTAGTTTTTGTATTTGAACAAGGATGGAAGTGCCTTAGAAATTCCAGTTGATTTTAGTCAGCTCGTCATCCTTAAACAGATATACAGCCATTGGTGGGCTAGTTGTGAACCAACACCAGGATTTTTTTTTTCTCCATAGCCTTTGACTGAGATGATCCTCAGTTTCTGAACCATAAACTTTGACCTACCCGGTGCTCTAAAATTTAGCTATCTTGCCTACTTTCTCTGTATGATTACTTTCCTGAATTGTAAAATTGCAAATGAAACCACACTTTTAAAGAAACCCCATACAATCTGCAGTTAAATACTTTGAAGAGGAAAGCAGCCTTTTCTCGCTAGACATCCTATAAAATGGGAGCTAATTTAGAGTGTGTTAAGCACAGAAAATCCATAGCTTTAGCTTTGAAAATGCACATCATTTGATATACTGTACTCTAATATTGGACTACTTTCTAACCTAAGGAGAAAATTGAATCAGGTCTCTGACAGAAAAATTATTGTGGAATTGAATCTGTATACTAAGGAGGAATATACCACCTTCCCAGAGTCCTTACTTTGCTTTGAGATGTTGCTTAACTACACAATTTAGGGAGTTCTTGGAAGCCTTGACCATAATGACGTCACTTCATATTAAAATATGGGAGGCTCCTGAATTCTCCAGCTGTTTTTCCCCTAAGCATCTAAACTTAAGAATTTATTTTCAATATTGAGTCAGAAAATTCATTTTAGAGTTGGAATTTCTGACTTCTTGCCGAGACTTACAAACCTTTTAAGAAGTTGAGAACTAGCAACTAAAATTTAAAGGAAGACTTACTATAATTTTTACAGGGACTGGCGGTGGGGGTGGGTGGGTGGGTGCACATATGCAGTGATGTAAGAGCTACCTGAATTCAGCTTCCTTTCCAGTAGTCCTCTTTAACAAAAATGTGTGTGACAACTGTCTAAAGATGTATTGGTTTGTGCTGTTTTCCTTCCAGAGAAAATAACCAGTGTGTCTTTTTACTGTATTTGGCTGGGGGAAAGAAGTTGCCCCGTTCACTTTAAAAAGTAGATCAGCTGAGCAAACAGTTGTGTAGTCATTTGAACAGATTGTCTGGAGCCAGACTTCTAAGTAGCAGTCGATGTCTGTTTTCATAAAACACTAAATGGTATGTTGATCGCGACCCAGAGTTAAAGTCCCATGTAGTGAATTGGAAAGCCGTGTGGACTTCCACTGAAAAGCTGTGGGTGCTCCTACTTCCAAACCCTTCTACTACTGGCCCTGCCTGGAGACCCTCTTCCTCCACTCTTCAACCTTTTAAGGCCTAGCTCAAGTTCTTACTATAATCTTCCCTCCCCACTCCAGCCCTTTTCTGGCATTTTTGCATATTAGAGCTGCAAGGATCCTTAGAGATCATCTTATTTTCCAATCCCTTATTTTCTGATGAAGCTGCAGTTAAATGACTTGTCTAAAGCTTTTTCTCTTCTTGCCATTATTTAAAAAAAAATTTTTTTTGTTCACGTTTATTTATTATTGAGAGACAGACACAGAGCATGAGCAGGGGAGGGGCCGAGAGATGGAGAGACAGAATCCAAAGCAGGCTCCAGGCTCTGAGCTGCCAGCACAGAGCTCCATGTGGGGCTCGAACTCACAAACCGCGAGATCACGACCTGAGCCGAAGTCAGACACCAGAGCCACCCAGGTGCCCCTCTCTTCTTGCCATTATTAATCTCTTACAACATCTCTTAATTCTCCTCCTTTGTGGCACAGTACATGCTCTTTTGTGTAATTTTTTATGCATTGTGCCCTGAAATTCTGAAATAGATGGCAAGCTTTCTGAAGGCAGTTTGTTATATGCTTCTATTTGTTTTCCCCTGCCTGCAATAGAACTCTACTCCTAAGACTAAATAAACACTCAATAAATGTTTGATAGTATAGGCTAGACTTCTGCTTAAATATTTAGAAGATAGCCTACTCAGAGGATACTCACAGGGACCTGTCTTCTGAAATTTCAAAAGGTAGTAGGCATTCTGTTGGACTAATTCAAGCTGCATAAGATTGAGGAAATTTCAAAATGGGGCTGGCTCACATTCATAATTGTTTGTATCTCCTTTTGTTTTCCTATACAACTTTTCCATTCTCCCAGCCTCGCCTGTGTGCTCGTATTTACTGTAGTATATTAACTCTGCTCATTGGTGCAAGGCTAGCGACTGTGAGAAGGCCGGTGTTGATAAACCAATTTGAATCAAGCTCCAATTGAATTTACGGCAACCATTCATATTTCCTAATGGCTGGGCCTCAAGGAGAGGATTTTTCCTGTGTTCCTTCCTTGATTCTTAACCTCGTAGTCTGTACTTCTAAGCAATTAGAAGTTTTCACAGTACTTGCCGTTGTTCTGCACAGCCCTCCAGTGTCCTGTGATCCTTCATCGTCCAGTATTCTTCCATCACCAGCAGCTCTCCTAGGAACCTTCTCTTGGTCACCAGTTAAGAAGTGATAGATTTGTGATGGATTCTAGTTAGTATAATCTGTTGTGCGACATCCATGGTTAGGACAAGACCAAGGAGAATGTATGCAATACGATGCACATTAATTGGGGCATAATCACAGAAAACATTCACTTAGGCTCCCTCTGTATCTCTGTGTGCTACAAAAACTTGAAAATACCTCTCTAGACTCCTTTGAAATATGGCAGGTTGGCCTCCATACAGGAATTACAAACCCATGTTTCCCCCCAAAACGTTAATGTTGCTTCACTTGTTATTTTTTTAAGAGGAGTCCAATCTTAGCTTGCTGTTTTTGCGAGACATAGTTTATCTGTAGATCCTTTTTGACCAGAGAGCTGCATTTGGCCTTTATACGTGAGCAGCAAATTGATCCCTGATTAACCAAAAGGGGGTAGCAAAAGCATTTAACTCCAGGCCTTTTATGTTCTGCAGAAATTTTGCATGGTTAAGGGCTAAATCTGTCAAATAGCTAGTCGGTAATTTACTTCTATTGATACGGTAGTCAGACAAGATAATTGGTAGTTAATTAATAGACCACTTAACTTAAAAGGTTTCACAGTTTTAAAATACTAATTACTGAATTAGGCATTTATCTATATCCAAATGTCTAAAGTCTATTTAGTTAAAATCCATCCAGGAAAAGTAAAAGCCCACCACCTAGATCTGAGTAATGTAGCACTTAAAGACATTAGTGCTATGGTAGTACCTAATATCTCATGAATGGTCCCTAATCATTAGTGTTTAAGTTCCTATGTGATTTACTGGTTTTTAATCTCAAATACTGTATTGTTCTCTGGTTAGAGAAACCTAGTTTTGTTCAAGTCCTCTTAGGTTTAGAATTAAAAAATCATTTCTAAAGTGTTCATATAAAACTGCTAGGCCAGTACTTCCTCCTTCAAACCATAATATTAAGAATTGTTATACCAAATGTTTTATAAAATATTATTTTCCTATCTTACAATAGCTACTAAAAGGTTAGAATTCATGGCCAATTTTTAAGTCTCTGATAGAACGGGTCTGTTAAATAAATAACATGCACAAGTATCATGTTTGAGCTTTAGAAATAAAGATTTTTTAGGTCTTGAACTGAACTGCAAATTGACCTGGGGTGTGAATACTCTATCTTATTAATTCTTGTGAGCCCACTTCAGAATATCTCTTAGGTAGCAACCACTCAGGTACTTGGGACTGTGTCCCCAAGAGGGTCATTTCATAGCCTTGTTTCTAACATAGAATAAGATCACATGCCCATCGAACATCGAGTTTCTGTGTTCGGTATGTTACATGCTAGGCCCAAATCTATTGCTACTAGAAATCAGTATCTATGACCTGATAAAACATCACTTTACATAAGTGGTATGAGCAGAGAACCATCCTCTAAAAATCTTTCCAACATTTTAGATACATGTTTTAATCTGTGTCTGGTTACCTCAGTTGTTCAGAAAAATATTGCTGAGTAACCAATGTCATATGAAGAAGTAATAGTGCTCCCGTAATTGCCAAATCCAGTGTGCAGCTTGATCATTCTACAGAATGTGATCCTGTTAACCATCTCTGAAACTCATCTTTAGTTTCCACAAAAAGCCCACTTTTTCCTGCTTCTCTTGTCTTCCCAGTCCTCCTGGCCTCCCTGCTTCTGAGATGTAATGATTAGGATTGCATACTCAGACCTCTTCTCACTGTGTACCTCTAGCTGGGTAATCTGTTTATTTCAATGGCTTCATCTGATTTCTGACACAGTTCCCAAGTTCACACACCTGTCTTGGCTGTTCCACTCATTCCCTAAAATCAACAAATCTCAAAACTGAACTCACTTCTTTTTGCCCCTTCTTGAATTCCCTGGTGTGGCCAGTGCCAAACTTGGGAACATCAGCAGTATCTTTAATTCTCCATCCTGCCCGCATTCATGAGTCCTGACTGTTCTGTTGCTACCATGTACTTTGATCCCCTCCTTCCCAGTCCTGCCTTATCCCATGTGCTTCCATCACCTCTTGCCTGGACTTTGGGAGGAGTCTCTGAACTTCTTGCCCTGTTCCCAGCCTTTGCTCTTCAACGTAGGGTTATCTTAGCAGACTCGAATTTGTTATGTGCCTGCTTAAAGATTATGCTACCCCAAACCCTTGGGTGACCATATTGTTCACAGCATGAAGTCCAGGCTTATTAGCATGGCAGCTTAGATCTTCTAAAGCTGATTTCCACCTGCCTTCCAAACTCATCATCTATCATATCTCCTGGTCAACCCAAAACTCCCACAGGGCTGGATGCCTCACTGTGCCTTGATGGAGCCCTGAGCACTCCACTGTCTGCCATTTGAGTCCTGGGAGACAAAAGAAGTTGAATAGTTTAGACAAAATGTATCACTACTCCTGAGAGAGGAAAAAAATATTCATAATATTTTCGTGTTAACTTAATAGTCTCTTTGTATATTAGGGTGTAGTCCTTGTAGAATAGTTTAAAGTTCCATCCAGGGAATGGCCCACTCTTGTTTGATTATGTCCTGTTATCTCGATTCCTGGAAGCGGAGTTGATGTTTGTTCTTTTCTCCCTCATTATTTCTTCATCTAGGGCTTTATCCATTATCTGCCCAAGTAGAAATTAATCTACAGGACATGTCAAAGTGAAAGCATTCTGTAACCTGTGCTAATGTTAACACTGATTGAATAGCTTGTTCAAAAAGCTTGAATGGAGTGTGCCTGGGTGGTGTCCTTTGCTGTTCATTGCAGGATTGGGTCACTGGGGCCTAGGGAAGAGCTACAAACCCTGTGGCCAAATACTTAACTGCTCGTATTCTCCTCATTTATTCTCTCCCTTTAAATTTGTTTTTACCCTAACCATTTTTCAGACTTTTAAGATCTTTGGCAAATTCTAGTGAATTGACTTTAGTTAACTTGAATACAATTCCTTTCAAGAAGTTTAATAACCTCACTTGGGACTTAGAATAATTTTTTAAAGTAGGGAACCCCGGGGCGCCTGGGTGGCTCAGTCAGTTAAGCGGCTGACTTCGGCTCAGGTCATGATCTCGCGGTCCATGAGTTCGAGCCCCGCGTCGGGCTCTGTGCTGACAGCTCAGAGCCTGAAGCCTGTTTCAGATTCTGTGTCTCCCTCTCTCTGACCCTCCCCCGTTCATGCTCTGTCTTTCTCTGTCTCAAAAATAAATAAACGTGAAAAAAAATTAAAAAAAATAAAAAATAAAGTAGGGAACCCCTTTTTATTTGTTTTTTCCTTGAATTAAAGAATATTAACAGACTCATCTAAAATTTCTGCTCTGTTTCTTTCAGAAACCAAAATTAAGCTTTGTTCAATTATAAGTAGCCAGTATGCCTCTGTTTAATTCAGATACCTGTCTACGTGGATAGATGTATAGATGACGTTTGTTTTCTTGATTTGGAATGCTTGATGAATAATAAGGCTCATGACTATGGTGTATTTATAGCCAGCAGACTGGAAAAAGTTCATTTGAGCCACTGTGTTAAGTCCTAAGTACCCAGGATGTTTTTGGAACCCCAAATTGTATGTACTATGCTGAATTTCCACTAGGGGGTGTCCTGGCAGGGTGGATTTGTATCTTCTTTCCTTGTGCACATACAAGCGGTAATTTTCCCAAGATAAAGGGCCTTTTGTAGCTAATCTTTGTAGTATGACAAACTCTGATAGTCCTTAAGAAATCGGGAACTACTCCCTGTATCAACTGAATGAGTTAAATCCAATGTTTTGAGCCTGGAACTCTAGGGATCAGATTAAAATGTGTTAATCTCTCTTGGTTTAATTACTGATTTTTTTTTTTTTTTTTAAATCTCAGAAGTTACTATAGGAGTTAGCTATTCAAAGAACTAACCCTTTATAGTTTCTATTATCATCTGACCTAAAGATTCCTTTTAGGCTGAGACTTCTTGTAAGCATAATGGGAAAATAACTCAGAGGGTGGTATCTTGTAATTCTTTATTGAAAATCTGTAGTGGACAGGTAGAGTGTACAGGCAGTCTTTGGAGTGGGCCAGCCTTAGAGAACTTCGCTATATTGTGGCCTCACACTTAAGATACCACTGTTTGGAGTACAGGTTGTCAGAGCAGGGCTGTAGGATTTAATCCCAGTCACCTTGACACATTTGGCCAGCCATTGGGGTCCCGGTCAGCCTGGGTTTGCAGGCTTACGCCATCCCAGCCCTGGAGGGTGTGCCTTTCAACACAGGGAACACTTATATCTTTCACTTGATCTTACCCAGCATGGCCCATTCTTAGATTCCTTTTTCATTTTACTTTATTTGTCAATTCTCTTAGAAATCAAGTTCACACCTGTCAGGGACCATTTTCCTAAACGCTCTGAGACTAAAATTAAGTGAACCACAGGGAAAAAACTGAATATCCTCTCCTAATGATCATAAAACTTTCAACACTGCAGCAAATGCTGCTAGAATATTTAACAAGTCAGGGCAATTACTGCCTCAGCCTTGAGTGCTGTCAAATTAGCCCAACTGACAAGCCACTTACGATGAATTCACATTTGGAAACAAAACATTACTTGGTCTGTGAAACTTTCAAAGATCACACAAAGTGATGCATGAAAGATGGCCATGGTGTTAATATTGTGAAGGTTGTTTTTTGTGGGGGTTTTGTTGTTGTCTTGCTTTTTTTGTTTTGCTTGGTTTGGTTTGGGGAAACCGTGCTGTTTCTCTCTCATTTGCTGCTTGCATAAAAACGTGAATTTTTCTTGCCTTTCTTTCAAATAGCTTAGTACTGGAATTTTTAAATATTAACAAGGTTCAGCTTCTTAGTGTTATTCTAAACAATGGGGCTCAAAAGAACACTTCCCAAATCAGTGTAACTGGGAAAATATTTGTGGTATAACTTATGTAAGCACATGGGTATTTTGAGGACAACTGAAACTTAAAATTCAAAGCCTGAATTTTCCCACCTGCAAATTGCACTTAACATACTGCCCCCTACTGATTTCTCAAGGGTTTTTAAAGACGAGATAGTTCTATTATCTCTTGGGAAAAAGACACATCAGGTATAATAAGTTATCTTAAAATAGTTCTGTACTAACTTTTAATATTTTTATGTTTGCTAGACTCTTCTCTGTCAGGTGTCGTAATTTATATTTTCAGCGGTTGTTTCTGCTCCTAGTAAAAGAGGACCGGAGGAGAGAGAGTTAGAGGAGAGGTGTTACTGGAAAGCGTTGTTGTTTCCCAGCAGCATCCAGGGTTCTGAACGGAAGGAGCTGGGCAACTGAAGCAGCTCCTTAGCAATATGGTTTTGAGGCTGCTTCTGGTGGTCAGCTACTGGCATTTTGCTGGAAGCGTGGTCTGGTGCTGTGTGGAGGGCAGGGAGGCCTGGGAGCCATACATAGTAAGAACCAGGAACTGCAGGAACTTGAAGAAACAACATCACCAAAAATAGATGGCACTTGTAACCAAAATAGCCTGTAAATATATGCTTAATGAGTCTTGAGTGCATTTACTATACTTTTATATAGCACTTAAATTTTACAGACCCTTTCATAAACACTCTCCTCTCATTTGAGCCTCAAAGCAACCCTGAATTAAAGAGAGCCATTATCCCCATTTTTATGGATGAGGAAACAAACTGAGAGAGATTATAGGACTAGCCTAAGGTCACCCCTGGGGAAAGAAGAACCTAGGACCCAGACCCTCATCCCAAGACTTTAGTTTAGAACTTCTACAAATACTTAGCTGGGCCACCGGTTCAAAGCTCCTTGTCAATTTTCTTCTGTGAGTCACTTATGAAAGAATCCCCCTTCAAATGCTGATTGTTTTTTTTTTTTACTAGCTTAGTTCATTTAGCAATGACTAATGAACCCTAGCTTAATATCTCCAGAAAGTTTGCTCCATAAATTAGACAAGAATGTAAAATTCTAGACTAAAGAACCAGCACCTCATCAGAATTTTATTACTAAAGCCCAGTTCATGTGTTTTTTCCCTGCCTTTTCTGTAATTTTCCATGGTTTGCATCTGAGATGGTTACCTCATTGAGAAGACTGTAGGATATTCTCAGTCACTTGGCTTCCTTGCTTTTTCTGGTTCACATGTCGACATTGACAAGCTGGACACAAAAGGTAGCAAATAAACAGGGCACTTCTATGAGGACTGGGTACACAAAGTTCTAGAAATACTTGGTACCATAAAGTGTCAGTAACAGGATGATTTGAGTTTTGTTTTTTGTTGGTGTTGTTTTAAAGCTTATCTCCTGGAAAATGTAAAACTTTTATTCTGTTACATAATAATCTTACGGGATTAGAATTCCAGATAACTCTATAAGCTTTGCCTTTGGAAATGCTAATCATGGATTTTCAAAATTATGCAGTTTTGCCCAGCTGCTGTTGTCCAAACTTCTGGCCCAAGCATCTGATTTGTAAAGGGCTGTTTTCCTAGGTGGGGTTTTTTCATAGGCTTACCAAAGCATGAAAGCTTCAGAAAGGTAAATGTGAAAAATGGAAAAGGTAAAAGCTGAGGTGGAATGGCCCTAAATTCCTGGTCTTGAAAGCTGAGCCTTCAAAGCCTCTGTGGATGCAGGGAGAGGACTTTGAAGCCTCCTAGGTCTCTGTTTGCGAGCCTGTTCTAATGGCTAAGGGGTTGTCCTAGTCCATTTGCACTGCTGTAACAATGCCATACACTGCATGGGCTATAGACAACAGAAATTTCTGTCTCACAATTCTGGAAGCTACAAGTCTAAGAAGATCAGGGTGCCAACAGATTTGGCATCTGGTGAGGGCCCACTTCTTAGTTCATAGACAGCTGTCTGCTGAAACCTCACATGGCGGAAGGGGTGAGGGGTTTCTCTGGGGTCTTCATTAGAAGGGCACTGATCCCATTCCTGAGGGCTCCCTAAGGCCCCACCTTCTCACTCCATCACTTTGAGTATCAGATTTTAACATGCATTAACATTCAAAACGACAACAGAGGGGCTTGCCACTGCTAAAAATGGATCCAAGGCAAATATACAGAGAATCAGTCCATAAACTCTCATAGTTGTCTGTAGAAGGCACTGGGAGCCCTTGACATTGGTTTGAACCAGGCTTTATCTTATAAACATAAGAATGGAATGGTATGGAGAGTGGGGCTTCCCAACCCCTAATATCCCGGTTCAGAGAGTGAGGGTTGGATAGAGGGCAGCAAACTTAATCTTCCAATTCTGCTGAGTTTGTAGGAGAAATTGATCTGAAGCCCCTTGAGGTTTAGAGTAGACAGATTCCCTAGCTCTCGCTAGAACCCTGTGCTCAGCCTGTGTTCCAGAGCAGTGGCAGTAATGGCATCATCTGGCAGATTGTATGTTAGAAAAGCGGACTCTCAGACCCCCTCCCAGACCTCCTGGGCCAGAATCTGTATTGGATTCGGATACCGGGTGATTCTTTGGCACATCAAAGTTTGAGGAGGAACCGGTCTTGAATACGCATTTTCCTTCTCACTTTCTCAATATTCTCCTTACCCTGCCTTTTTGTTTTTCTTTCCTGAGCTAATCAGCCCTTTAGAAATCTCCCAGACAAGAAAAATGCCAGACCACACACTCTGTGTTCCAATCTTACTCTAGGTTTATTATTTTTTTTTTTTTTTTTTTTTTTTTTAAATTCCGGTCCAGTATCTAAAAGGAAGAGTGCAGGTGCACTTTTGCTCCCTATTCCCCTTGGTCACCGTGCCCAGGATGGAGTTTCCAAAGCCCTAAGAGTCACAAAACAAAATGAAGACCATGCATTAAAGAGCTACATTCTTCCTGCCCAGGATAAGTTACAACCTTGCCTATTGTGCATGCCCCTTTCCTCTGCTCCTGGCCCCTGGCGTATCACTGGCATCCAGTATCAGATAATGGAGGGTATGATTTCTCAGACACCTGCTGTACCTAAGAGGAGGTCTTCTTTTTTAGTTTTCACAATTTAGGAACAGTTTAGGTGGTTTTGCCAGAGTTGTGATTGATAAGTGATTAGTGTCGTCTTCTGTGATGAAGCTGGAATATACCAGACCAGTTACTGGATTAGCAATCATTGTCCTTGAAGATATCTCTTAATTTAGTAGTGGAGTGGTAGTTTGAAGGTACTGACATATAAGCTACAACTGATGGGCTTTTGAGCCCAAATTTAAGTTGTGATTTTTTAAGTCCAAAATGCCTTCTGAATCCAGAAAAATGTCATATACTACAAGAACTAAAGCTTAGAAACAGTTATCAGCATGGAACCTGATTTGCTAACGTGCATGTTCCCTCAGATGTTGACGAAAGTTTTCTCTTTAACTGTGCCTCACACAGCATAGAGACCTCATAGACCCTCATCTGTAATGAGTAAATTCTATGTTGTTACAGTGCACACTTCAGAATAAGTTTTCAGGAGTAACTTCTTGATTATATTTTTTACTTACGTAACGATTTTATTATTTTTGAAGATTCCACCGTAAGCAAACTAGGAAGCAAGGGAGGATGTAAACTGTTTACACATACGAAATACAGAGGATGATGAAAGGTGATCACGGGGACGTTGCTGGGCCATGCTGTTGGAATGGGGGCAGAGGGACAAAGGAGTCCGGCCCCTACAGAGGGCCTGAGCAGTGGCTGAGCTTGTGTGTGCAGTGTTTATGCCTCCTGGAAGTGGTTAGTAGTCACTAGAGCAGAAGCGGGGCCTCTGCCCTTTGGAAGATCTGTCGTTATTACAAGTTCTGAGATGCGATCTGAGTTTGGGGCAAAGCAAAGGGATTAATGACAACATGTTGTTTAGCAGACTATTTGGCTGCAATTTTGTGGGTTATTTTCATCATTCTGTAAAGCGTTATTAAATAGGGAAAGGGGCCTGAGCTTGAAGGAGATCATGGAACACTCCTTTGATCATCTGGGACTCGGCCAGGGGGAGGGTCAGGGAAGACAGCGCTTCAGGAACAGTGTTCAGCGTTCAGTTTCTTTTAACATACCGAGCTTCGCTGAGTTTAACTGAGACACAGAAAAACAATGTTTTGCAGATAATGTGTAATTTTGTTAATATGTAAGAGGTTTGAACTCAAGTTCCATTATTTTAAAAGGCACAGTCATGACATCATATAAATGTTTAATGAATAGATTTTTACTGCTTACCAGATGCTGGCATCTACACTAATGGAACTGATACCGTATTGAGTCATTTACGAGAGTCTTATGCAAGTTATACCTCAGTGTTACAACTTGTATTTCGAATGTGTGCTAGGAATCGAAGAAAGCATTATTGGATATAAGTCGCTGTAACATTTTTGAACAAAGAAACCTTGGAGAACCTTCTCTTTTTGTCTCACAAATGAGTTAAAATCAAGATTCAAAGAGGTCAAGTAATAAGGATGGTTAGCTGATTGGCAGTTGGGACCATGTGGACTCCAAAGACCAGTGTACTTTACAGACAGATTGAGTTTTAAATTACCTCCTTTCCAGCATTTCTGCATAGCAAACCCTAAAATGCAAGGGAATGTTGATGTGTGAGTTGCTGCCTTGGGGTAGATTCATCCCATGCTTTAACAGTGGGAAGGCAAGTTAATGAAGCATTTATTTTTGCTGAATAACTCATGGTGTCATCATCTAGGTGTTCATTTGAAAAGCCCAGCTCTTTTATTAGCTTCTTGGTTGCAGGGCAACTGTAGGAATGTACTAGTGCATGTGTGTTAAGCATTAACTGCTGATGCCTTCAAACGTTAAACTAATCCCATAGCCTCAAAATAATAACAAAAAGGACAGTAGATGTAACACTGGTATGCATTCAACAGTTATGACATATTCTTTAGCCTCTCTTCTATAGCTAAAGACGGAATGTTTTGTGTCAATCTGATAAGAGATTTTGATGAACGTTTTGTTAAGTCCGAGATTAGTTCCAGGCTTCAGTATCGTGGGGCTCTGTTGCACAATTTGTCTGGAGACTTTCCTGTCTCTACAAACACACCAAATAAGAACAACAAAAAAAAAGCTGTCATTCAATTATAATGGTTTCAGAATTTGTGCTGTTAAGTGAAACTAAAAGATTTAGAGTCAATCAATATATTGCTAGCAAGTACAGATTTAGTTTTTACTTCCTAGTTAAAGATGATTTTGTGGGGCCCCCTGGCTGGCTCAGTCAGAAGAGCATGCAACTCTTGATCTCAGGGTCGTGAGTTCGAGCCCTCATGTTGGATGTAGAGATTACATAAATAAATAAAATTTTTTAAAAGATAATTTTGTAATGAAAACTTTCAACTATCACATTCTGTGATCAAAGTGAAATTTCTTAAGTTTGGTGGTCAGTATATTTACCAAGCAGATACCTGTAAATCTACAGAATTAAGAGTATTTAGCCATATGTTCCTTTCCCAGGTTAGCTTGGGGGTATGTCACCATTTTTCAATCTTTAAACACGCTGATGATTTATCCTATTAGCCTTTTTAACTGCGCTCACTATATTTTCACAGCGCCTTCAGTAGTTTGTATGTACTACTGAATCATAGTTTTCCAGGAGCAGTGACTGAGTTTTCAGAGAAGAGTGCCACCAGATGTCATTTTAGCCTTGTAAATAAGCAGTATGTTCCTTTGTGATTCTGATAAAGATAAGTTACTCCAGGAGGCGACAAAGGCAGAAGGAGCAGAACAGCAAGTAGAGTTCTTGCACCAGGTGGAGGGGCCGTGAGGGTGTCCAGTCAGGTGTTCTTTGTGCAGTGGAGTCTTAACTGTACTTTTTTTTTTTTTTCAAGTTGTGTATATACTGCTGTTAATTTGGGGATTCTGAAAAGCCTTACTATTTTATATGTGCTGATGATGTTAATCCTTTTCCCATCAAAATATGATTCATGACCTTCTTTACAAATGAAAGTCTTCTGTTTTTTGGTGTTCACATGAGAGATAAACACTTTAAAATGATTCTTTTTCAAAGATGCTTTTTCTGGACTTGACCGTAAGACAGTTATACAAACACACAAAAATATGGCATGAGGCCTTTTTCCTACTGTGAGAAATTAACTTTGCTTTTCCCTTAGTGTCCATTAACCTGGCATGGCTTGCAAATATGGAAAACACATTCAAGGTGTTTTACCTACACCTTTAAAATGTCATCAGTCTCGAAATTTCAAAAGCTAGGCTTTGCCAGACACCACATTTCTTCACATTCCCTTTTGTCGAACTTTAGGCTAATTTGTCCTGACAGTGCAGCCACAGGCTGTGTGTTGCTGTGTGTCATTAAGAGCACCAGGAATGATCTGGAGGGTTACAACTGTTGGAAGTTAATTTGGCGTAAACCTAACTTTCAAAGATTTCTCGAGATATGACATGTCATGTCTGTGTCCAGTCACACTTCTGTTTAAGGAATTCTTGTTTATATTATAAATATGACCTTTACAGTTATCTTTCAAAGTGCCCAGTGCTCTGAAGAACCCCGAGGAGCTGTAGCAATATTAGATTTAAGTATGTTTCATAAGAATGTCAGTGTCCATTTGAATGTCCCCCTCCCTCCTTTGTTTTTTCTTTTTAGTCAGCAGTAACAACCCCATCAGCTTGTGGCCAATTATGGTATTGGAGTCATGTGATAAAATTACTCATGAGTATTCAAAGGTCTGTCTCCACACTTTTTAGACAGACGCAGAAGGAGACAGAGATAAGAGTTATCTCTTGCTGCAGATAAAATACTCCCTAGATCTGTTCCAACTTTAAATTCTCCCACCGACAATGCCAATGAATGTATATTGGTTACTGACTCTGAGACCCCCTAGATCGAGAGTCAGCCATTTTTCCTGATGGAGAACTACATGTCCTCTGTTTCGCAGACATTTGAACAGAAGGACGTAGCGACGGAGCGCAGTTCTCCGACTCGGGTTAAGCGTCTAGCTAACTTTGCCAGCCACCACTGACACCAGCTAATAACTCTGCACTTTCTTTAGAGCCCCCTGTATTGGGTGGTAACTTCTGATCTAGGTAATCCGTCCTGAGAGTGGAGATCACACAGCAGTCCAGGTGTTCAGTGAGTTATCTGAGTTGCCCCTCTCAGATCCACCGATGGTGGCAGACGCATGAATTTATACTTAAGCCGTTTGGATGTGCTTTTAGATTTGCCCTTTATGTTCTTTTAATGACTCTTTGAGACAAAGTTAAAGATCACGAACCTTAGCTTGAACTGACTGGTGTCATGGCAACTAGCACTTCACCTTTTGCTGGTCCCCATCTCATACATGCTACAATATTTGTGCACATTAATAATTCATTGCAAAGTGCCAGATTTCTTTGTGCTGTCAGACTGTGTCAAGGACGGAATATGCTGTGCTATCTCAGATGTCATCTACCAGACTGTTGAGGGCAAGAGTAATTAGAAAAGAAAACTAGTCAGGTTACTTGGGAAAATTCCTGAAAATATGATGCTTTCTAGCCACCCATTTATAGCATTTTTCTTGTAAAGTAAGGGATAGAATTAGTGTTGATCAAAGTTTATTTGGTAATGTGCCCCAGACACAAGGCAGGACTTGGGTTGTGGAAATAAGGCACAAGCAGTAATTGCTTGCCTCCATTCAGGCAGCAAAGGAAATGATTAACAGCCTGAGTGCTCAGTCACGTGGATCAGGCTCCAGTGCGAACCCTGAAAACTCAGGTTTAAAAAGAAACCTCAGTGGTCCTGATGTGAACGCTCTTACCTCAGGCTTGCCTTTGCCTGGCACACACTAGGAGCTGAGTGTTTGACCCCAGTTTTGGGAAACCGTGAGTTTGGGTTTTGAGGCTGACCCCGGCCTTGGATGCCTTTTCTCACCTCCCAGTTTCCTCAACCTTGTTTGTTCTCAGCCTTGATAGCAGTGTCATTGTATTAGGCCTATAATTGGTGAGCTTCCTAAAGAATATAGGCCTTTGTCTGAGGATGTAGAAAATGCAATGAAACGACACATTGGATTTCACTTATACAGAAGGTCGTGTTTGTCCCTGATTGGGCAAAGAAATCACATATTTTAAACCAGACATTGACCTGCCACTATGTTTTGTTTTTTTTTTTCTTTTTTGACTCTCCCTCCCTAAAGGAAGCTTTAAAACAAACCTGTGTCACACTTTACTAGCTACTCAAAGTGAAGCATATTTCTCTGAAAAATGTTTACAACCCACAATTGGAAAAGATTTTAGTCAGCCGTATTTGGATTCTTTTCTTCCTCTTTCTCTTTTTTTCCTCCTTCCTTTAAATACAAAACGAGTAGCTTAAATGTCCCTGCAGACTACTTGGTGGGAGGGTGGGTGGGGAAAGCAGGCCCAAGTCACAGTTTTTAGAATACACAGGCATAATACCCTGTGGATACACTAGAACTGTTCTAGTGCTTTAACAATTAAGTGCCGGTAAGTGTAAATTCTGCTTAGAGACAGGCACAGAACCAGCTCCCGTTTTAGCCATCATCATTTGGCCAGATCATAAAACAGTACCTGCCTGTGATAGATAGATGTTCAAGAAACACTTGTTGAATGAGTAAGTTAATACCACCAGACTAATTTCAGGAAAAGGGGAAGGGGTCATTAATCAGTTTTAGAACATGCAACAAATTAAACTTAAAAAAAAAAGTTAGGAACTTGTTAATCTGGTTATCACCTACATTTATATGGTGCAGGGGATCTGGATTGGTCATTTAACACCTGCAGGCAACAACGAATGTCGCACACGAGCACAGGGAGGTCATTAGAGCCAAACTGCTCTGTGTCCATGTGTTTCTAGTCAGGGCCAGCTGCCAGCTGGAGTGAGTGGTCACTGGTGATGTGAACAAGCAGGGTCAGCAATTCAGATTCATCAGGTGATTAAGCAGCAAGTTCTTGCCAGTATTCTATGCTGTGTGTCGTTTCTTGGGATTTAATATTGAGACTTTCTACGTACTTAAGAACTTAAAAGTAAGATCCTTTGAACTAAACCTATCCCTGTCTTCTAAGACTAGGCAAACTTTTAATACTTAAAACTGGTCTCCGAATAACGTCAAGAATAAATTTTATACTTTTTAGTTAATCTGGGAACAGTTCATCATAACCAGATACTTAAAAGAAGACTTACAGACTTGCTTACTTAAGGATACATTTTCTTATTTAGATTTAATGATGTTACTTTATTGTAATTCTTAATATAATGGCCATATATAAGCTGTTGAGTCTAAAATTGAACCTATAATGACCTGAAGTACCAGGTCTTGCCTTTTTTGCTATCAAGCAGACCAAAATAATAATTATCGTAATTGCCCTAGCCATTCCCACTAACTACTGCAAAGAAGTAAAAATCCAGCTGAAATGTGTCTCTCTTCCATCCAGTAGTATGCCAGGTCTCTGAAGTACGTAAGGCACATGGTTCACATTCTCTCCTCCACAGGGTATCACAGGGGAGTAATTCTCCCATAATCTTTGAAGCTTCATCTCCCAGCTTCATCTGAGGCAGCCAGACAAATAAATACAAAACAATCAAAATCAAAATCCCATAGAACATGTAATTATATGTTACGGTGAATGGTACTGACCATATGTCTTAAAGAAATATGAACAAAATTAAGGTGGTATAGAATTATATAAAGGCTCAACACCTCCAGTAGAGAATTATTTGGAAACTCCTGTGACATAAGCATGTTGAAAAGCATAAGAGGTTTTGTAAACACGTGACTAATATTATACTTTGAATGATGTAGGAGGGCATTGGCAGTAGATTGTCAGATTAGAGAAGAATTCATGGGTAAAACCTCACAGGTGAGAAGGGTGCCCTGGGCAGCAGCAGTGAGGTGGCCCAGAAAAATGGGGTAGGAGTTGGGGCGGGGGAGTTGCATGCTAATCAGGAGGCAGACTGGGGACCACCTTGGGACACTTGACAGACATTCGTCTGGCAACTGTGTGCACCATGGATTGGAACACAGAAAAGCTTCAAAATAAATGGAATGACCGTTTTTGATCTTGTACATGCAAAAATTATTGTAACAAATTAGATATTTATGCAAAAATTCAGTGATCCCTTAGCCAGGAAATCCTCAGAGAGGGGCATGCAACTCTTCTTTAAGTCCAGTGTGTATTGTTTGGGTTTTTTTAACTTCATAAATCATGGGGAGGCTGTGTTGGCAATGGGATATAACTCAACAGTAGACAGATTGCTCTTTGCTGCTTTCTTTTAAGAAGCAGGTTATAAAACTGTTGGGAGCCTGGTGAAGTAGTTAATAGATCATCTTAAGCAATTTGAAGTAATTTTTTTTTTTTTTTTTTTAAATACAGCCTTGTTGTGTCTTGAAGGCAAAAGATCCAGAGGGAAAAAGAGTTTAGTGAATAAGAAATCAATGCCGTCCCTGGGTCTGTTGCCCTGGAACTTCTGCTACTTGCTTGGCTACACTGGCCAGTCACCTGCTTCTGTGGGAAAGTCACTGCCCTGTAAACCTCCACAGAGGGGTGTGTTCATTCAGAATGCTGTAAGCTCTTGGCAGTGCAGTCAGCATAGGACACAGTTTTCATTAAAATGATCCTGTACTTTCATCCCGCGTTTTTACATCCTGAAGTACTTTACCTCCTGTAGATACAGGGTAAGCTGGAGGTCCTCTCACAGACCAGGAGATAGCTGTGTTAAAGTGTCATGAGCATAAAAAGATCTCTGACCTGGGAGTAGTTTAGATTAGCAGATAACTATCACTTGAAAGGTGATAAAGAGTCTTCGACTAACGGCTTTCTTTTCATCTCTGGAGATTGTCCCCAAAAGCTCTTGTGTTACAGTCCTTTTGGTCACGGCTTTATAATAGGCCTGCCATACCAATGATACGGTGTTATGTTAACCAGACACTTCAAGGATCTTCTCTTTTCATGAATGTGTAAGATTTTTAAATGAATTGGGAGACGTTTATTATGTGGGTAAAACATTAGGTAGGATTGGCTTTTAGATGAAACTCACAATGTCAGTTCTAAAGCTTCAATCTTCCTTCTCTTTCAGACCACTAAGGCTTTTCTTCCTACAATGCTGGAGATTAATCATGGTCATATTGTGACAGTTGCAAGTTCCCTGGGATTGTTCAGTACTGCTGGAGTTGAGGTTTGTCTGTCTAATATAAAGCATTTCCTTCCTTCAGTCGCTTTATCCCGAATATCCCCAAATCCTGTAAAGAGTACCTGTTGCCCATACATTTATGAAAGCACTCTACCTGTGTGCTATTTGTGGAATGTTCTGCGATACCCCAGGGCCAGCTGGTGAGGTGCAACTCTAGTATCTTGTGCCATAAAATCACTTCTGCTAGTTTGACAAAGCAGCAGCAGCAGCACTGGGTGGACCAGTCCTCAGTGTGCCTCATTTTCATTAGCAGTTCTGCATGATGGTGGTGGGGAGGTGCAGGGTCAAGAACGAAACCATGGAGGGCAGTGGCAGTGCCACGGGAAACAGATGAATGAGGCCAAAGGTTGACGTTCTGTTTTGGTCAACTTGCCAGAAGTGAGCCATCCTGTATCAGGTCATCAGAGAAGATGGCTACGGCAGATGTGAGGTGTCTCGCAATGTTAGATCTGTAGAACTGGGCTTAATCAAGCCCTGTTCTTCACCACAAATTGTAAAGTGCATGTGTGTGTATCAGGCTGTGCTGTCTGTCCTGTGGGAGCCTATAGCATAGAGTTAAAAACTGCATGCAAATATGCAAAAGAACACCAAATAACAGATGGCTTCCATGTTCTACATTTCCACTCCTACATTGCAAATGGGACAAAGGAGAACTTTCTATACCGTGTGTTCTTAGGTAAGGGTCTGGCTTAAGTTTGCAAGGTGTAGTTATCATTTTCTTCACTTTACACTAAAAAGACAAGTGGATCATAACAACTTATAACCTAAGCTAGACTCACCTTTGCTCTCGTAGAATTAAACAAACTGGATTTTTATTCTCCTTTACTGAACAAGAGGCCATTTGTAAATTTCCAGAAACTTCAAAGTGAACCTTTCTCCATTTTTAGCTTCAGTGTGTTAGCCTTTATAGAATCCTTTGTGGTAACTTCCCCAAAGTAATATGATACTTGGTCGATGTGGCAAAAAGTGTTCGTCTGCTGTTGCTTTGAAAATATTATTTCTGCACCAAACCACATCAGATAGCTGTCTTTTAAAATGCTTTCCTTTTCTTTGCTTAGTCACCTGTAACCTTCTGTTTCAAACACATAACCAAAGTAATAGGATCACGGAAGCTTGAGTTCGGTGGGTTTGGTGGGGGATCTGTGCACATACTTAGTGTTTCTGTTCTCTCCCCCTCTAACTCAGGATTATTGTGCCAGTAAATTTGGAGTGGTGGGTTTTCATGAATCCCTGAGCCATGAGTTAAAGGCTGCTGAAAAGGATGGAATTAAAACAACGTTGGTTTGCCCTTACCTTGTAGACACGGGCATGTTCAGAGGCTGCCGAATCAGGTCAGTGAGAACCTATCTTATTGATAAAAAAGCTGGTTTAGAAATCATCTTTCCATATTGGGAGAATATGTAGAATCAGATCTTACCCTATAACTATCATTTCACAGTTCAACCTGTCACTTCATTGGTCAAGGTTTGTAAAGTTCCAATGAAAAAGCTTAACAGGTAAGGGTCGGGTACCACACAGATACTAACATGAGGAAGTCAGTCTAGAAGCATCAGAAAGGAATTGGCCTCTCTGCACCTTCAAGAAGAAAACATAAATATCCAGGATTTTCCTTAGAAGGCTACTTCCTTAGGAGTTTTTTTTTTTTTTTTCTTTAGTATTGGTAAATGAATGTGACTTTGATTTGGATCTGAAACAATGTCACTGCCACAAAAGAGTAAGCTTTTCTTTTAAAAAGACCTTTGAATATTGCTCTCCAGATTTGGGAGCTTCCTTTTTGTGGAGAGTATATATAGGTAGATTCATTGTGACAGAATGAGAAGAACTATTTAGATTTACTAAAGACAAAGTAAAATTCCCACCCACTTTGAAAGGAGGCATATGGGAATATAAATGCCAGGTCACGTCGGACTTGAACTAAGCCGGTAAACAAGCTCACAAATCTTAATAGGATACCTGTGAAGACATGCTTACTTTGAGATCTTCCTGGGAAGAATTTGAAAGGCAAAGGAAGATAACTGAACCAGTTCCCTGTTGGTGAGGGCCATTCTTAACACATCCTGAGCCTGGCCAAGCTGGGAAGCAGGTGGAGCTTGATTTGAGTCATTCCAGTCTCAGGCTGACTCCCAGTCTGGACAGGGACCAGACTCAAGCTCTGCCTCTTTTCCCGTGTGTATGTGTGTGTGTGTGTTTCTTCGTCTTATATGCTTAGAAGCCAATTGCTGAGAGTGTAAGGAGTCCTGTTTCCTATTTAGCATCATGGCAGGTGTCCAAAACTGTGGTGAGACAATGAAAAGTGAAAGGAGTACGTTATACTATTAGGTTATTTTAATGTGTAATGTAATGGATTCAGCTGAAGGTAGGATGTCTATATGTACTTTGTTTCAGAGACCCCCGAGAAAAAATAACCTTGGAATGTGTGTAACTGACTTCCTTCACTCAGGAAGGTTATGCCAGTATACACGCCATCATTTCAACAACACTTAGCACTGAAAGTTTGGCGTTGGGGTGCCTGGGTGGCTCAGTCAGTTAAGTGTCCAATGTTGGCTCAAGCTCAGGTCATGACCTCACGGTTCATGAGTTCTAGCCCCACGCTGGGCTCTGTGCTGACAGCTCAGAGCTGGAGCCTGTTTTGGATTCTGTGTCTCCCTCTCTCTTTGCCCCTCCCCCACTTGTGCTCGGTCTCTGTCAAAAATGTTAAAAAATATATATATTAGAAATAAATAAAAAGTATGGCATAATGTTTGGGTTGAGTGTTATGCCAAACACTGTCTTCTTTTTCTATTGAAAAAAAATAGAAAAATAATATGAAATACATTTTAAGGCATTTTAAAAACATGATTTTCTCATTTTATAGAAAAGCAGACTGATTTTGCTTTTTTTTTTTTTAGCTCGTTTTCCAGACTATGCAAATAAAATGTATTCATAGTAAGAAATTGTGGAAAATACAGAAAAGCACAATGAAGGAAACAAAATGAACCTACGTTAGATAACACTGTTATTAATGTTTGGATGTGTATTTCCAGTCTTCCCTAGTTTGCGTTAATTAATTTCATTTTTCTAATGTATAACTTCCAGGAAAGAAATTGAGCCTTTTCTGCCCCCTCTGAAGCCGGATTACTGTGTGAAGCAGGCCATGAAGGCCATCCTCACCGACCAGCCCATGATCTGCACCCCCCGCCTCATGTACATCGTGACGTTCATGAAGAGGTAACTCGGGTGGGGTTCCCTGGTGCACTGCGTCTGTCTCATGCCCCCCCCACCCCTATAACTTCACATGAGACATCACACGTTTGCTAATAGCCCCCTTTCCCTTTTCAGCATCCTCCCTTTTGAAGCAGTCGTGTGCATGTATCGGTTCCTAGGAGCAGACAAGTGTATGTACCCATTTATAGCTCAAAGAAAACAAGCCACAAACAATAATGAAGCAAAAAATGGAATCTGAGAATCGATCTTTTTTGTATGGAATATCATTTCTATCAGAAGACGATCAAGGTATTTCAGTCCTATCTACATCAGCATTATTGACATTCTCTGGATTCCAAATCCATGTTGACTTTTTTTTAAATCAACTTTTTAAAAAATAAATAAAGTGTAAATTAACCGACTAGAATACTTGGAAAATGTGATCAGCAAAAGTGAGCTTACCTTGTTGCCAGCAGGCTCCTTTTCGGCCGAACCCTAAAACCTGTCAAATCTTTTAGACAAGCACTGTGTGACATCTCCAGGCTACCATTATTTTTTTTAATGAGCAGAAAGTCTAGAGATGATACCAACAGTGTGTTTCAGCCGTGTGGGTTTTTTTTTTTTTTTTTAATCTCCATGGAGTTTATTAATTCTTGTAATTAAACTCTAGCCAATTGACACCCTTGCAACTTCAAGGACTGATAGTGCTCTATTTTCTCATGTTTTATAAGTTTCAGTTTTGCAAAGCCTGTGTGGCTTTTCGTGGTGTTTGTGTGTACAGCTCTTTTGAAAAGGAATTTTGAAATCTCCACCAATTTGAAGTAAATGATGTTTGATTATTACAGTAAAGGTGATCAGGTCTCTTTCTTAAAGTCATAATGACTGAAGTGTTAGCCGGATTTTTAATTTTATCTCTGAAATCTTCCCTTAAGGATCTATTACTCTGGAGACCTAGTTATCCACAAAGGTCATACATTTTCTACCTGTGAATTTTGCTGCATACAGAAAGTGCCCTTTCCTCAGGAAGTTGCTGTGTTTCATTTCTCTGAGTGGACTTTTATCTAGAATACATAGCAGCTCTGCAAAGAAACAGTTTCTAAAATTGGGAACTTCTGCATTAAAAAAAAGTCCCCATTTTTGTGCCAACTATGATTACTGAGGGGGAAAAACCATATTCTATGGAGTACGTATGGAAGGGTGTAAAGATTCTTAAAGTTTTATTCACATTGTAGAACAGCAATTGACATTTTTACAGTATTTTTTTGTAAAGCAAACTATTTTGTGCCTTGAATTTGGTAAATGTGTATTAGTGAAATGTTGTTAAAGTGGACCTCTACCTCTGTATCTAAATGTATACCATCCACTTGTAAATTACTATAAACTATTATGTGATTGCCTTTTTTTTTTTAAGAATGTCTTGTTTAAATAGCGACCAATGTTTAAGGCTATTAAAATAAGCCATCTTTTACTAATTAATTGGGACGTTTTATAAAGGACTGATTAAATTTAAAGAATTAACCTACATGTGCAATGGACTGTGATTATTAGTTATCAACAATATTGTAGAGAAAATCATTGCGTCCCCTTTTTTACTCATGCCAGATCACACTTAAAAGAAGAAACGTGTGAATGGGGTAATGTTCACGAACCGCCATTAACAACTCAGGGTGCCGAGCACTCAAGTTTCTATTGTTACCGTCTCCTTAGATGAGATACTTCATCAGGGGCTTGTTCGCACTGAAAGAGGGAAGGCAGCATCCCATTTGCCATGAGTTTGCTCCGTGGATCAGGTCAGCACTGTAATCACATACAGGAAAGTCCAGCTCACTGCGGGCATTCCCAGCGCTGGTCTTAAGGAATAGCTTCATTTGTGTTGGAAATTCTCTAAAAAAGGAAACGACACCGACGTCTGAGACCATTATAACATTTGAGGCATTTGGAGTGGAAGCAATGCTTCCTAACACTGTGGGGGGTAGAGACAGATATTCTCAGTTTGTCCAGGTCCTCCCAGCCAGCCCAGGGCACTCTCAAACCAGCCTAGAGAAATCCATGCTACTGTCATGACCCATTTATTGGTTTCAAGACTAAGGAAAGTCTTACTTACATTTAATTTTATTCTCATGTGTTATAATTTAAACCCATTTCTATTTTTGTTTGGTACTGGCCTTCTAAGCTTGTCCATCTCTAAGTTTAATAAACCTAATTCATTGAACTTTTTTGTAGGAATCTTCAATTCCCTAGTCCAGGCCCAGTTAAATTAGTTCTGTGGCTCTTCCGTGAATGCTGTCCAAATTCTCTTTCCTGTCTTTAGCTGTGGAGTTTGGAAGGGGATAGAGGTTAATGCAAGTCTAGGACGATAAGATTGCTACATGTTGTACTTCTTCACCCCAGTATCACATTCTTATATAATACCACGTTGACCATGACTGTTGTTCTCCCTGAATGAGAACCCTCCCCTAGTCAGACCTACATACTAGCGTTGATCATGTCAGTAATCGCCTAAGTTACTTTTCCTGCCGATTATCAATCTATGCCACCTGCCTCGACATTCAGGCTGACCTTGTGGTCTCTTTTCTGTCATCTGGCCCATTCAGGCCAACGTTCAGGGCCCCTGAGCTCAAGCCTGACACCCAGGGTACCACTTCTTTCCCTTAGCTATAACTGCTTTGTGCCCTCCTCCCCACCGCCACCCCCCTGCCAACCTTTCAACCAGTCCAATGATAATCATATTGAGTGGAACCTAGGAATCAAAAGTTTTAAAGCCGGCAAAGATAAATCCCAACTATTGTTTCCCGCCTTGGTCTAACGGGTCTGCTGCTCTGTCACAAAAGATTAGATTAGCTTGACAGGATTGAACTGCATAAAGCTAGGCTGGGGTGTGTGTGTGTGTGTGTGTGTGTGTGTGGCGTAAGTATCCTGTTTCCTTGAAAGGCTATAGCTTTCATATTTTTCCCAAGTAAAAAAAAAAAAAAAAAAAAGCCAAATGTCATTTTCAAAGTTTTCTTTTCCAACTGGCAGAAATAATTCTAAATTGGTGTTGATCTGAATCTTGGAAATTCGCTTTTGCCTCCAATAAGATTTAAAGTCAGTGGGATTTGGGGGAGGAAGGTAGTTCTTTCCACGCCAAATTTATTGCCTGTGTCTGATTAAAAAGAGGAGGGAAAGCAAGGCTGGGATGGGTCAGAGAGGCCGGGATGCGGGGCCAGTGGGGGTGGGGCAGGACTGGGCGTCTGCCCACAGTTTAGCAAGTACGCCAGGCATCTACTAAGCCTAAGGACCAATCCCGGGGACACAAGGAGCTTGTAGTTGACTCACAAGTTCAGAAAACCAGTAACTATGTGAGTATGACACAAATGAAGCCTCCAAGTGTGACAAGTCCTCAGCAAGGTGGCAATTGAGAGAAGCCTGGAAGACTGGGGACTCAGCAGATGGAGATGAGACTGGGAGCTTGGATTTTCCAAGAAAAGGTCAGGAACGGCCCAGAGGTTGAAAAGGAAAAATTAGGGGCGCCTGGGTGGCGCAGTCGGTTAAGCGTCCGACTTCAGCCAGGTCACGATCTCGCGGTCCGTGAGTTCGAGCCCCGCGTCGGGCTCTGGGCTGATGGCTCGGAGCCTGGAGCCTGTTTCCGATTCTGTGTCTCCCTCTCTCTCTGCCCCTCCCCCGTTCATGCTATGTCTCTCTCTGTCCCAAAAATAAATTTAAAAAAAAAAAAAAAAAACAAAGAAAAGGAAAAATTATATTCATCGTGCCTGAAACGGGACCCATGAGGAGAATGCCACACGTCCCCTAAGTAGGTCCCATCCTGAGAATAGCCTCTTTTCCAGGATGAGGGTGGAGAAGAAGGAAGCCCTAGGAATTTTTTTTTTTTTAAATGTTTATTTTTGAGAGAGAGGGAAAGTGGGGAAGAGGCAGAGACAGAGTGAAAGAGAGACTCTCAAGTAGGCTCCATGCTGTTAGTGCAGAGCCTGACGCAGGGCACGACCCCATGAACCGTGAGATCATGACCTGAGCCGAAATCAAGAGTCCAAAGCTTAACCGACTGGAGCCACCCAGGTGCCCCCAAGAAGTTTTGTTTCATTTTGTTTTGTATTTTAAGCAGGAAAGGGCATGAGCAGAGTAATTCAGGTGCAATAAAGACTTTTGGAATACAGGAAGCTGGGGGACCAATTAGGAGGGAGGCTACTGTAAAAGGCTGAGAAGCACTGAGCATGTAAAGGAAGAGGGGCCTCAAGAGTCTGTGGAGAGTTGGAAGGCTTAACAGCTGACGGCACAAGAGATTCCACTTTAAGCTCAATGACTGAAGAATGGCTCTGCATGAACCAGGTTGGATTTAAGTGGGAGCCACAGAACAGACAGTGAATCTGATCTTAAAAGTGCTACATTTGAGGTGCTGGGTGACAGTCCCTGACAGACAGGTGGACATCAGAAAGAGATCGGTGCTACGATTCTGGAGTCCTCTGCAAAGAAGCTGTGCAGTGAAGTGGGGTGGGGGTGGGGAGAGCACAGAATGAGAAGGGCCAGGGACTAAAGCTTGGGGAAGGTGAGGGGGCAGCTGAGGGAAAAGTCTTAAAAGGTGACATTGGAGAAAAGTTAGAAGAAACCAGACTAGAAACAATTATCTCCTCTGCCTGGACCTAATCTCCAGCCTGAGTCACACTTAAGAAACCTCAGTCTGGCCCAAGAAAAAGCATCTGTGTGGCCAGCCCTGGGGCAGAGGCCCAAAAGGTGAAGGCCAGCGTTAACAGATAGCACATGGGGTCTTTAAACGTGCACTCGGGTTTCTAGTAACTGAATCCATTGTTTAAATGACTAAAGGAAAATTTCTTCCTAAGTGAAACCTGGAAACCGTTGTTTGGCAGTTTTGTTTGCTTGGCCTCAGAAGCATGACTTACTTCAATGTGCAGTGTTTCATGAGAGCCCAGAGAAAAACAAAGTGCATTTCAAGTATCACCGAGTGGATACATGTTAGCTCAAATGAACTCTCTTTACTTGCCAAAAAGATGGGACAGGACTAACTTCTATCAGTCTGCTCAACCAGACGGTCTCCTATCTGGTTCTCTCAAGTACTGAACTCAGCCCAAGCCGAGAGCTGCTCTGGTCACGTCCCTAGGTCAAGATGGACATCATCTGCGCTTGCCAGCACTCCCCGGAGACGTCAGGCAGAGTGATGTGTGCGACCACAGTCCTAGATGTCCCTGAGACATCCTGGCAGAGTGATGTGTGCGACCACAGTCCTAGATGTTATTTATTAGGACTCTTGGACCTCGCAGTTCCTACAGGACATTCCGCTATTTCAAAGCACGCACCACATTCATGACTAGCTATCTTTTCGGGAAAGTGTTGAAAATGTGCAGTCACATCATCCAGAATCCTACTCGGTAATTATTTCTCATCAAACTTGCTTCATTCCTGTAGAGCATTTACATGGTGTCTTCCAGGAGCTTCTAACAAGCTTTTTAGCTATAATCGTTGAAACCTTTCTAACCACCAGCCAAAAGCAAGAGAATTGATTAGCAAGAAAAACAAAGCATCTTCAGCCCAGATTCCAAGTTTGAGGTTTTCCTGTCAAGGTGATTTAAACCATGCTGCAGGGAGATATGTGTTCGCAGCGGCCACAAAAAATGCCCCCTTGCCTTGCGCACACATCGTGGGTGGTCCACCTGGACGCCACCCGGCAGGCCTCTCCTCCCCCCAACAATGGAGGTGCCTGGGTCTGTGCAGGGCCTATGTGGCCCAACAGGCAGGCGGGAGTCCTGGCCCCGACACAGGCACATAGCATCCATCCCGCAACTGTAGAGTTCCCATTTAAGAGCTCAGTGCTACAGATGGAAACATATCCTCCTCCAAGAGAGAACATTGATGTCCTATCCCCCCACTTCCTGTAAATGTGACCATACTTGGAAATAGGGTCTTTGCAGTGTAATCCCGAGGAGGTCATTTTGAATGAGGATAGGCCCTAAGGCCAACCACTGGCATCCTCCTAAGAGAGACAGAAACACACAGGGAGAACACCATGGAAAGAGAGAGAGGCAGAGATTGGAGAGGTGCAGCTACAAGCCAGGGGGCACCACGGGGGTGCCTTCAAGGAAGAAGCAAGGAGCAGATTCTCTCTCAGAGCCCCCAAAAAGGAATCAATCCTGTCGACTCCTTGATTCCAGATTTCCAGCCTCTGGAATGGTGAGAAAGTAAGCTTCTATACTTTTAGCCACCCGGTTTGCGATACTTGGCTAAGACAGCCCTAGGCTGCACATCCTCAGGGCCTACAGCCACACCTCCGGAAGTCTCCATGTGCGTAAATTGGCCATGATAACAGGACCCATGTAAAGAGTATTCTGAGGGGTATATGAGAGGACGCACGTAAAGCACCGAGTCCTGTGTCTCCCACAAATTGTGAATGTTAGAGATTGCATTGGGTTGATTTGCTGCTTTCAATTATCTTTGACCTACAACAAACACCTTAACAGTTCAGCCTACCGGTCTAACAGTGGTGGTGGTGGTGGGCACTACTGATCTGAGAGTCCTGGCTTATGATACTGTTTGGTTTTTCCAATAATTCTCAATTCTTGGACACCAACTGGGTGTCCTACAATTCAATTCTTTCAAGTATGTTTGTTTGTTTACTTATTTATAGGGAGAGAGCACGAGCAGGGGAGGGACAGAGATAGAGAGGGAAAGAATCCCAAGCAGGCTCCCCACTGTCAGCACAGAGCCCAATGTGGGGCTCAAACTCACGAACCGTGAGATCACGACCTGAGCTGGAATCGAGAGCTGGACGCTTAACCGACTGAGCCACCCAGGCGCCCCTCAGTTCTGACACTTGTCAGAGTCGGCGCAAACCCCACAGGTTAAGGGCTCAGTCCCGTAAGACTGCCCCCACTTCAGACACCATTTGCAGATGGGGGCCCCAAGCTACCCACACATCTGCCCAGCTGACTATAAATTGGGGGGATTCCACAACCTCTGCCTCAGGTTTGATAATTTGCTAGAACAACTCAGAACTCAGGTGAACACTGTACTCATGATTACAGTTTGTTATAAAAGATACAAAGGACCAGCCAGATGAAGAGGTACACAGGGGAGTAGGGGACGTGGCACACAGCTTCCATACCCTCCCCAGTCACCTACCCTCCCGGCACCTCAGTGTGTTCACCTACCTGCAAGCTCTCCAAATCTCATAGGTCAAGAGTTTTTTATAGGGGTTTTATTACCTAGACTTGGTTGATTAAACCACTGGCCACTGGTGAATGAACTCAATCTCCATCCCCTCTCCCCACCTTGGAGGTTGGGAGGAGGGGTGGTAGCAAATTCCAACCCTCTAAGTGTGGCCAGCCCCTCCCTTGAAACTAGCCGCATGCCCACCCCGTGTCACCTCCTTAGCAGGATCTCAGGTATGGTGGAAAAAGGCTTTTATGAATACCAAAAGACACTCATTACTCAGGAGATTCCGAGGGTTTTAGGAGCTCTGTGCCAGGAATTGGGGCAAATTTTATATATGTGTGTGTGTGTGTATATACACACACACACACACACACACACACACACACACACATATATATACACATGCATATGTATATATATATGTAAATAAAATAGTGTAAACACGGTGTGTTGCAATGACTTATTTGTACATCTAACAAGTGTCCTGTTTCATTCTTCCCATGTGGCTCCATATGGTTCTAGTCCTACCCCTCATATAATGCTAAGTGCACACAGTAGATGCTCAATACATGTTGATCTGCATCTCCAAAAAAGACATCCAGATGGCCAACAGACATGAGAAGATGCTCAATGTCACTCATCATCGGGAAATACAAATCAAAACCACCATGAGATACCACCTTACACCTGTCAGAATGGCTTACATGAACAACTCAGGCAACCACGGATGTTGGTGAGGATGCGGAGAAAGAGGATCTCTTTTGCATTGTTGGTGGGAATGCAAGCTGGTGCAGCCACTCTGGAAAACAGTATGGAGGTTCCTCAAAAAACTAAAAATAGAACTACCCTACGACCCAGCAATTGCACTACTAGGCATTTATCCACGGGATATAGGGGTGTTGTTTTGAAGGGACACATGCACCCCCATGTTTATAGCAGCACTATCAACAATAGCCAAAGAATGGAAAGAGCCCAAATGTCCACCGACAGATGAATGGATAAAGAAGATGTGGTATATATAAACAATGGCGTATTACTTGGCAATCAAAAAGAACAAAATCTTGCCATTTGCAACTACGTGGATGGGACTGGAGGGTATTATGCTAAGCGAAATTAGTCAGAGAAAAACAAGTATCATATGACTTCACTCATTTGGAATTTAAGATACAAAAACAGATGAACATAAGGGAAGGGAAGCAAAAATAATATAAAAACGGGGAGGGGGACAAAACATAAGAGACTTTCAGCTACAGAGAACAAACAGGGTTGCTGGAGGGGTTTGGTGTGAGAGGATGAGCTAAATGAGCAAGGGCCATTAAGGAGGACACTTGCTGGGATGAGCACTGGGTGTTATATGTAAGGAATGAATCACTGGATTCTACTCCTGAAATCATTATTGCACATTATATGCTAACTAACTTGATTGTAACTTAAAAAGTAAATTTTTAAAAAAAGTTGACCTGCATGACCTTTGTGCTCGTCACATAACACCTGGTGATCTCATCTGTGAAATAGAAAGGGACTTTTCCAAGTCTTTTCTGCACTAAAGGATTTTCCCCCTGTTCTGTTGCTTCTGAAAGAACTATTGAGGACAAAGGAAATTTCTATTCATGCGTCCTTGGAGTCTTTTCTCTCACAACGTCACCTGTATGCAGAGGTTACTGAAGACCAGAAAAGTTTGTAAGGTACCCTCCCCACCCCGCCCCGCCCCGGTACCGGTTCTCCAGCCCCTCAGAATATCTGGTCATCTTGGGGAGAGAGAGAGACAACAAAAGTTAGTCTGGTCCTAGAAACAATGTGCAGTGAGGCAGACACAGAGAACTTTAATCTGACCCCTATAGCATCATTTTCTTCCAGCTGGAATTGACCATGGAAAGCTTATCTTTTGGGAAAAAGAAAATAAGTAGAGATAGGTGATAGAGAAAGAAAGAAAGAAAGAAAGAAAGAAAGAAAGAAAGAAAGAAAGAAAGAAAGAAAAAGAAAGAAAGAAAAGAAAGAAAGGTGGGAGTCTCTATTGTGCAGAAGTTCCCTTCTAATTTCTACCCCCTTGCTCTGACTTTGGCAATGGCAGTGTCAGATTCAGGGGGATTTATTGCAGGATGGATGCTAAAGAGTCTTGGCCATACCCCTGGAATTGTACGTAAGAGGTCTTTCTCAGGACGGCCTCTGGAGCCCAACGCTCTGCCCTCCGCATTCCTGAAGCAGAGGGAGGCCCTTGTGGACTGAGAGCTGGGAAACACAGAACCTGGCCAGGGAGTGAAGAAATGAATACGACTGTCACGGAAGGAACTAGATGCAGCAAAAGCTGCAGCCCTGGGGGGAGATTCCCTAACCACTGTTCCTCCAGCTGCTCAGACTTCCTGCTCCACGGCCTGGAGTCTGTCCCTGAAGACATTCCAGCAGCCAGCGGAAAGCCCGAGAACCATTTCTCCTTACCTGCTACAGATGCAGGAAAGCGTGTTCTGGAGAAGAGGGATTGGCCAGACTTCTCTCTCTGGGACTCAGCTTTTGGGAACAAGTTTCACTCACGTCTCTAGGTTTTAGTTCAGTGAGCCACACAAGAAGTTTATGCAATTTGGGCACTTTGGGTGTATTTTCAATGAAGAAATATCAATTCGAAATGATTTTTTTTTAATTTTTAAATGTTTGTTTATTTTTGAGAGAGAGAGAGCAGGGGAGGGGGAGAGAGAGAGGGAGACACAGAATCCGAAGCAGGCTCCAGGATCTGAGCTGTCAGCACAGAGCCCGATGCGAGGCTCCAACTCACAAACTTTGAGATCATGACCCGAGCCAAAGTTGGATGCTTAACCAACTGAGCCACCCAGGCCCCCCCAAAATGATTTACCTTAGAAGGGAAGAAGTATTTTAGGTATGGGGGGGGGGAATCAAGTAATTTAAAAAAGGAAAGCTTTTGAGCTTTAAAAAAGCTCGAGGAAAGGATGCGTTATGGAGGACTAGAGAAACATACACATAATTGCAGAACTCACCAGACTCTCCCTGGCAGTGGAGACGTGTGGGGTGAGGTAGATTTCTTAACTAACCCCTAGAGTTTCTAGTGTTTTCTTATTGTATCGGACCCCTAAAATCCGATTCATTTGAAATCAAACCAGTTACACCCTGGAAAATTTGGGAGGCAGAAGGTAAAAGAGAAAAGAAAAAGAAAAAGGTTTTAGATTTCCAACTCCAAGTGAGATCTGTTCAGAGAACACACTCCAGTCTTAAAGAACAGCTATTTATAAGACCAGAACCTCTGTGTACTGTTGGTGGGAATATACAACAGTGCAGCCACTATGGGAAACAGAGTGGCAGTCTCCCAAAGAATTAATCATTGAATTACCATATGATCCAACAATTCCACTTCTGGGTATATACCCAAAAGAATTGAAAGCATCGGTCTTGAGGTGTTTGTATACCCTTGTTTATAGCAGCATTATTTACAAGAGTCAAAAGTGGAAGCCACCCAAATGTCCATTGACGGATGGATGAAGTGTGGTGTGTATACACATGGAATATTATCCAGCCTTAAACACACAAAAATCCTAGAATGGTCTGGACTTTGGGACCACTATTGAGAAGGTGGTGGTCCATCCTTAATTAGCCATAGCAGACGGTCTCCTTACCTAATGTCATCCTTGCCTGTGGCAAGAGGGGAAGAAATCATAAGACAAATACTAGGAGTTGATGCCACATGCAGGGCACTGAGGATGCGGAGGTGACCAGGACTGAAGGTCAGCTGCTCCCAGGGAACGATTTCTCTGTGAATGCTGTACAGTTCAATGCCACATGCACCTTCCAAGTGACTAGCAGTGCCTGCCCTGACTTACCACGGCTTCTCCAGCTTGCAGGCTGCACCCCATACGTAATGCCGAGTATGGACATAAGGAAATATAGCACCCAGGTATGTCCCTTAGAACTCTAGTCTCATGAGATGTTACTTGAAAAGGGCTCCCTGGGGGCGCCTGGGTGGCTCAGTTGGTTAAGCGTCCGACTTCGGCTCAGGTCACGATCTCGCGGTCCATGAGTTCGAGCTCCGCGTCGGGCTCTGTGCTGACTGCTCAGAGCCTGGAGCCTGCTTAGGATTCTGTGTCTCCCTCTCTCTCTGACCCTCCCCCGTTCATGCTCTGTCTCTCTCTGTCTCAAAAATAAATAAACGTTAAAAAAAAAGAAAAGAAAAAAGAAAAAAAAGAAAAGGGCTCCCTGGCTGTAGACTGTTCCCAGTTCAACACTCCTCAGTCCCGAGGGGCACTCGGTTCTGAGCAACCCTGGGAGCAGAGCTGCTGTTTATGCCTCATGGTGTATTTGATCCTGGCTGGACCAGACGCTTTCCTTGAATCAGGGATGCATCTTGGTTTTCTTCCCCCTGGAGTGCTTGGCACCCTGTAGGCACTCAGGGCACGTTAGTTAATGCACTGGACTCTTGTCTTCCTACCAAAGCTAAGGAAGGAGTTCATCCCACGGGGAGCCAGCTCTCTAACTGGCCTGGGGTGGAAAGTAATGGAGGCCAGAATGATTGTTTCCAAGAGTCTTCTGATCCTTCACTTCAGTTGTAAATGACCCGAGAAGAAACCATGAGGCTGAGGCCTTGGGTGGGGGCAACTGACGGCCCACAGGGCAGTCCACAGAGCTGGCTGTGGGCTCAGGGAAACTGAATGGAGACCCCAAAGGCAGGGGGCAAGTTACTGGTAGTCCCAGACTGCACACCAGCCCTGGTGCCAACACAGATGTCACCTAGTAAGAAACAGGACACCTCCAGGCTCCAAGGTCTTCAGGCTGCCTTTTCTCAGCCAATCACATACCTGAGTAACAGCAGCCTAGAAAAAAATTGGTACTAGCCCCCTGTTGCTGCATCTGGGGACAATTCTAGCCAGACCACTACTGCGGATCCATGCAGTTAGAATCCCTGGGTGAAACTTCCCATTCTTCCTCTTCTTCTTCCCCCTTCTCCTCTTGCTTGACCTGGTCAGTTTCTAATTGTGTGTCATCTCATTCATGTATTTTCTTCTCACTCACATGCCTTCCTCACCTCCATTCCCAGAATTCTCCTGGATTTACTATCTCCCTGGAGATTTTTTAATTCTGGCCAGGACATTCCTACTGTTTTCCCACCTCTAACATCGGCCCCTGAGCTCACTCGACTCCCTTTTTCCTGGCTCTGCCTCAAGTCTTACTCCCTTCAGGGACCCCAAAATTGCCCCTCCAGAAGTACAGTCTCCTCCCCTCTGCTGAACTGTCAAAGGCCCGAGTCCTTGCAGGGGGCAGTCACCATTCACATCCCTCCTGAGAGCAACTAGAAGGTGGGGATCTTACCTAATCCATCTTTGTATTTCTCCTCCCAAATGCCATTATTTCATACCTGATGCATGCTCAGAAAATGTTTATTGAAAGAATGCATGCAATTCAATAACAAAAAGCCAAACGGTCCAATTAAAAAATGAGCAATATTCCATTGTATGCATACACCCCATCTTCTTTATCCATTCATTAATTGGTGGACATTTGGGCTCTTTCCATAATTTGGCTATTGTTGATAATGCTGCTATAAACATTGGGGTACATGTGTTCCTTTGAATTCATATTTTTGTATTCTTTGGGTAAATACCTAGTAGTGCAACTGCTGGATTGTAGGGTAAAGAAGATGTGAAACACACACACACACACACACACACACACACACACACACACACACACTGGAATATTATTCAACCATAAAAAAAGAAATCTTGCCATTAGCTATACTGTGAATGGAGCTAGATAGTATTATGCTAAGCTAAGCATATATTAAGCTAAGTATATAAGTCAAAGACAAATATCATATGATTTCACTCATATGTGGTATTTAATAAACAAAACAAACAATCATAGGGGAAAAAAGAGAGAGGAAAACCAAGAAAACAGACTCTTAACTATAGAGAACAAACTGATGGTTACCAGAAGGGAGGTGGGCAGGGGGATGGGTAAATAGGTGATGGTGATTAAGGAGGGCACTTGTGATGAGCACCAGGTGTTGTGTGTAAGTGTTGAATCACTAAATTGTATACTTGAAACAAATGTTACACTGTATGTTAACTCGAATTTAAATAAAAACTAAAAAATTAAAATTAAAAATGAGCAAAGAACTTGAATAGACATTTTCCCAAAGATCTAAAAATGGCCAACAAGCCTATGAAAAGATATTCAACATTAGTTATTGGAGACATGCAAATCAAAACCATAGTAAGATGCCTCTTCAAGCAGCGCCTTGGTGGCTCAGTTGGGTAAGCATCCCACTCTTGATTTTGGCTTAGGTCATGATCTCACAGTTCATGGGATTGAGGCTCATGTCAGGCTCTGTGCTAGCAGCATGGAGCCTGCTTGGGATTCTCTCCCTCTTTCTCTGCCCCTTCCCTGCTTGTGCACATGTTCTCTCTCTCTCTCTCTCTCTCTCTCTCTCTCAAAATAGATAAACATTAAAAAAAAAAGATACTATTTCACATCCACTAGAATAGCTATAATATTTTTTTAAACAAAATAAATGTTGGTGAGGGTGTAAAGAAATCAGCACACTTGTACATTGCCAGTGGGAATGTAAAATGGTACAGCTCCTGCGGGAAACTGGAGGTTCACTCAAAAAGTTAAACATAGAACTACCATATGACCCAGCATATAGACTTTCTAGGTATATACCCCAAAGAATTAGAAAAGGGTATTCAAACCAAAACTTATACATGAATGTCCATAACACTACTAGTCACAATAGTCAAAAGTGGAAACAACACAGACCTCCCTCAACAGACAAATATTTTGTACAAGATACGAGTGGGCCTTGAAAACACAGTGCTATGTGAAAGAAGTCAGTCACAAAAGACAACATATTAGATAATTTCATTTCTATGAAATGTCCAGAATAGGCAAATCTGTAAAGATGGAAAGTTGATCTGTAAAGATGGAAAGCTTAAGGGGCACCTGGGTGGCTCAGTCGGTTAGGCATCCGACTTTGGCTCAGGTCATGATCTCACAGTCTGTGAGTTCGAGCCCCACGTCAGGCTCTGTGCTGACAGCTCAGAGCCTGGAGCCTGTTTCGGATTCTGTGTCTCCCTCTCTCTCTGCCCCTCCCCTGCTCATGCTCTGTCTCTCTCTGTCTCAAAAATAAATAAAAACATTAAAAAATTAAAAAAAAAAGATGGAAAGTTTAAGATTGGGAGTGAGGATGGGGAGTAGGGGTGTGATAGCTAAAGCGTACAGGGTTTCTTTTTGGGATGATGAAAATGTTCTAAAATTGGCTATAGTCACGGATACACAACTGTGAATACACTAAAAACCATTGAATTATATACTTTAAATGGGTACATTGTATGGTATATAAATTGTATTTCAATAAAGCTGTTTTTAAAAATGAATAAATGAGGGGCACCTGGGTGGCTCAGTTGGTTTGAGTGTCTGACCCTTGATTTCAGCTCAGGTCATGATCTCATGGTTCGTGAGCTCAAGCCCCAGTTTGAGCTCCATTCTGTCAGTGTGCTATCTGCTTGGAATTCTCTCCCTCCCTCCCTCGGCCCCTCCCTTGCTCACACATGCTTTCTCTCTCTGTCTCTCTCTCAAAATAAATAAATGAACATTAAAAATTTTTAAAAAAAATAGATGACCGTGTTTAATAAACTTTTAACATCTAAAATTTCCATTCATGTCTGCAAAATACATGCAATATCCAAAAGTCCCATGATATACCAGCATTTAAAATTTTCTGGGGCCCAAATTCAATTCTGCAAGCCAAGAAGCTGGCTGATACACCTGATGGGAGTCCTTGGGCCTAGAGGGAAGACCAGAGGCCAGCCAGATTCCTTCACTCATGTGGCATTAATGTTCTTTATATATTATGATAAAAGAGAAATAGAAATTCTAACACCATTTTGTTTCTTTGTGAATAAAATCATCCTGATCAGGGGTGAGGGGATCCATAAAGTCAGTAGGTATAAAAATGTGATGGTATTTACTAATTAGAGTTACATGCAAGTCTTTGAGTATCCTCAGGGAATATTGAGAGTCTGGTGTATTTAGAATCCTGGCCTTTAGAGGGGAGGAAGTCCCCACAGGTCTAGAGGCAGAGTGTCCAGATTTGCAGTGTTCATGCCACAAAGGTGGCTCCAGCCTGGTACTGGTATCCAAACAAAACACACGGGCTGGACATAAAAGGACTTTGCACACAAGTACCAAGCCCTCCAGGCCGAGGATAGTCCAGATGAGTGAACTTCATCTAAGATTCCCGGGTTGGTTATGGAGAATCAGGAGAATGAAGCTTTGCTGGGGACAGTGCAGGGTTGACAAACTGGGGATACTCAGGAGAGGCAATGTGGTGGCAGTGGTGACTCGATCCTCCTCCAACCACAGGGGAAGGGGGCCGCAGACTAGAATACTATGCAGGAAAATTTCTAAACAAATGCTCATTCTCACTGGTAATAAGGGAAAAATCATTTAAACCACAAAGAGATACCATTGCACGTCTACCAGACTGGCAAAAAGGAAACACATCTAACACTACAAATGGTTATCCAGGGGGTGAAGCAACAGGAACTCTTATAATGGTTGGCGGGAGGGTACAACCTCTTGATACTCCCAGCAAAACCGAAGCCATACACGCCTCATTACCCCCCATCCCCACCATAGATAGGAAGCCTCGGGAAATTCTCACACGTGCTCACAAGAGCATCCGAACAAGAATGCCCATTGTAGTACATTTGCATGACCAAATTAGAAGCAACCAAAATGTCCATCAAGAGGAGAATGGACATCCTGTGATACGATCATTAAGTGGGTTATTAAAAGGAAGTGGAAAAAAAAGAATGAGCTACTGCTATCCGCATCCACTAGGATAAATCTCAGAGTGTACCGTTGAATACAAAAGGTAAATTGCAGATACGTTATATGATGTCATCTATTTGCCGTTCAAAAACACACATAAGTATTTTATGTTTATTGAAGGATGCACATATTAAATAAAGGTATAGAAACACACACGAAATGTTAAGCACCAAATTCCAGGTAGTGCTCATCTCAGGGAAGGAAAAAGAATTGGATCTGACTACAGGGGCTTCAACTGTATCATGTTTTTCTTTCTTTCTAAGTCTATGTATTCAAATAAGTACAGAAGAGTGCTAAGCTCTACCACACTGGGTGGTGGACCACTGGATGTTCTCTAGACTGCCTTTTATTCTTTCTTGCATGCTTGAAATGCTTCAGGTTTCTAAATGTCGAAGATGAATAAAAAAGAAAAGAAATGCATGGATCTCTTTTTGTGTTTACCTTCTAAAACCCTACAAACCCTAAAAAATTCCTTAGAAGAACAGAGAGGCCCAGACTAAGTCTTTGGGATCAGGAGGTTTAGAGGGGAAAGTGATCCCACCTACTCTTACACCATGAAGATAACTACGTGCCCCAGGGCTGGGAGGGCCCAGAGGAGAAAGATGGATGAGAAGACATGACAGAGAATATAGATTCTGTGCTCCCTGGACAAGGAGTCCCTCCTCCTCCATGCAGAGCCCTGGGGAAGTAGCAACAGGTAAGACAGCGTTTTAGGATTTGAGTGTAGAAGAGGTCTGTGTCCCTCTCCCAGAGACATTGTACAGCTACGTCTGTCCTACTGGCGGCCATAAGTAGGGACAGGGCTCCAGTCTCCACCGTGACTGTTGTGGGCCACATGTGGAGCTAGCCAATGCCATGGGAGAAGTACAGAATCCAACTAGGTGTCATTACATAGCTCTAAAAGTTGTGGTCCTACTAGACAAGGATAACATGTGGGGCTGGGGGATTCTGAGCAGAATCAGGCAATAAATAAATAAGGTGGAGCGACCCGGGCAGAGGGCGCTGCAGACTCGGACCAGATGGGAGACTGGGGCAATGGTTTACCTTGAACTCTGCAGATCCCAACCCCTCTAAAAGCACGAAGTCCCTGCTAGCAGCTCAACTCGTAGGTGCGTGTCATGAGGGAAACGGGATCCTATGTCCACGGAAAAATCTGTCTTGGCCCTATCATCTCAGGCTACTGAAATGGAAACTACAACTTGCTTAGTTCAACTTTACTGCTTCCTTTGACCTTGTCTTTTGACCTTGGGAAGGGTTCAAATTAAGAATACTTTTCTATTAGGTTTTGCAACAATTTGTGTATACTGGGCATTTTTAGTGTTTGTAATACTTAAGAGGAGCTGGCATTAAAGACTAATATATCAGCCTCATGATTCCAACTTAAAATGTGTAACAGAGTAATTGTTTAGATTTGTGATTTTACAAGATTTGTAAACAATATTGGAATGTTTATGAGAACTTGAGATGCATTATATTTTTAAGTTTAATTTATTATACTTATTAGGATTGTTTTAGCATTTGGCAATGTTCTGATTGTTAGGTATTTGAAGTGCTTATAAATAAAACCAAATATATTAAATTTATAAATCCAATTATAAGTATGTAAGGGGATTTAATTAATGAAATGAAAAAAGCCCCTTTAAAGGTGATTATTAAAATTTACTAGATTTATAAATAAAATAATGAGAGTTGTCAGCTGAACTCAAAAACTTAAGGAAAATTAGGGGATTTTTCAATGTATTGCTTAAATAAATTAAATATAATTATTTTTATTTTTTTTAATGTTTATTTATTTTTGAGATAGGGAGAGACAGAGTGCAAGCAGGGGAGAGGAAAAGAGAGGGGGAGACACAGAATTTGAAGCAGGCTCCGGGCTCTGGGCTGTCAGCACAGAGCCCAGTGGAGGGCTCGAACTCACGGACCACAAGATTATGACTTGAGCCAAAGTCGGACGCTTAACCAACAGAGCCACCCAGGCAGCCCAAGTATAGTTTTTAAACGTATCTACAAATAGTGTCTCTTCTCCACACAAAGCTCCCTCCCCTCAAGGACATTGCAAAGATCAACTCACACTGACCATAGTACTTTACAGAAGTCACAAAGGGGCTGCCCAGGGCCATGTGGTAAGAGGGACAACATGTAGAGACACCACAACGTGTGGCGTCTGGTGTTCCTCTTCCTAACCCCTGCCACTGCATAAGACAGAAGTTCCAAAGAATCTTTTTCCTACCTTTTTATGAAAATTTTCAAATATACATAAAGTTGAAAAACATATAGTACAACGAATACCTGTATACCTAGTTGCAACAGTTGTGATCTTTTTTCATACTGGTTTTATTTACATCTATCTATCTATCCATCCATCCACCCACCCACCTATCCATTCATCCACCTATCCATCTATCTTACAGAACCATTTCAAAGTAACTTGACAATATCATGACACTTTATCTCAAGATGCCATTGGCCCCTAACTTTGACCTTTCAACCTCCAAATCTGTGCCTACCTCCTCTGCTCCCTTGCTCTTCTTCTTCCTTTCCTCTCTGATCATCATGTGAGAGAATCACAGTCTGTGATTGGACCTCAGGCACCCTTTGTTTGGCAAGAGGGACACACAAATGCACCTGCAGGAGTTTGAGAGGAGACCCATACATGGACTATTAAGGAAGCAAAGGAATAGGTTTCTGAATCTACATATCTGTCCAATGAATAGCTGTGATGGGATACCTCTGTTGGAGAGGCTCAGGGTTGGGGGCTAGAAGGACTACTCAATATTCCTCAAACATGCCTACCATACATCTGCCTCAGGACCTTTGCACCGTTTCCTTTGCTTAGAACTCTCTACCTCTAAGATTTCAACATGGCTCACCCTCTCACCTTCTGCAAATCTTTGCTGAAAAGTCACCTTCTCAGTTGGACCCACCCCATTCCCCTGATTCTGCTTTATTTTCCTCCATATCATGTATGTTTACATGTTGCGTTTACTGCCCATCTCACTGCACTACAATGTAAGCTCCCTGAGGACTTTTGTCACTGAAGTTTCCCCAGTGCCTGGGATAGTGCCTGAACGTCTCCTAGTAAGCTTTCACTAATTATTTGCTGAATGAACTAATAAGTGAATGAATGACTTATAAGGGACCTTTTAGCTCTAAGAAGCTAGGAATTTGGATAGTGGAGGGAAAGAAGACTGGATTTGGAATCAGAGGGTCTGGGTCTGAGTCCCAGTTTTGTCAGTCATAAGCTAGGTTACCTGAGAATGTTAGCTGCAAATGTAAGAGTCTTAGTGTCCTCATCTGTAAAATGGGGTTAATGATACACAATATTTTGTGTTTGCTGTGTTCCAGGCAGTCACCAAGCACACTGCCACCTTAACCGTTGTAATGGCACCACCTGACGTTTCATGTCTTCTAATGTGATAAACGTATTCAGTAGACAGCGTCACCTATGAAGGATCCTTATCCAAAATATTTAACCTGAACTTAAATGAGCCTCTTGGCCTAATTTTTTTTTTATAAGAAAACAAGAGTTAAAGAAACAGAACAAAACAAGTCATGAAGAAAAAATAGACAAATTCAGAATTTGGGACATTTTTCAAGACAACTGGCCTAGCCATCGGAAGCATATTGGCTTTAAGAAAGTCTTGATAAAAGTGAAGGGCTGTTCTTGATTAAAATCATATAAAAAGGGGCTCCTGGATGGCTCAGCTGGTTAAGCACTGACTCTTGGTTTTGGTTCAGGTCATGATCTCACAGTTCGTGAGTTCGAGCCCCGCGTTGGGCTCTGTGCTGACATCGTGGAGCCTGCTTGGGATCCTCTCTCTACCCCCACCCCCTCCCCTGCTTGCTCTCTCTCTCTCTCTCTCACTCACATAAATAAACTTAAAAATAAAATAAAATACTATAAAGAGATATGTAATGCATGATTCTTGTTTGGAATATGTTTCAAGAAAGTATCATTTAGATAAGCAAAAACTAGAAGCAAAAATAATACGTATACCCAGTTGAATGGATAAATTAGTGTACCTATAAAAATATAAAATGGAATATTCTACAGCCATACAATATTCTGTCCTGAAGCCCCACCCTGGGTGATGGTGCCCACCTGCCCCACCTCTGCCTGCAGCCTCTCACTGGTGATTTTTGTAGACAACATGAGAAGAGCAGTGACTAGCAGGCTGAACAGTCCACCGGTTTGAACCAGTAAGGTGGAGGTGAGGTCTAGTAGAAGAACTTGAATTTGCAGCTGTGGGAAACTTGGGTTTCCAGTCTTTGCAAACCCCACCCTTGATTTACCAAACTGGAGATGCATAGACACTGCTGAGCATCCCGGGAAGAAGTTCTGGAACTTCTCAGAGAGTAGAGTAGGGGGTACCATGCAAATCTTGGGCCTGGCCTGGAAGGGCCAGGCATCTTCCTACCTTGGGCTCGGGTTCTCCAGGCTGGATTTTCATACCTCTCCACTGAATTAGGAACGTGGGCTGGACTCTCTTGGGTCATTCGTTGGGACGGTCTGCTTAAAGATCTCGTGCAGCCAGTCAAAGCCTGTGTGGCTGCATGCTGATCACAGAACGAGTTCATTCATCCGCTGCGCAAAGGAAAACAGAGCTACAATTAATGCAGCCAGGATTGGGACCTGGGCCCTTGCTCTCAGGGCCTGGCCCAAGTTCCTGCAGTTGGATGAGGGGCCCTAGGTGGTGAAGCTGTCCTACCGTGAGCATGAATGGTGCCTACTGAGGGCTGAGGTGCCCTCTTTAGCCTGGACGGGTGACACTCCCTCTGCCTCCTTCCTCACACTGCACTCAAGTCCCGCTTCCTTTCCCGACGAGAGTGTTTTCCACCATCTTTAAAACAGCTTTTCCTCATTGGGGCTGGAAGAAAGGCTTTAAAATGGATAAAGTAGGAGCACCTGGGTGGCTCAGTTGGTTAAGCCTCCTACCTCGGCCCAGGTGATGCTCTCACGGTCTGTGAGTTCCAGCCCCGAGTCAGGCTCTGTGCTGACAGCTCGGAGCCCGGAGCCCGGAGCCCGCTTCGGATTCAGTGTCTCCCTCTCTTTCTCTCAAAAATAAATAAACATTAAAAAAATGGATGAAGTAATTCCGGGTGACTTTCTTCTCACCCCCACAGTAAGGTTCCTGCCAGGATTTCACAATTTTTCACACTTGAAGTGAGAGCACGAGAAAATCAAGGGAGCTGAAGGAATCACAGAGAAAGTGGAGGAAGCCATTCTTAGGAAAGGTTTGAGGGGGATTTCCCTAGAAGGATTTTCTGGAGTGTTGGGGTTACGTTGGCCAAGTCTTGCGCCGAAAGGACTGAGGTCCCCTGGGGGACAGGACAGGATTCAGAGGTGTGGAGCGGAAGGAGAGGCAGGACTTCCTTTTCTGCCCGCAGTGCCCAGGCAGCTGTGGTCTGGGGGACTAAACTGGTTTTTCAAATTCTACTCCTTCCATTCCTGGCCCCGAGTCTGATGATCGGAGGTGCACAGATTTTAAAGAGTTTCATCAAAGCGTTGCATGGATACAAGGGGACCTATTAACTGAGACCATGATCCTTTTGCTTTGAAAGTTGAAGCAGACAAATAACAGACAGAAGTTCTCGTGTAGTTCACGTGGAAGACGGTCCGTAAAGAACTCGGAGGAGGCCAGTGAGCAGAGCAGAAGAACAAACAGGAGCTTGATAGCCTGTGTCCCCCTGAAGCCGGAATACAGAATGCCGAGGATAACAGCAGACACTCACTGAGCGCTGGCTTTCATTTATTAACTCATCCAATCTTCACAACAACCCTGTGAGGCAGTCACTATTAATAAACTCAGACAAGAAACGAAGGCACAGAGACATTGACTCGTTAAGCCCAAGGTCACACACACCGCGCTGGAACACCTGCAATCCAGTTTCAGAGTCTACCCTGTTAGCCACTCCCCTTCTCACTCGCTCTCACTCTGAGTCAGGGACTGCTGTCTGTGTTGAACAGAGGAAGGTAGGCTCCAGTCCCACTGCCACACATGGATGTAAAACAGGACGCAGGAAGCCAACCGCACACCCCAGACATGAAGGGCGTCCCAAGGGGAGGAACCACATTCTCTAGATGCATCTTCCGGTGAAGGACAACCCCAGACGGGGCAATCAAACCAAGCCCTGCCCCTGGTTCAATAGCATGCAGTGAAGGAAAAGATGCTGCATGTCATGAGTCATGAGGGAAATGCAAATCAAAACCACAAAGAGATAGCACTTCACACCCTCTAGGATGGCTACAAGCAGAAAGACGGAAAATAAGTGTCGGCGAGGATGTGCAGAAATTAGACCCCTCACACGGTGAGGGCGAGAACGGAAAAGGGCGCAGCTGCCTTGAAAAACAGTCTGGCCATCCCTCAAAAAGTTAACCATAGAGTTACCGTATGACTCAGCAACTCCACTCCTAGGTATGCACCCCGAAGAATCGAAAACAGGGATTCATTTGGACACAAATGTTCACAGAAGCTCTGTTTACCATAGCCGAAAAGGTGGAAACAATCCAAATGTCCATCCACAGATGAAGAAACAAAATGTGCATATTCTTACAATGGAATATTATTCAGCTATAAAGAGAAATAAACTATTGATATATGGTACAATGTGGGCGAACCTTGAAAACACTAAACCAAAGAGGCTAAAATGCAAAAGGTCATCTCTTCTCTGATTCCGTTTACGTGCTATCTCCAGAATAGGAAAAACTATAGAAACAGAAGAGAGATTAGTGGTTTCTAGGTACTGGGGGCAGAGGGCACTGGGGACTGATTACTTAATGGATACAGGGGTTTCTTTTGAGGTGACGGAAATTCTTTGAAACTATAGAGAGGTGATGCTTGCACAACTTTGTGAATGTACTAAGACCCGCTGAGTTGTTCACTTTAAAAACGATTGCTGTTATCTGAATTGTACCTCGATTTTTTGAAAACGCAGAAACAAAACACGAAGTGTAAAAGAGGGGACGGATGTGAGTTGGTAGCTGTTCTTTCAAAAACCTGAGTGCTTTTGTGGAATCTGGCTAAGTGTGAGCCACAGCTGCTGTCATCGTGATGACTGCCACATGGTGGGCTTCCTCCAGGTTGACCCATTTGCTCCTCACAGCACCGTGAATTCGGGGTCTGGGGGCTGTGCACTAATGAAAGGGCAGGGCTGGGCTTCGAACCCAAGCACTCCGTCATTCAGGCCCTAACCCAAATAACTGCTTTCCCGCGGTAATAACGACAATGTCAAGAATCACGAGAGCCAACATTTCGTGGGTCCCAAGTGCGTCTGGCAGGTGCTAAGAAACTTGTTCACTCACTCTCTTGTTCACGAATATTTGTTGAGGACCTACTCTGTGCTGGTTGCCGTTGTAGGCAATGGGTCACACCGGTGAAAGAGACGGATGAGGTCCCTGTGCTCGTGAAGCTTCCATTCCAGGAGGGAGAGACAACACACAGGTGAATGTGAACGTTACCTCAGGTCAGGGCTAATCAAGAAAACAAAGTAAGGAATAGGGCTGGAGAGAAGCTGGTGTCGCAGGGAGATCTGGGGAGACTGCCCAGAGGAGGTGACATCGAGCAGACCTGAATGAAACGAGGGAGAAAGACTGACAAAGTTCCAAGGAGAGAACGGCTCTGCCCGTGGGGCCAGCAAGGCACAGGCCCCGAGATGAGAGCAAGGCTAGGGAGTACTGTGTGGTTGTGATGGGGGTGAGTGTGGCAGAGGGAGCAGCGATCAGAGTTGTGCACAGAAGTCAGAGCACATGGGGCTCACAGGCCATGAGGAGAAATCGGAGTTCCTGTGTCTGACGAGGAGCCATATACTATGTCACTCAACTCACAAACACCCCGATGAGAGCCACACGTGCTGTTATTACTATTATCGTCCCTGTTTTATAGAACAATGTGAAGCACAGAGTGGTTAGGCAACAAATTCAAGATGCCACAGCTAGCAAGTCTGGAATTAGTAAGCCTGACTCAGGTCCTGTGACCCCAGAGCCCAAAACCTTAAACAAACAAACAAAATCTCTGCTACAGATCGCCTACCGCTGGCATCTCCGCCTCGGGCTGCACGGGTTCAAGTTCCCACGAGATGTGGGCACACTGTTTACACTCTGCATCTCAGGCAGGGCCTTGAGAAGCCAGGAGAGGCCAGAGAAAGAGGAGGACAGTGACGTTGGCCTTGGCACACAGAATCTCAGCATCATCCTCAGCCTTCGAGCTCAGGTGGATTCATAGCCCCATTCACCAGCAAGGAAAACTGAGCCACTGTTGTGTAAGTTGCCACGGGGCCCTAAGGGGGTCAACTAGCATTGGGACCAGTCTCAGAGCAGAGCCAAGGTTATTTTCATCACAGGCCCCACAGCGTTATATTCTGTGAATTTAGAATGCCATCACCTCCCCGCACTCCCTGCCCCACCCCCATTCCTGTGGGAAGGGAGAGAACCCCCCCCCCCCCCCCCCAGCCCGCTTCTCCTCCTCACCCAGCATCTCTGCCCAGCCAGGCTGAATCCTCAGAGATTTTTTTTCCCTGCCTGCCCTCAGCCCTTTACCTGCTGCCAAATCCTGCCTGGCTGCCTCGAAGCTCTTCCTGCCCCCTTCCCCACGCCCAGTGCCCCATTGACTCTCATTCTCCCACTCACAAACTGGGAATGCAAAGACAATCAGACACGGCCCCACCCTCAAGGAGCTCTCTGTCCAGCAGAAACCAGTGAGTAGACAATTTGTATACCATGAATAAGTCCATGGGAAAGGAGAGCACAGGGTCACACCTGTAAGTGGGAGTTGGTGAGGGTGGGCATCGAGCTGACTAGAGGAAGTCAGGGAAGGCTTCCTAGAGGAGGTGATGCCTGGACTGAGACCTGCAGGATGGTAGGGACAATAGTTGCTAGCCATCTCATTCACAGCTCTCTGCTGTTTGGCCCTGTGGACCAATCATACCTCCCCAGCCCCAAGCCCCCAACAATCCTGTGCTCTTCCTACTGTCTACCCTACAGCTTGTTGTCAAACGGTAATTGGAAGGCGAGAAGCCACTGCCGATAGACGTAGGTTCAAATCCCCCTTCTGACACAACCCAGCAGCCTTGGGCTGGATGTTCAACCTCGCTAAACCCTCCTTTCCTCAGCTGTGAAGTTGTTGGACGAATTAGCAGTAACTACGTCCACCTGGCACATGCTATTTAGTAGGTGGTTGCTCTTGATATACTGTTTGTTCTGCCCGAAACCCCTTTCCTTCTCAGACCTCAATTTCTCTAAGAAATCATCTGAGACCCAAGAGTTGAAAATAATATACCTTCTCCTCCAGACCCCTTTCACTTCTACTAGTGCACATCTCCGACGACTTGCATTAGTGACTTACAGTATGCCTGAGTCTACTACTGGATAGATGCTCAGCTCTAGAGAAAAGTAATTGTGTTTTATTTATTTGTAACCCCCCAGTGCTCAGCCCAGTCCCTGGCTCATCGCCTGTGTTTACAAGATGGAAATATGGACCAAATCCTGTCCTGAGGAATGTCTGGGGCAATTGGCAGTGGGAATGTCATGCTGGCCACAGGCCACAGCAGGGAGAGGCCAGGGGACCAGAATCCTATGGTTGAATGTGCAACGGTGGGGGGAGAGCAGGGGGGAACATAGGTCAGATCCAGAAAAGGCGGAAAAGACAGAAAAGAGGAGGTAGAAAGTAATAAAACAAACATGCTTCAGATTGTTTGAACTCGTGAATTGGAGTTATTTTGCTTCGTGTTAAAAGAAATCTCCCATGAATTGGCAATCTTAAGAGAAGAAATTTAAAGAGACATTAAATATATTTTTGAAAAACGGCCAAAATGAGGCGTGCCTGGGTGGCTCGGTTGGTTGGGCGTCTGACTTCGGCTCATGGGAGCAGAAGAGGGAGTCTCTCCTCAGATGAACAGGTTTGTGAGAGCAGAGGTGGCATTGTCCCACAGATGTGCTCTAGAATCAGGGATCACACACTCAAATGAGCAGGTGGGGCAGCCCATGGTCCTACACCACAAAGCAAGGGTGGGCCATGGGGGAGAATGGAATGTAAGACCCCTTCCCCTAGGAGGTCACCATGTCAAGACCTATTGGTCATGACTAGTCATTACAATGTCAGGTTTCCCCCAGCTCAGAGAAGAGAAATCTGATATCAGCTTTGGTATCAACTGATCACCAGGCAGTGTTAGAATTCCTCCCCCACCCCGCCCCAGGCACCTCTGAGCAAGGAGGTCCCTAGGAAGCTGTCTCCGGGTACTAGCATGTATTGGAAGTAAATCCTTGGGTTTGAACTTGCTCTGGGCTGCAGGAACACGGGGGTTTCTCTGGATGAACAGAGAAGCAAAAAGGGTGGAGTTTAGAGGAAAAGGCAGGACTCTCCTAGGGATAGGTCCCACTTCCTCTAAGAGTCTCCCAGAACGTCTTCTTCTATTATTCATCGACCGTTAACACCTCCTGCTTGGCATTGTTGTCTTTTCATGTCTGCTCAGGCATTTTGGAGTTTACTTCCCTTCTGACACTGACCGTGTGCCCCGGTGGAAGGTCTGCTTTCATCGATCTCCTTATCTCACTCCGTCAGGACCGTCCGGACCGCGAGTGATGCCTTGTGCAATGCAGTCATTCATTCGACACACAGCTACTGAGAACCTGCTGTGGGCCAAGCATGCTCATAAGTACGGGAGAGTCGGCTGTGAACAGGGCGGCCAGGCTTCCTAACTCTCTGAATATACATTCTAGTAGAGGAATACCAAACAGTACACAATAAATAAACATGAGAATAGGATACGAGATACTCATTTCATGTGCACAATGTCAACTACATTTTCTCAGCAATTCTCAGCACGAGAAAGATCATAACTCCCCGTGCCCAGCAATGGCACCTGCCATTCCCCTCAACGATCCTGAGGTGAGAGAGGGGGGTCTGCCCCTTCCTCCCGAGCATCTCCCCACGCTGCATGGATTCTGATGCTGATGCAGTTTTTCATAAAGTGTCACTCTTAAATGAAACCAACTGCTTCATCTGGTGTCTGACCAAAGGAAACAGTGATCTGTTCCAACTTGGAGGAAAAACGGTTCTGTCAGACTTACGAGAGATGGTATGTGGTTTTTCAACGTGGTGTGTCTCTGGGGAGGTTTCAAGGGTTATATTGATTACATGAGATTTCCGTGGTACGTGTGGACTTTAGACCTAGTCCCTGATAAAGTTGGACTCCCCTGCATGCATGTTGTCTGCTAACTGTCCACTACCTCGATACCATTTTTTTTAATGTTTATTTTCATTTTTGAGATAGAGAAAGAGAGCGAGCATGAGCGGGGGAGGGGCAGAGAGAGGGGGGACAAAGGATCCAAAGCGGGCTGTGTGCTGACAGCAGTGAGCCCTATATGGGGCTCAAACTCGAGAACATGAGATCAGGGCCTGAGCCGAAGTGGGTCGCTCAACCTACTGAGCCACCCAGACGTCCCCTCAATACCAATTTTTTAAAAAATGTTTGTTTATTTTTGAGAGAGAGAGTGAGACAGAGCGTGAGCAGGGGCGGGCCAGAGAGAGGGAGACACAGAATCTGAAGCAGGCTCCAGGATCTGAGCTGTCAGCACAGAGCCTGATGCGGGGCTCAAACTCATGAACCATGAGATCATGACCCGAGCCGAAGTCGGACGCTCAAACGACTGAGCCACCCAGGTGCTCCTATAAATTTTTCTTTTTAACCTGAGCTAGTTTAAGGTGGCTTTTGGTCACTTGCAACCAGTGTCTAAAATTCTCTTTTGTAGGTATCTTATCATTTGTTCCTCACCCCGAGGAAGTTGCTCGGTGAGGTTAAGTGAGCTGTGCAACATCTCACTGCTATAGAGAGAGCAGCAAGAATTTAAACACTGCTTCACACCCTGCTTCACAACTTTGACCCTCAAAAGAGGTTTCCCTGCGTGTGATCTCATCCCCTCTCGCATGCGTTTTGTACGCTCTGGTCGATGTCTCTTTCACGACACCAAGCCAACACTCGTCACATCCATGATCCAGTCCTGCAGTGACACACAGCCACAGCACTCTTCTGCAGGGCTCCTACCCACCTTTCCAGCACCCTCCTCCCTCCCTCTGGCTGCCGTGTGCTTGCCTGCAAATCCCTGCGTGAGTCATGCTCTCTCCAGCTCCGTGAACACGTGGCTCCCTTCGCCTGCCACCTGCCGCCTGCCTGCCCACCTTGGAGACCTGGCATGTCCCTCCAGTCCCCACGCAACTGGGAAGATTTGCTACCACCCACCAGCCTGGGCAGAGCCACACCTTGTTCTTTGCTTCTTCCTCAAATCTGCTTCGGATAAAGGTAAATAAGGCACCCGTCTTGTGTCTGATTCTCATCCTCTGCCTCCCAAAATAGAGGTTCATGGGGACCGGGACAGCAACGTCCTCTATCTAGCTCTAGCCCCTGGCACAGTGCCTGGAGTGTGGTAGGCACTCAGTAAATGTTTACTGAGGGGACAGAGTAGAGGAGCAGGGAGATGGGGGCTGATGCAAACTTTGTTAACAATCAGCTTCAGTTTGGGGGTCGACTGATGGATGCACGAAGCCAGTGAGAGCTGAATGCGCAGATCGGAAATACCTTTGCAGAGATTCATCTTCACTTCTTGTACCCAATTAACGCTGAGCCATTAGTCCTTTTTGAAGCTGCCAGGATCTATTAAGCCATTTAACTTCTTCTCTGGCACTTCAGGATCAGTCCCAAGGGCATTTTTTTCAGGCCTGGGCAGCCAAAGTTTAAATGACTTAAGTGGTGAGCTTTCTATCACTCCACTGGGGACTCCTCCACCGAAGCAAAGCTTTAATACGTCTAAAGCTCTGTGAATGGCCAAAAACTCCTAAAACTCAGACTGTAATCAGCCTCAACCCTTAAGGAAATCAGAGTTTGGTGCCCTTCCTAAGGGCTGACCTTCTGAGTAACTGGAACAGGAAACCACCCTCTGTGGGGGTGATTGGAATGGTCCTAGGAAAGTCCCCAGGCCCAACAGATGCGCCTCAGCAATTCACTACAACGCCTGAAATTCCCTCCATTAATCACTGATATGTTTTATTGAGCACCTACTGGTGCCAGGCTTTTGGAGATTCTGACTCGAATCATCGCAGGTTTGTTATGTCGAGCTAAGTTAGGCTCTCGGCTGAGCTCAAAAGCAAATGCCCCTTTGAGGGTAATCCACCATGCATTAGCAGTCATTAATATCATTCTTCCAAGGAGACCGCTGAGGCAGAGGACAGCTATGTGGGAGGGGGTTTTAGGACAGACAGGATGCAAGCTGCTGGGGAAGACGGCTGTAGAATAGAGGCTAACCCAGTCAGTGTGCAGGCACCTCGGGTGAGGGGACAATTTCTACTCCCCTGGCCTGCAGCCCTATGGAGTTGCAAGATTGGAGACACGAGCACAGTAGGCACGTCAAACATTCCTTGTTGATGGGATCTGCCTGTATTCCGCGGCCTTGTCCCCCTTTTAATTCTAGCCAGAAATGCCCTGGATTTGCACTGGGAATGTGGAAGCAGGTCTAAGCTTCCTGGTTTGGGCATTTCGTTTAACCCGGGGAAGCAAAACTCATTTATAGTCAGGGCCAGCTGCAAACTGCAGCCACGATAATAACGATGTGACAGCTACAGCCTTCATTCGTCAGGTGCCTAGTAGGTGCCGGGCACTGTCCCTGATATTACATAGAATCAGTTTTTCACAGTAAGGTCAAGAGCAGTATTTCTAAGCAACTGAGGCTTGGAGAAGCTATTTGCTTGAGGTTATCCAATTGTTCCGGAGCTGAGAGAGGGTTGCAGCGCAGTCCCTGTGCAACTCCACAGCCCATATTCGTTACTACTAGGCTACACGATCATGGGCTGGCTAAAGTGAGTTTTTAGTACCATCCTTGTGGAGACTCTGAAGGGGCAACATGAGTGATCCCATCAGAACCTGGGAAGGAGAAATTGGTTTGCCCTCTGAAAGGTTTATAAAATAAAATAACACCGAACGGTTACTCTAAAGGGATGGGATGGTTCAACCACACCTGAATAAGGGAACGGAGGAAGGAAGAGGGTCAAATGGTCAGTCGGGGATTCCTACAACAGGTGAACTCAGGGCGCACTTGTCTGCATTTCTGGCCCTGTCCTGCTAATACGAAAAACAAAGTCCTGTGCAGCGATGGGATGGTTTTCCTTCTGGTGGAGACAGGTGTATCGGGAAGCATCACGCCTGGTGAAAACAGCCACGACCACCTTCCAAACCCTTTTCCTCCCACTGGGTGTGGGTTCCCCATGATGAGCTGCTCAGTGGCCACGGATATCTGGTCCTTGATGCTTACAGCTCGTAGTAAACGAACAAACTTTCATCGTGATTATTCATCCCCTCTCATGAACTTGGGGGCTGGTTCCTCCAGATATACCAACAATAGGCCAGAGCCTGGACTGTGGGGCCCACCTGTGAGGTCCATCTGGACGCGGAGCCGGCCAGCCCCAGGCAGACCAGCTGGAGATTCCGACTCAAATCACTGCAGGTTTGTTATTTTGAGCTAAGTTAGGCTTTATGCTGAGCTCAAAACTCAATGTCCCTTTGAGGGTAATCCACCACATATTATCAGTCATTAATACCATTCTTCCAAGGAGACCGCTGAGGCAGAGGACAGCTACGTGGGAGGGGGTTTTAGGACAGACAGGGATGCAAGCTGCTGGAGAAAAACTGCCGTTAGTCTCTAGGCCTTCTTCAGATGGTTACAGGCCTTGCCAACAGCCCGCCCCCCCCCCCCCAACTTCAGGAATCCAGTGTCTTTGAGGTGGCCCTGGCTTGCCTGTGCTCCTCACAGGAAACCCAGGATGACCTGTTACCCACAGGAGTGGGGGTGCATGTTGTCGAATTTCTTTCCATTCCCTTTGGACTCTGCCTTTGAAAGTTTTGCATACTTTCACCTGATAAACCAATTGTGTGTTACCTTCCCTAGGCATTAAAAGTAAAAACAGCTTCTGAGGCATTAAAAGTCATTATAATTTGGGGGGCTCCTGGGTGGCTAAGCCGGTTAAGCAGCCGACTTCGGCTCAGGTCGTGATCTCACCGTCCGTGAGTTCAAGCCCCACATCGGGCTCTGCGCTGACAGCTCAGAGCCTGGAGCCCGCTTCCGATTCTGTGTCTCCCTCTCTCTCTGCTCCTCCCCCACTCACGCTGTGTCTCTCACTCTGCCTCTCAAAAACTGAATAAATGTTAAAAAAGAAAATAAGTCATTATAATTTTTTATTATATAATAATATACATTTATATTATTAAATATAATATAGTATGCTGTTTATAAATGTTACAAATGAATCTTATGTAATTATAATTAAATTCTAGAACTTTTCAACATATAAAAAAGAGAGAGAGGAATATGATGAACCCCCAAATGCTCATTGCCTAGTTACAACAATAATCAACATTTTGTCCTCCGGTTTCATCTATCCCTCACACTTTTTTACTCAGCACTTTCAGAGCAAATACCACAAGACATATGATTTCACCCACACAAACTTGGATATGCGTCCCTCACAGATAAGCACATTTTAAAAGACATAACAACAGTGCCATTATTAACAGAGGTAACAAATGATCTGGTAGAATTTCCCCACATTCTGGATTTGGCTGATTTCTCTTGGTGTTATTAGGTAGTTCCATTATTGCCAGTGTTTTCTGTAAACTGCTAAGTAAGATTTAGAGCAATGTGACAGCCAATGGAAATAAAATGCCAGCCACATGTGTAATTTCATATGTTCTAACAGGCACATTGAAAAAATTTTTTTTAAAAGGGGTACCTGGGTGGCTCAGTCAGTTGAGCATCTGAATCTTGATTTCGGCTCAGGTCACGATCCCAGGGTCACAGGATGGAGCCCCATTTCAGGTTCTGTGCTGAGCATGCAGCTGCTTGGGGTTCTCTTTCTGTCTCCCTCTGCCCCTCTCCCCAACTCATGCTCTCTCTCTCTCTCTTTCTAAAAAAAAAAAAGTACAAAAAAAATAAGTGAAGGAGATTAAGACTACACTTGACGAGCACTGAGTAATATATGGAAGTGTTGAAACAATATTTTGTACACCTGTAACTAATATAACACTGTATGTTGACTACACTGGAATAAAAAAAATTAAAAGAAATACGTGAAATTTAAAAAAATAATTTATTTAATTTAATGTGAAATAGTCAAGATATTGTCATTTCAAAATGTGGTGAATAGAACAAAACTATAAATGAGATGTCTTATATTCTTTTTTTATACAGCATTTCCAAAATTGGATGTGGGTTATACACTTACAGCACATCTTAAGTCTGAGTAGCTACAATTCAAGTGTTCAAGGGCCTCATGTGGCTACCATATCGGATGGGGCAGATGTAAAGGCTTTTTTAAGATTCAATCTTAGATTTTTTTATGTGAGAAGAATACTATGTAGGTGTTGCTGTAGATTTCCCATTTGGAAATTCCCCATCAACCTTTCACAAGATAGGTCAGTATTCACTGATTGGTCATTTCTTAATCCATTATTTTCCTAGAGGTTTCAAAAGCCATGTATTTGTTTGTTTGGAGAGAGAGAGAGCGCATGTGAGCGGGGGAGGGGCAGAGGGAGAGAGAGAGAGACAGAGACAGAGACAGAGACAGAGACAGAGAATCCCAAGCAGGCTCCATGCTCAGCTCAGAGTCTGACACGGGACTCAATCCCACGACCCTAGGATCATGACCTGAGTCGAAATGAAGTCAGACACTCAAGCAGCTGAGCCACCCAGGTGCTCCAAAAGTCATGATTTTCTAATTCTGTTATTCCTTCTGCATATACTGGGAAGAATTCTTACTTAAAGATGAACTTTCCCCTATCAGCTCTTTGGTCACTTGGAAATGTAGTTCACACAGGAAAGGTGGGTTGTGTGCTTATTCTTCTTTTTATCAGTTTTCAGAGAAGTAAATTGGTACCCAAACAACCCTGAAAAGGAGACCAGTAAGGGTTCTCTTTTTATCATTATGTACTCACAATTTTCTGCATTTTTACCTTTCAATATATGGCAGTCATTACTCTTTTTGATGCTAAAAATTTCCCACCTTTAGCCAGTAAGAGTCTCCAGCTGACTCCTGGGCCACATTTTGATTGTGTTTTCTGGCACAATCACGTAGGCTCATCTCGGACATTTCCGCCCTCATTAGTAATCAGCCATTCCTCCAAGGAGCCCTGGTTCCTTCCGGTGTTCCAGGCATCTTTAAAGGATTCCCCTCGGGATGATAACATAACCTAGAAGAATTGAATACAGTCTGAATTGGAAGCACCGAGATGCGAAATAGGACAAAGGTTTTCTTCTCTTTGGATGAAGAAGGGTAGGATGAGAGGAGAAAGAAGACTTCAGAGGTGCTGGCACAGCTCTACCTGCCCTGCTCATCCCTTTCTCTGAATCTCTCCTCTCCATACCCCCTACTCGTAGGACTAGAACTTTCTATGGCTGCTCCGTGCAGGTGAACGCTCAGCCAACTCAGAACCCCGGGGCCCCACCTGACCTTCCTTTGTGAAGAGCCCAGAGCCTTTGTCCAAAGTTGCATCACTTCCCACCCAGCCCTTCCTGAGCCAACTCCCTGATGTCTCCCGGAGAACACAGTCGGCAGCGTCCCAATGACATCAGGGAAACTCCTATTTCCAGCAGTTTCTCCTTCAGCTGCAAAAATGTGCCGTGGTAGACAGGGTGTGGGCTTTTGAAGTCTCTGCAGGAAGCAGCGCTGTTTTGTCAGCACCACATCTGAGCGCATCTTCTGTGAGAGCTGTACTTGCTCAGCTGGTGTGCAGCCCTCCCATCCCCTCACCCTGTCCATCGCCACACCCGACAGGGCCAGGGAGGGCAGACCCCACACCACGTGCCGGGGGTTAAGGAAGACAGAGGACCAGCATGCAGCAGCACAAAATAATAACGGCCGGTGAGGGGGATGTCTGGTATCTCTACTGGTTTTCCAGAGTGCTCTTTGTTTCTCCCATCCCTTGCCCAAAAAGGCAATAAATACTACCACACTTAAACTTCTTTCAGCGGAAGAGAGCCCCTCAATGCCTGCCGTACTCCCTCAGTATGTTCATGAATCTGGAATGGCCATTCCATATCATTTCCATAGCTTCCTGGCATTACCAGACAGAATTTTTTTATTATTATTCACAGATACTTTTTTGTACCTAGGCCTGATTCCAAAACTCATGAGTTTTCCAACTGGCTGCCCTACCTTTCAAAAGTAGGTAATTTCTCCATCCTTCCCAACCTCCAATTTCTGAATCTATGGCCCATTATAATGCACAAAAATGCAAAGGCATAGGGTAATGCTTCCACGTCTCAACAGTATTCTGTTAGCCTTAGAAGACACCCCGGCAGGAGGCTAGAATCTGGTATCCAATCAAGCCCAACATTTATTAAAATGTGCTGCTGTTCTGTACTTCAGAATATTGTGGGCAATACCCAATATTTTTTGAATTTTAATATGCTTTAAAAAAATACAACCATGTCCCATGTGAAACATAGAACTGAGTGACCCAAGCTGGTGGCCGTAGACCCTATGGACAGTCCCAGGTGAACTGCTTCGGCCGCAAGAGGATGGGCTTTGTGATGGGCTGAGCAGTGGGCATGGCAGCCGGGCGCTCTTCGGAACCTTTCCCTGTCTCAGGATTGGAATGCGGGTTTGGGAGCTGATGGGCCGATCTGGAAAACCATGATACAGAAAGGTGCCCCTTTGGCACAGTCATGGCCATTGGGATGGGCATCTGATGCTAATCAGGGCAGTGGTTGCCCATCACAGCTACCCTTTCCGTCAGTTCCAGCTCATATACTATAATAAAGCAGAAGTCTTTGAAGAAAGAAAAAGAAAGAAAGAAAGAGAAGAAAAAAGAAAAAAATATAACCAGCACACCAAACCTATTATCTGAGATATTAATTAGAATGAAGCTGTGTTTTAAAAAGTCATTAGAAATAATAAGGAACTAACGGTTCACGGAGGTGGCAAAAGTCAAGACTGCAAATGACAAGTATGACAAACTTGGGTACTCCAGGGTGTAACGATCAAACAGCTCTATCCTCTTCATATCCCAGCCAGGACTCTGACTGTTTAGTGAGTTAAAGATAATGATTATAAAACTGTACTGAGCTCTCACAGCCAGAACTGGCTTTTGCTTGCTTTTATCACTATCTAAAAATGGGACTATAGTTTCCTTTTCTCTGATGCATTAGAAATAAAACAGAAAACATAAAGTAAAGAACATCTTTTCCCCTTCATGTAGACATTTCATGAGATTTACTGAAAAACCACCTTTAGCGCTAGGAGAGTTTATGGGAAACAATAATCCGCCCCAAGAATAAACAGTAAATGGAATGATGATTTTCTAGGAAGTGCTGTGTCTGGCTGCGGTAGCAGCAGCAATGAGCTGAGAGAGGTTTTGGCAGCCCCGGAGGGCCCCAGAGAATCATGAGCTGTGATTAAGAAAGCATTCATGAGTTTATCTCCGTGGGAGTGGGGGAGCGTCTCCTGTGAAGCATGAGGGTGTCCGTCTTATCTGGGGATTTCCTTTGGCATTACAGAAAATGATGCAGAGGTGCCTCCGTTCCCCGGAACAGGAGGTGAGAGGCCAGCCAGGCTGGTGACTCTGTGGGGTCCGGATTCTCACGCACGGTCATTCTCACTGACGTTGGCTCAGAACCCGTGGGGCACCGGCTTGCAGGGCAGCTCGAAACTGGGCGTGGAGAGCTGAGTCCCCCAGCCCAGGAGAAACGCACTCCTGTTTAGTACCTTCCTAAGTAAAAGCCATGGTGAGGAAGCACAGTGGTCGGTGGATTCAAGACAAGACTGCTCGGGTGTGCAGAAATGTGCACTGCAGCACCGGCAGCAGCCAAAAGCTGGAGACAGCTATACTGCTCATGAGTGGGAGACTGGCTTGGTGTACTGTGGTATGTCTGCTATGTCCTATGACGAAATACAGTGAAACTATTTTCAACAGATTACAGCAGACCTATGTGAATTGACAGTGAAAGGCGCCCCGTATGTTTAAAGGGAGAAGATAAGCCACGAACCTCTAGGTAGAGTGTGATCCAATTTTCCAATGTGTTATACATACCTATGCATAGAGAAGTGTCGGGGAGAAAATCTGCCTGCTCGAGGGGGTGGGACAGGGCTGCTAGACGAACTTGGGGTGGGAGGCGAGAGATGGCTCCAATGTTGCTGCTTCTCCTTTCAGGAGTGGCTGTTTTGTGGGAGGAAAAGAGACATTTGAGCTAATAGGGCCATACTAGTAGGTAGTCCGTTTGAGTGATTGAATTTGCCCAAGGTCGTCCAGTGGCCAGGCTGTAGAAACAAGATTTGAACCCAGCTCCCCTACCCCTAAGTGGATTGTTTCCAGGACCCTCTTGGGGAAACCTGACCTTGCGGCCCTTTTCCAGGACTGGGAAGAATCAGTGCTTAGACACTGCCAGGGGGTCTCTCCCATTGTCTGTGGAGGTGGTCAGACCTGTGCCCTGAGGATCAGCCGGACTGGGGCAAGACTGAAGAGGGTGGGGCCTATTCCACCCTCTACTTTCTTCCACAGTGGTGGTCAAGGTCCCCTATCGCGCACCTGAATTCCCCGGGGCCCACGCCGGGCATGCCCCTAAACTCAAGAGCCTCCCCTCCCTTTACTCTTTAGTCCTATCAAGTCATTCCTCAAAACCCTCCTCTCTGGGAGGGAAGCAATAAACAAATTCCAGACATCTCTGCCAGGCAGCACATTTGCATTTTAACCGGGGTTTTCTGGGAAAAACTCCTTACCCGGAACAAATCCATCCCTTCTTTCAACAGGCAGTTTGCGAGCACCTACTCCAGGCCAGGTGCTGGAAAGCAATAGTGAGCCCTGCCTAGTGGAGGAGGCCCCGTAGGGTCAGAGCCTGGTGGAGGCAGGGCTGGGAGGGGGATTTCAAACAAGAGGGCAGAGGTGCGAAAGACGCTTTGGGAGACGTGAGCTTCGTCAGTCTGATCAAGGCAGACCAGGGAGGCACCGTCCCGGCATCCGTGGGAAAAGCATGTTCTGAGGAACAACCAACGTAGGGATTGAAGAGTTAGGTTCAAATCTTACTCCGCCACCTACCCACCGAGCGACCTTGGGCAAATCCAGTCACTTGAACCTGCGATTTCCTCATGAGTAAAATAGGGATTAAAAAGAGTGCGTAGGACCCAACCCGTGGGATTCTAGTCACACTGAGTGAGATGTGTTGTAATTCACTCTCCACATCACAGTGTCCTGGAGGCACGTGGTTAACATGTCTACTGGCTCTTCCAGGAAGCGTAGTGTGGCCTTGTGGCTGCTGCCCTCACTGCCCTAGGTGCTGGCCCCGTGACACAGTAGGTTGACACAGTGGTCTGGTGTCAACAACTAGTGCCCGTTGTGGTCAGGTGCACAGACTCTGAGGCCAGGCATCCAGATCCTACTGTGTGACCTTGGGCAGGCGACTTAACCTCTCTGGACCCCAGTTTTCTCATTTTAAAATGGAGACAATAATATAACACATTATATAGGTGTGTTGAGAGGACCAGATCCGTGTAAAAGCAACATAGATGATAAGCTCCTTGACATCAGTCTTGGTGATGGTTGTTTGCATTTGACACAAAAAGCAAAAGCAACAAAAGCAAAAGTAAACAAGTTAGACGACATCAAACAAAAAGCCTCTGCACAGCAAAGGAAACCATCAACAAAATGAAAAGCCAGCCCACTGAATGAGGGGAAATATTTGCAAATCAAATATCTGACAAAGGGTTACCAGATATTTGATAAAATATATAAGAAATTGATACAACTCGATAGCAAATAAATAAATACATAAATAATCCAAATAAAGGCGGCAGAGGATCTGAAAAGGCATTTTTCCAAAGAAGAAATATAGATGGCCAATAGGTGCATGGAAAAGTGTTCAACATCACTAATCATCAGGGAAAGGCAAATCATAACCACAATGAGATATCACCTCACACCTGTCAGAATGGCTATCACCAAAAAGATAAGAAATCAGGAGTGTTGGCAAGGATGTAGAGACAAAGGAACCGTTGCGCACAGTTGGTGGGAATGCAAAATGGTGCAGCGACAATGGAAAACAGTATGGAGGCTCTTATTCTACTTCTGGGTATTTATCTAAAGGAAATAAAACCACTAACTCAAAAATATATCTGTACCCCCATGTTCATTGCAGCATTATTTACAGCACCCAAGACATGGAAAAAAACCTAACTATCCATTGACGGATAAATGAATAAAGAAAATGTTATATGTGTGTGTATGTGTGCACATACTTACACACACACGTATATATATACATACACACATATATACACACACATATATATCTCCATATATCAAATACATATGCAATGGCATGTATTATACATACATTTAATGGAATATTACTCAGCCATAAAAAGAAGGAAATTTAATGTTTTTTTAATGTTTAATTTTTTTTGTTTGTTTAATGTTTTGAGAGAAAGAGAGACAGAGGGCGAGCAGGGAAGGGACAGAGACAGAGGGAGACACAGAATCCGAAGCAGACTCCAGGCTCCGAGCTGTCAGCACAGAGCCCGAGGCGGGGCTTGAACTCATGAACTGCGAGATCACGACCTGAGCCAAAGTCGGACGCTTAACTGACTGAGCCACCCAGGCGCCCCTAAAGAAGGAAATTTTCTCATGTCTGACAACGTGGATGAACCTTGAGGGCATTACACTAAGTGAAATAAATCAGAAAGTGGAAGACTAACACCATATGATTTCACCAATATGTGGAATCTAAAAGCAAGAGAACAAAACCCCCTGAACTCACAGCTACAGAGAACAGATTGATGGTTGCCGATCTGTGGGAGGTAAAGGATGGACAAAATGGATGAAAGTGGTCAAAAGGTACAAACTTCCACTTATAAAACAAAGAAATCCTGAGGATACAATATACAGCATCGTGACTATAGTTAATAACACTGTATCATATATTTGAAAGTTGCTAAGAAAGTAAACCTTAAAAGGTTTCACCGTAAGAAAAAAATTTTTGCAGCTGTGGGTGTTGGTGGGTGTTAACTGGACTTACTGTAGTGACCACATTGCTGTCTCTACATATATTGAATAATCATGTTGCACCCCTGAAACTAATATAATGTAACATGTCAGTTGTACCTCAATTATTAAAAAATCTATGTAAGAGCCAGTGAACAGTGCCTGACTTGGGTTGATCCAGTGTGAGCTATCAGCAGGGACCACTGAAGAAGGGTCATGCACTCGATGATGACTAAGGCTGGATGGGCAGTGTGGTGAGAACCCTGGTTGTTAGAGAATTCTGCTTCATTTCCTAGCAGAAGCGAGCCATCCGTGTACGAGCAATGCATGACTGATAGTCTCTATCACACTGGTTCTCTGACTATAGCATTAGTCATCCATTAAAACGTGTCAAAGCCCAGGATGTGAGGCTTTACTTTTTTTTTTTTTTTTTTGAAACAAAAATGAGGTCTAAATAATAAAACTAACAGTAGGCTACCTCAGAAGGCAAAGCTAAGGATTTCTACAACTGCTTTTGAGGATAAATAAAAATCAATGGAAGACAATCATTATAAAATGAATTAAATTTACACCTAAATGTAAGATCTGAAACCATAAAAATCCTAGAAGATAGTACGGGCAGTAGTTTCTTTGACATGGGTCATAGCAACAAAAATGAACTATTGGCACCACATTAAAATAAAAAATTTCTTTACAGCTAAGGAAACAATCAATGAAACAAAAAGACAACCTACTGAGTAGGTGAAGATATTTGCAAATGATATATCTGATAAGGGGCTAGTGTCCAAAACATATAAAGAATTTATACAACTCAACAGCCCCCAAACAAATAATCCAGTTAAAAATGGGCAGGAGAGGGGCACCTGGGTGGCGCAGTCGGTTAAGTGTCCGAATTCAGCCAGGTCACGATCTCGCGGTCCGTGAGTTCGAGCCCCGCGTCAGGCTCTGGGCTGATGGCTCGGAGCCTGGAGCCTGTTTCCGATTCTGTGTCTCCCTCTCTCTCTGCCCCTCCCCCGTTCATGCTCTGTCTCTCTCTGTCCCAAAAATAAATAAAAAACGTTGAAAAAAATAAAAAAAAAAATGGGCAGGAGACATGAACAGACATTTCTTCAAAGAAGATATACCGATGGCCAACAGACACATGAAAAGAAGTTCAGCATGACTCATCATCAGGGAAATACAAATCAAGACCACGATGAGATGTAACCTCATGCCTGTCAGAATGGTTACAGAGCAAAAATGCAAGAAACAACAAGTATTGGTGAGCATGTGGAATCCTGAGGATACAATATACAGCATCGTGACTATAGTTAATAATACTGTATTATATATTTGAAAGTTGCTAAGAAAGTAAACCTTAAAAAGTTTCACCGTAAGAAAAAAATTTTTGTAGTGTGGGTGTTGATGGAACCTTTGTTCACTGTTAGTGGGAATGCAAACCAGTGCAGCCATTGTGGAAAACATTATGGGGGTTCCCCCCAAAATTAAAAGTAGGATTGCCATATGATCCAGGAATTCCATCACTGGGTTTTTATCCAAAGAATATAAAAACACTAATTCTAAAAGACATACACATTCCTATGTTTATTGCAGTTATTATTTGGAAGTAACCCAAGTGTCCATCGAAGATTGAATGGATAAAGAAGATGTGAGATACACACACACACACACACACACACACACACACACACTGGAATATTTACTCAGCCATAAAAAGGAATGAAATCTTGCCATTTGCAATGGCATGGATAGATCTAGTGGGTATAATGCTAGGTGAAATAAGTCAATCAGAGAAAGACAAATACCATGTGATTTCACTTTAAATACAGAGAACAAGATGGTGGTTACCAGAGTGGAGGTGGGGGCGAGGGGTGAAATAGGTGAAGGGGATTATGAGCACACTTATCGTGATGAGCACTGAGTAATGTATAGCACTGCTGAATCACTATATTGTACACCTGAAACTAATATAACACTGTAGGTTCATTTTACTGCAATGAAAAACTAACCTAATTAATTACAAATAAATAAAATTAAAAAAATAAATTAAATTTATGGAGCTGTTGAATTCTGAGTAACTAAGTGTCTTCCTGCTGATCTGATGGTGGGGGGTTCCAGGAATACCAGGGGCTACCGGTGTCATTCAAGCAGCATTGACCTGATATCTGGTCCTGGATGCAGATGAGAGATACAGGAAGGCAAGACACTGCACCATTTGTCTGCCAGCATCAGCAATGGGGAGTGTGCCAAGTGCTGGTAAGTAGTATAGCAATAAAGCCTTTGGGATTTCAGAGGAAGGCTTGAATTTTGATGTCTGGGATGAGTGGGGAAAGATTCAAGAAGGGGATGAGCTCGGGGTCAGATAGGATGATGAAGAAGGAGGAGTCCTTCCAGGGAAGATCTTTGGTATCAAAAAAGAATCCATTTTAAGCCTCTTTAAATTTGGTATGAGAAGGACTAGAAAGAAAAGAAAAGGAGAATTTTAGGAATTAGTGTGGCAGAGCAGGGGTCTTGTGGGCAGAGTAAAACCAGAATCTATCCACTGGCATCAGCTTCCTGGAAAGCTGGAGCCCTCAAGCCTTAGACCAACAGGTCCTCAGTGAACTCAGACAAAGGGATACAGGTTTAAATGCATGCTCCAGACCAGATCTCAGTTTATTTTCCAAAAATAATTTATCAGATGTTCCAACCTCATAATATGTCCTATAAACTTGGGGACAGTTCAAAATATTGAACTAAACTCCCTTGTGGGTGTTTGTGTGAACCATAGGAGAGCATTATATATAGACTTGTGACATAGCCTCATGGGGTTTGAGCTTTGCTACTTTTTTTTTTTTTCTAGTCATAAACTAAGTGAGGATGTGCTTTTCCAGTCTCCTAAACAGAAATTTTATCTAATAGTGAAATGTAGAGACATTTGCAGTTGTGGGATTTGGCTCTGACTCTGGCCAGCTCCAACAAGGGTACCACCAGTAGCTTCCTATTCAAGACAGGTCTGAAGTTTCACCAGCAAGTGACAATCCTTTTTAAATTTTTTTTTTGAATTTTGTTGAAAAAAACTTTTTGAGAGAGAGAGAGTGAGCATGAGCAGGGGAGGGGCAGAAGGAGAGAGAGGGAGAGAGAGAGAGAAAGAGAGAGAGAGAAAGAGAGAGAGAGAGAATCCCAAGAACATTCCATGCCCCTGGCAGAGCCGGATGTGGGGCTTGATCCCAAGACCATGAGATCATGCCTGAGCAGAGACCAAGAGTTGGATGCTCAACCAGTTGAGCCACCCAGGCACCCCAGCAAGTGACTCTTCTGTCTGCTCTCACCGATGGGCTCAAAAGCACCAACTTGAGAAGCACAGCTTCCAGAGTCAGTCATTCACCATGAAGCCTGTGGCTTGAATAGCCACCCCTCAAAACATATGTCTGCCTGGAACCTCGGAACGAGGTTATATTATCGTTATAATACGATACCAATTAATATCGGCAAGTAGTATTGTCCAGATCAGAAAGCACTGGATGAGGAAGGGGGCAGAGCAGTAAAAGGCTGGCATTGGAGTCCAAGCCCCAGAACTGACACCTGGGCTCTGTCCCTGGTGGAGTCACGTCACCTCTCTCCATCATCTGTCAAATGGAAACATCATGGAGGAGAGCAAACTAGAGAAATCAAGAGGATACACCATGTTGACATAAAGGGTTGACTGCTCCTTCTACCATTTGTCTCATGCTTGGGGGCCCCTGTTAGAAAGACCCCCCTTGCTGAAGCTGCACATCCAATGGCTCTTTGCCTGTAGATTCAGTGGAGAGAACACAGATTGTGACCTTGGTCAAGTTCCTTCCATAAACCTCAGCTCCTTATCCCTACAGCAAAGATAAACATAAAATAGTGAGCCAATAGCATTGATCATAGGTTGCATGTTAGGATCGAGGAACTTAAAACATGGAAGGTATTTGATTAGTGTAATGCTTGGCTCATAGTAAGATCTCAAAAAAGTCGCCTGTCCTCATCAGTACCGTTATACAGCTTTGCTCAAGAAGGCTCCAAGCACGCGGCCCCGGTGCTATGACGCCACTCCACTCACATCGACCTCCAGCCTCCTGGGTCCCCTTGCTTTCCCTTCACCTCACTCACCGCACCTTGCCTGAAATGTCAGCACCTTAATGAGGTAAAAGTAATAATCAGCCAGCAACAATTGGGATTTAGAGGGGAGCAGCCGCAGAGGAAGCACACACTTCACCGCCACTCATCACAGCGTTGCCCTTGCTGCAGCCAAAGGAACCTGATCAGCAGGTCATTAGGAGCCCACCATCTTCATCATTTTCACTAACGGTGAGGAATTTTTTCAGAGTTAATAATTTTTGTTGTAAGAAATCACTTATCTGAAATTTGGTAATAACTTCAATTAATTTCTGTTAAATGCAAGAAAAATTGAGTTTTTAACTTCAAAACTCAATGTAGTGAATAATCTCACTTTTATTTTATTTTATGTTTTTATTATTATTATTATTTTTTTTTAGTTTATTTATTTATTTTGAGAGCATGAGAGCACGAGCAGGGAAGGGGCAGAGAGAGAGGAAGAGAGAGAATCCCAAGCAGGCTCTGCACTGATAGTGCAGAACCCAATGTGGGGCTCAAACTCATGAACTGTGTGAGATCATGACCTGAGCCAAAATCTGGAGTGGGACCCTTAACTGACTGAGCCACCCAGGAACCCCCGAATAATCTCATTTTTATAAAGTTTATCTGACTGTGCATTTTTCTTCTTTTGGTTCTGTAAGTCTGTATGCACACAAAGGTGTCGGGAATGATGTTGAGCAAATGTTGACAGTGGCATGTCATGATGTAATTTTCCTTTGCCTTTTTTTTTTTAATTTAGAGAGAGAGAGAGAGAGAGAGAGACCGCCTGCCTGTAAGCAGGGAAGAGAAGTGGGGGTGGGGGGAAGAAAGAATCTTAAGCAGGTTTCAAGCTCAGCATGGAGCCCTACTCAGGGCTCGATCCCATGACCCTGGGATCATGACTTGAGCCGAAATCAAGAGTGAGATGTTCAACCACCTGAGCCACCCAGGCGCCCCTCCTTTGCTTTTTTGCCTTTGTACTTTCCTGTGTTCCTCGAGCATGTATTTAAAAAACATGTATCATTTTCACAAAAACAAGTTATTTTAAAAAACTTATGTGTTGATACCCAGAATAGGCAAATTCATAGTCATAAAGTAGACTAGAGTTTACCAGGGGTTGGGGTAGGGAAGGGAATGGATAGTTATTGTTTAATGGGTACAGAGTTTTTGTTTGGGGTCATGAAAAGTTGTGGAAATGGGTAGTGGTGATGGTGTATAACACAGTGAATGTACTTAACACCACTGAATTGTACACTTAAAAATGGTTAAATTGGTAAATTTTGGAAAATCTATATTTTACCACAATAATTTTTTAAAAAAGTAGCTTATCTCTTGTGTTTCCCAGCCCTTGGACACCATGACAATAAATGCCTACGTAGACATTATGGCCAAGCAGCCTGGCCAATGGGCTCCATCCTCCCGTTCAGTATTTGCATAAATGAGGCCTTAATGATTTAATCCCAGGAAGAGACTAAAGTGGGGATGTCAGGATCTTAGGCAGGGGCCAAGGAAGAAAAACTGCTAAATAATTCGAGGGGAAGACAGGGGTGGGGGTGAAGAGAATCTTTCTTGTTGCCCTTGAAAGCCCAGGAGTAGATTCGGGCTTTCTTTTTCTTTCCAACACTGCCCAAGAAGTTCTGAGCCTTGGAGCTGCTCTTGGATCCCTTTGCTCTGTATCTTCCCCTCCAGCTACATTTCCCATGTTTGGCCCAGTAATCCAATAAGCAATTCCAAATTTACGTCTGTTAGTCTGGCCTGGTGCCTGTCATCTTCCAAGGAAGCACAATCCTGTACTATGTGCTCTCTCTCTCTGAGGAAGACAGATGGATCAGCAAATCGTGGACTGGAGACAGGAACTCAGGCCCCACCTCTGGCTTGTCAATTCTGAGCCCCTCAGAACCTCTGTTGAACATTGCTGCCATGGCAACTGTTGGGGGAAAACACCTGGCCGAGAGGGAGCCTGCCAAAGCCCACTGTAGCAACAGCAAGGGATGAAGAGGGTATTTCCGGGACAGTTGAAGGGCCCAGATCTGAGCCAGCCTGAACAGTCTGGAAGTGTTTGACCCAGATTGTTTAAACCAGAGAGGCTGAAAACATAATTTAAAAAAATCAGTATAATTGCTTTAGTAAGTGCTAAAGCGAAGGACTCTGTAAGTTCCTGTCTCATTCTTGATTCTGGGGCACGATGACCAATAAGAACGTTGGCCTCCATTCCTGGCCCTTCGTGGGGTTTATAATTACAGCCGATCCACAGAGAGCTCCCAAACACCCTGGCCCGGCCAGGCGGAGACCAGCTGTTTGCACACAGACCTCGAAGGGAGTGATGCCTGCAGACAGTAAAGCATGTTCTCATATTAGCGTCTTGCTCATGAGCATTGCCCCACTACACTGTTAACATAAGTCATGGGAGGCAAAGACGCTTCCCTGTGTGTGTTTCTCCTCTCTCCACTCCCCCTCTCCCCCACCTTTTTTTTTTTTTTTTTGTAAGCATGGAGTTTTAAATTTCACGTTCTGTGATCTAACTTCCCATTTCCCACTCACAAACAAATGACATCTGGCCACTCTCAACAATAAACTTGGAAAGATGAGACATTTCCTGTTAGTTCTCTATGTAACCCCTGCTTAAACTTTCAAATTCCTGAAAGAATTGCCTGAAAAATAAATGGATCATTAAAGGCGGTGGGGGGACGGCATTGGGGAACCTGCTACAAGAGCCCTTCGACAGTTAATGCCGATAAGTTTTACCAGTGTTTCGGCTTTTTTTTTTTTTTTTTTTTTTTTTTTAGCCATGTTTTAACACTGAAGGATCAAAACCGGTTTGTGATTCTGCACAACCACCTTATGGAAATAGCAACTGAGAAAGACTTCCACCGGGCTGCTGGCTCCAACCAACATCATGGCTAATTGCCCAATTCCTTCTAAGTGGAGGTAGAAAATATTATTTTAAAGTACTCAGCTGTTTTTAGCACCCCACTTATCTATCCACTTGATTCCTAAGAAATTGCATCTATGGCCTCACAACCTCAATCGTTACACAACACTTTTCACTTCTTTCAAATCTCCATTTCCAAAACTGAACTTTCTTCCTCATCTTTAACGGCTGGCAGGGCATTTCTTCTTGGAGGCCCTGCCCTTATCTCATACTCAGCATGACTAAGACTGCTTACTCCCCACCAACCTCCCCAAACCAGCTCCTTTTACCACACTTCCTCTTTCTCTCCAGGATTCCAGCTTTCTCCCAGACCCAGTGTGAGCCAGGACATCACCACAGAGGGCCTGGGTTGTCCCCATACTTGGCCCCTAGAGACAGTGACCTCTGCTAATACATTACACATGTCCCTCCATCCCATTCCTACAACCACCGACCTTCTCTGTGGGCTTATTACCACATGTGTGACAAGTCCCATGATTTTCTGATAGGTACCCTTCTGCCACTTCCTGTCCCCACCACCTAGGAGGTACACCTAGTCTTTTTAATACGCCACTCCAATGTAGTGTTTTCCCGTCAAAATTGTGCAATGCATAGTCAATGCTCACACACAGTATGGGCTTGGTGGGTGTACCAGTTGGCCAGTCGCCCTGGGCCCTGTGCTTGGGAGGCCCTGCACGTGGTTGAATGTTCTGCCGTCCTGTGTTGAAACTCCTAATGTTGGAACCAGGAACCCTGGATTTTCATTTTGCTTTGGGCCCTGCAACATAGGTAATGGGTCCCGCTTCCTTGCCAAGTCGAGACTCCTTAGCTCGGCACTGAGAAGTGTCTCAGTTTGTCTGGCCCCTCTCTCTGGTCTCACGAGTAGATCTTGACATCAACTCTCTGCTCCAGCATTTCTGATCGATAGTCTGTTGTAACTGGAACACACATGCTCATTCCTGCTTCAACTACTTCGCTCATTTAATTCCCCTCTCCTCCTATACCTTCCCTACTCCCCCTGCCCCTCTCATGTCAGTCCTGCTTATATTTCAATATCCTCCCTCCTGCCCAATCTCTCCTACACTCTACTCTTCTGGCAATGACAGTCAGCCTCATCTGGCTCTTATACGTTTATTTTTCTAACTTATTTTCTCCTTTTACTCCCTGAGCCTTGTTCTCCCAGCCAGTACATAGTTGGGGTCAGGGAGCCCGTCTTACATGTCAGCACCATCGTTACAAAGCCTTGCAGGGTACGTGGGTGCTGTTTTCCTGTTTCTAGTGAGGGTGTTAGAATATCTGTTTCATGAATGAGTAACAGACACAAAGTGGGTTAAAATTTACTCAAGCAAAGAGTAGAAAGCTAGAAATATTCACTGAGTACCTCTATATGTTAATTCAAAAGTTATCGAATGCCCGCTTTGTGCTGAGTGCTGCTCTATTCTAAGCAATAGGCAGACTGGTGGAGGGTTGCTAGCTGTATGGGTACCACACACAGCCCTTGGCATTTTTTTTTTAAATTTTTTAATGTTTATCATTTATTTTTGAGAGAGAGAGAGAGAGACAGAGTGAAAGCAGAGGAGGGGCAGAGAAAGAGGGAGACACAGAATCTGAGGCAGGCTCTAGGCTCTGAGCTGTGAGCACAGAGCCCAACACAGGGCTCGAACTCAACGAACCACGAGATCAAGACCTGAGCTGAAGTCGGACACTCAACCGACTGAGCCACCCAGGTGCCCCAGCCCTAGGGATGTTCTGCTGCTGGGTCCTCAGAGTCAGGCTGTCCACTGTTCCATATTGCCCTTAGGTTCATGGGGAATGTTCTTCAACAACTGGGTGAGGCCATCACAGCCATGTCCTTGTCCTCACCTCCCAGTCTCACCTCTCAGGTTCCTCAAACATACCTGGAGTTTCAGCCGCCAGCTCTCTGCCTGGGATGTGGCTTCTAGGAACGATTGGAGAGTGTTTCTTTACTTATTCTCCACTAACTCAGGAAATCGAATTCATAAGGAATTTGCCCATATTAGTGGTTTCTGCTTTGAGTGACCTCAAAAACCCTGTCTTTCTGATCATTCACCCCAAAGTAGTGAACGCCTCCCTGAGGCTGCCTCCTTGGGATGAAGCAAGGATTATGGAGTAGAGGAGATATGGGGGGGGGGGGTACATAGGTTAGTATTTTAAATTATGTAACACCTCACACTCCTCCATTTAATAAATATTAACAGAGCACTGCTTCCAAATGACAGGCACAGTCCTGGGTGCTGGACCAACCCCATAAACTAAAATCCACGGCAGGCCTTGCACCGTGGGGTATACAGCATAATGCAGACCTTCAGTCTAGAGGGAAGAGATTACAGGTCTCCCCTGCTCTAAGGAAGTTCTTAGCGCCTCTGAAAACTGCTGTCTCAAGGGAAATGACTTCTTAGACGCAGAGCAAGAGGAACTATTAGATTTTTCCTACAAATACAGATAAAGAAGACAGCTCCTGGTGAGAACCAAAGCACCGTGGACCACACATTTACACACACACACACACACACACACACACACACATACACGTATGTGTTTGGTAGAATACTATGATTTCTTTGAGCTGTGATGTTCTTCTTCCTTAAAATCTCCATTAGAGTTCATTACACTTCAAGTTTGGAAAAGAATGTGAGCACATTTACTTCCCTTATGCCCTTTGTGGAAGTGAAGGGGTGGAGAATGGGGGTTCCTAGTGGCAGTTGTGTTCGGGGCCCCCTTGGTTTCCAGACCCTGGGAGCCAGGACTGGGTGTCCACTCCGAGGGGAAGAAAATGTTGGTCCAGAGTGAAGAGCGGGAACCACGCTATGCAGTGACTGGGGTCCAGCCACGGGGGGGTTAGGCCAGGGGCGGTTCGTGTGGTCAGTGCAAACTGCCTAATTTTTCCTCAGATGGTGCTGAAGAAAACACTGCCCAGAAAGATCCTCAAGGGGAGGTGGAGGGGACGCGTCAACACAGGAGGCCAGCCACATTCTGAGAAGAGCGGAAACGAGCATTGTAGAACTCCCTAATGGCCCACTACAGAAAAAAGGGATTTGCTTTTCCAATGCCACAGAATCGCATCCGGAAAACACTAATTTTTTAATTCGGATTTATTTATGATCGCAAAGGAAAGGCATGTTGATTTCTCGTTCTCTGGTGAAGTGTTTCTGATGGTGGGCTTTTTTTTTTTTTTTTTTTTTTAAAGATACTACATCATTTATTAAACTTCTCACAGAAAAATGAATACTTTTTTTTTCATGTTTATTTGAAAAAGGCTGTTTTTCTCAAGAGGTTCTTACCAAACCCAAATCCAAATGCAGCCACAGGGGAAAACAAAGGCATTTTGACATCCATCACTACGTGTTGAATACCCACAAGGTCCTGGGCATTGCTGGCGCTGAGGACAAAGGCAGGTAAGAGGGAGAGCCTGGATTCTCAAGGGATCCAGTGCACAGGGGGAGAGAGATAAGTGCTCAGATGGAGTGTGAGGAAGGAGGAAGAGATGGCTAGAATTCCTGGAATAGCTTGCATAATTTGACCTGCGGACACTCTCCAACAGGCTCCCATTTTGTTCTCAGCAGAAAGCCAAGTCTCTCGATGGCCTCCAAGGCCCTACTCCATCTGTTCTGGCCCTTTTCCTCTGCATCCCTCTTATCCTCTCTCATTGCTCCCCACCCCCGCCACACCAACCACACTGGACTTCTCACCAGTCACGCCAGCCTGGGGCTTTCTCTCTGCCTGGAACGTTCCTCCCAGAGACATGCTTCCTCTTTCAGGCCTACACTCAGCTGTCACCTTCTCCATAAGGCTCTCCTCCCACCCTCAACACACTTTGTGATTCTTCCCTGCATCACAGAAGTCCCAAAAGCACACGGGGGGCCTTCAGGGGTCCACAGGCCCCAGTTTGAGGACTCCTGCGTCAGAATTCCCTGGGATACTCATTAATATCCAGCTCCCCAGCCTGTCCTCCAGAGATGCTATTTTAGTGTCTTGGGAGAGGAGCCTTCAACTCTGTATTCTAACAAGTAGCTCAAGTGATTTTAAGGATAGGGTCCAAGACCACTGTTTACAAGTTAAATTAAAAAAAAAAAAAAAAAGGAAAACCATTGAAAAGTTTTAAATGGAGAATGACTGGATTAGATCTGGCCCACAGGGAGGCTTGGGGACTACATTCCTAATCTCTAAGAGATCATGGTGGTCTAAATTAGGGGTCAGCTAACAACCTCCTCTGAGTGCAATCCGGCCCTCCACCTGTTTTTGTAAATAAAGTTTTATTAGAACAGAGTCATACCCATTCTTTTACATAATTGTCTATGGCTGCTCTTGTGCTAGGATTGAGGTTTGAGTAGTTGTAACAGAGATTGTATGGGTTGGCACAGCAAAAAATATCTACTATCTCACACTCTTCAGGAAAAGTTTGCCAACCCTCAGTCTAAACGAAGGGCTGGAAAGCAGAGAGAAAAAAATGATCAATATTTAGAGACAAGATCAGATGAGAGGATGGGACAGGGGGTAGGGGGAAGAGGACCTGATGAGCTCTGGAGGATGAGCCTTGATCTCAATTTCAGACCCCTGAGTGAAGGTGGTACCAGTAAATCAGTTACCTGTTACTGAAAGAAGCAGGAGTTTTTGTGAGGATGGTAACTGTGCTTTGGAAAATGCATTCTATATATTCTCCACGCTTAACACACAGTTTCATTGAGATTTTCTGTAGCTTTTCCTACCGGATCGGTATTTTCTTCTCAGAAATAAGACTAACAGCTTTATGAGAGGAACCCCAGGCACTAAGCTAAAATGCATTACCTTATTTATCTTCATCACCCAATGAAAAGGTACAATTATTATCATTTTACAGATTAGAAAAATGAGACTTACAGGCGAAACAACGTGCCCAAGAGCCAGTCTGAGTCCAGAGTTCCTAACGTGGCCCTTGGCAAACCTGAAGATTTATTAGATACTTGGTATGGTTTGCAAAATGGTTTTAAAAAGACCACTCCCAATGACAGGTAACAGAGGATTCCGTTGTTTGTGCGTTTCCACCCAGAGCTTGTCTTACCCTTTGCTTCCTGTTTCCAAATCAGTTTCCGATCCATAACAAAACATTACAGTTAATCCCATCTACAGTAACTGAATATTTTTATTACCAGTTGTTGTGGAGCCTGGTCAAGGCTTTTGATAAGCTAAATAAAATAAGTCGCATCCAGGGGCGCCTGGGTGGCGCAGTCGGTTAAGCGTCCGACTTCAGCCAGGTCGCGATCTCGCGGTCCGTGAGTTCGAGCCCCGCGTCAGGCTCTGGGCTGATGGCTCGGAGCCTGGAGCCTGTTTCCGATTCTGTGTCTCCCTCTCTCTCTGCCCCTCCCCCGTTCATGCTCTGTCTCTCTCTGTCCCAAAAATAAATAAAAAACGTTGAAAAAAAAAATTTAAAAAAAAATAAAAATAAATAAAAAAAAAAATAAGTCGCATCCACTGGTAATTGGTTCACACGGATTGATAGTTTCAGTACTGAAATAGGAGATCCAGAGTGAAACCCACTGTGATTCCCTGTGGCCTGAAGGAGGAGATGGTATGCCCCAAGCTAATGATGGCCTCCTGACTATTAGCAGACTTCACCTCTGTCACATTAAAGCCTGAGTTTACTTCCTGGCCAAAAGGAAGGAAAATGAAATCTCTGTTCACTCTATTTCTTTCCCCTCTCAGCTAAAGAACACGGTAAAGCTGCTCCCTGGCAGTCAAAAACAAAGAGAAATGGGGCTTATTTACCAGTTGACTTCAAAGAAGACAAGACAATAATCTCTTGCTAACCTGGGATTACTCTCCTGCCAAAGCTTGAGGTTAAAACGGAAGGAGAGGGTAGCAGCAGGAAAAACAGTAAAATGATGTTTACAATTTTTTTTTAAAACACACAGTGACAGTTCTAGAAGAGACCCACTTCCAAATTTGTTACTGCTAAGAACCCATTGCAGTAAAACACATAGTTCTTCCTTCACCTCACCCTTCACTGGCTTCTCACGGTGAGTATGGTAACCCGAACTCCAGACCATGGCCCACAGCCCCCTGATGATCTGGCCCGCACGGCCATGCTGGCTTCCTTGGGATCCTCAAGGCCATGACCCTATCCACCTCCCGGCCTTTGAGCCTTGGGCTCCCGGCCCTGATCCTCGTCTTTCAACTCTTGGCTTCAGTTGGACTCAAAGAGGCTGTCCAGGGGCACCCAGTCATGCTCTCAGCATCCTTGGTTTACTTCCCTAATGGCACTACGATGCTCAGCAGTGCTCTTGATGTGCAGGTGACCCTTGAACAGCATAGGTTTGAACTACACGGGTCCACTTATAGGCAGATCTTCTTTCCTGATAAATACAGTCCAGTACTGTACATGTACTTTCTCTTTCTTATGGTTTTCTTGGCAACATGTTCTTTTCTCTAGCTTATTTTATTGTAAGAACACAATATATGATACATATAACACCAAATACGTGTTAACTGTTTATGTTGTCAGTAAGCCTTCTGATCAGTGGTAGGCTATTAGTAATTCTTAACTTTTAGGGGAGTCAAAAGTTGTACTGAGGTTTTCAATTGCACAGGGGTCAGTACCCCTAACTCCTGCATGTTCAAGGGTCAACTGTAGTTGTTTCGTTGTCTTTTATTTTTTTTTCCAAGTAAGTATACTTTTTGTTTTATTGCACCACTGTTCACACTAAAATCCCTGCGAGACTTTGGACAAGTTACTTGCCTCAGTTTCCTCTTCTGTGACACGGAGGTAATAATAATAGTGTCTCCTTCATAGGATTGTTCTGAGGACAAATGAACTAATGTATGCAAAGTACTGAGAGTAATTCCTGCATGTAAATACTGTCAACGTGTTTATGGTGCGCCTTGGTGGCTCAGTCAGCTAAGCATCTGACTCTTGATTTGAGCTAAGGTCATCATCTCACGGTTCATGGGATAGAACCTCGTGTGGAGCTCTGTGCTGGAGCACAGAGCCTGCTTGGGATTCTCTCTCTCCCTCATTCTCTCTCTGCCCTTCCCCTGCTTGTGCATGCATGAGCACTCTCTCAAAATAACTAAATAAACATTTTTTAAACAGTGTTTACTACCACAGCCTCCCCTGTGATCCTTGTTTTTCATGTTCTTGTTAAGCTTTTTATTCCAGATCATTGATCACACAGGAAATTCTGCAGAAGGAACAGACAAAACTTGTAGTTATGTGGAAAAAAGATTATTAAACAGGTAAATATGTATTCTTTGTAAGATTTCATCTAAATATTTTACGACTTTTTTCCATGAAGTTGGGTATTCCAGTGGAAATAATTTGATTTAAAAACAAAAACGAAAACAAAACAATACCCAGGGAGAGTGCTATTGTGTCTGGTGGTTGTCTGTCCTGTGATATTATCATAGTGTTACCAGTACCATGTGTCTTTGTCTGTCTTCTGTCTCACAAACCTAGCTGATGCCTCGATACCCAAGTGTTAGATGGATTATGAAAGCTAGGCAAAGAGTGTAGGTATTTGAGGGAAAATGTTCACCTCGGTTTTCTGTCTTTTGTCTGCCTTACTAGAATGCAAAGGCCATAAATTAGAAGCTGTATTGCTTTTTTCAGTGATTTGTCTTAAATGCATAGAATAATTCTGGGCATAGAGTAAACACTCCAAACTTACTCACTGTATGAATGACTGGGCTTCTATTATCCACTTAAAAAAATGTTATGTTGCCTTGCAGCCCTTTCTAGATTGAAATTTTACATCTATACACATATATTTTACCTTATCCCATTTTCAGAAGACTTTGGAAATGGCTATGTGATGTTCCCCAAATTAATATGTAAATTTAAAGTAATTTTAATCAAAATCCCAACACGGTTTTCCATAATTCCAGATGGATTTAAGACGTAAATGTAAAGCACAGAACTTTAAAATTACAAGAAGAAAAGATAGAAATTAACATTATGACCTTAGGTGAGGGGTGACCTCAGATGAGTTACTTACTGCTAGGTGATAAAAACAATTTTCAGACTCCCCAAAATACAAAGTACCTGAGGAAAAAATGATACATTTCTCTACCTCAAAATAAAGAATTCTCTACAACAAAAGACACCAGAAGCAAGGTTAAAGTGTTACCAACTCAGAGGGAAAATACTTTGCAGCATATGTAACAAACAAAGGATTAGTAAAAAGAATACAAAGAATGCTTGTAAATCAACAAGAAAGAGACAAATAAGCCAGCTTTAAAATAGTTAAAGAATATAGGGGCGCCTGAGTGTCTCAGTCGGTTAAACGTCTGACTCTTAATTTGGCTCAGGTCTTGATCTCACGGTTTGTGAGTTCAAGCTCTGTGTCCAGCTCTGTGCTGACAGCTCAGAGAGCTTGCTTGGAATTCTCTGTCTCCCTCTCTCTCTGCCCCTCCCCCACTGGTGCACACACACACACACACACACACACACACACACTCTCTCTCTCTCTCTCTCTCTCTTTCTCTTTCTCTCTCAATGAAAAATAAACAAACTCTGGGGGACGCGAGGGTGGCTCATTCATTTGAGCGTCTGACTTCAGCTCAGGTCATGATCTCATGGTCAATGACTTCGAGCCCCACGTCGGGCTCTGGGCTGACAGCTCAGAGCATGGAATCTGCTTCAGATTCTGTGTCTCCCTCTCTCTCTGCTCCTCCCTTGCTCACATTCTCTCTCTCTCAAAAATATATAAGCATTAAAAAAATAAATAAATAAGTAAATCAACTTTAAAAAATGGTGAAAGAATATAAACCACAGTTTTTTAAAAGAGGAAATATAAATGGCCAACAAACATAAGAAATTACTCAGTCTCATTAGTACACAGGGAAATGTAAATTAAACCAGTGAGGACCTATACTATAAGAGCGTTGTGTGGTGATAGATGGTACCCACACTTGTGGTGAGGATAGCGTTAACATTTAGACTGGTGCAATCACTGCTGTACAGGTGACACTCTTGTAACATTGTGTATCAACTATACTTCAATAAAAACAAACAAATACCAGTGAGGACCTAGGTCATACCTATGCCTTTGGCAATATTCAAGTGTGATTGTATCTAGTGCGTTAAAGATGTGGGGAAAGGGAAATCTCAGAGCCATGCAATTGCAGATTGCCTTGAGGAGCAGCAACTTAACTGAATCTCCTTTAATTCGGAGTTCCTACTCCCTGACCAGCAATGGCACTTGTAGGTATCTTCTCTACAGAAACACCTGTCTCTCAGCACAAGGAGGCGTGTGCAAGACTGCCAATGCAGCATTGCTTGAAAACGTGACAGTTATATCTGTATAAGCCAAGGGGAAATGCCTAAGTGAAACAATGCACAGTATATGCAGAGAAATGAATCACATCTCTATGGACCAAAGGAGATAATCCCCAAAACATACTGCTTGCTAATAAGAACAACTTTCAGGTGAGATGTGCAGTGTGGTAATTATTTATATAAAAACACTTCCATGAAACAATACTATGCCTTTTCCAGGGGTGCATATAAGTGTATGTGAAGTGTTAAAAGTTGTCTGGATGTACGCCCACTGACTCATAACTGGGGTTTCTTCTAGAGAGAGCAGGATGGTGAGATTGTGGCAAGGTGGTTGAGGAGGGTATTAGCTATCTAATTCCAATTCTGCGCCCGATTCCGATCTGTGGGGTTTGCCCCCCACCATCAAGCAATTAACTCAATTCTGTTCTGACGCTGTCTACAGAGAGATAGTGTGAAATCCCACAGGTTAAAGGCTCAGTCCTACAAGGTTGACTACCTGCAACTTCAGACGCCCACAGCAAGTGCAGGGTGAACCCTGTGCTTCTGACCATCAGGCTATAGACCCGAGATTCCAACAACTCCCCTCCTTGGGTTTGCTTAATTTGCAGGAACAGCTCACAGAACACAGGAAAACATTTATTTACTAGATTACCAGTTCATTGTTTTATTATAAAAGCACAGAACTAAGGAACAACCAGGTGGAAGAGGTGCACATGGGCAAGGCATAGAGCTTTCACGCTCTCTGGATGTGCCACTCTTCCCAAATCTCCACACGTTCACAAAACCTAGAAACTCTCGGAACTCGATCCCTGTGAGTTTTTATGGAGGCGTCATTACAGAGGCACAACTGATTAAATCATTGCCTGTTGGTGACTGAATAGTCTCTAGCCCCTTCCCTCTCCCCAGGAGTCAGGAGGTGGGGCTGAAAGTTCCAACCCTCTAATCACATGCTCCCATCCTTAGGTTACCTAGCGGCTTTGCAAAAGTCACCTTATCAGCATAATGGACACCTTTATCCTCTCAACTCTTAGGAAATTCCAAGCACTTTAGGAGCTCTGTGACAGAACTGAAGACAAGGACCAAATATATATTTCTTATAAATCATGCTATCACAGGAGTTTCCTGAGTTTTTGGCATTTATCATCTACCTCTTGTGTGGTTGAAATGATTTAAATTTTTTTTTATCTAAGAAAATAAACTGGTTCTCAATAAGTTAGGTATCAAAATTGAGAGTAAACCATTAGAAAATTTTATAGTTGGGCGCCTGGGTGGCTCAGTTGGTTAAGCGTCCGACTCTGATTTCAGCTCAGGTCACATTTCCTGGGGTTGAGCCCCATGTTGGGCTCTGTGCTGACAGCACAGAGCCTACTTAGGATTCTCTCTCCCTCTCTCTGTCCCTCCCCTACCTGCTCTCTCTTCCTCTCTCAAAATAAGTAAATAAACTTAAAAGAAAAAGGGACAAGAAAATTTTATAGCAATTCAACATTGCCCCAGCATCCAAGGTCATGATCAGTGGGCTCATCTCAATAAAGAGGGAATAGGGCAGTTGTTGAACTCAGTGAGACTTTTCTCCAGCTGGTGGCAAAAGAGGAAGGCAGAGGGATTCCAAATGAGGGAAAGATTCAGGGCACTTGGGTAGCTCAGTCCTTTAAGCATCTTGACTTCAACTCAGTTCATGATCTCGAGCTTTGTGAGTTTGAGCCCCACGTCAGGCTCTGTGCTGACAGCTCAGAGCCTGGAGCCTGCTTCGGATTCTGTGTCTCCCTCTCTCTGCCCCTTCCCTGCTCATGCTCGGCCTCTCTCTCTCTCTCTCTCTCTCTCTCTCTTTCAAAAATAAATAAACATTAGAAAAAAACCCACAAAAAACAAATGAGGGAAAGATTCAAAATGTTGCTGATGTGAAGACTGAGGGGCCACCTGAGAAGGAATGTGAATGGCTTTTAGAACCTGCATCTTGGCCAACCTTCAGCAAGAAAATGGGAAATTCAGTCCTACAACCAACAAGGAGCTGAATTCTGTGAACAAGCTGAATGAGCCTGGCAGCAGTTCCCTTCCAGGGCTTTGAGATAAGTCCAGCTGACATCTGGATTTCGGCCTGGAGATACCCTGAACATAGACACCACTGGAGCCCATCTGGCTTTCTAACCTGCAGAAGCATGTGCTGACACGTGGGTATTATTGGACAACAGCAACAACAACAACAACAACAAAGCCAGGGTCAAAGATAGGTTTTCCCGAGATGGGTCTTCCATCTGTATATCGGGAAGGTGGTACCTTAAGATCTCCTCCTTCTGTTCTGTTTTTCTCTTGTTCAAGGCTGTGGTTCTTAAACAAGAAAGAATGAGTGGAGAGGGGAAAAGTGCTACCTTCCCAGGAGACAACTTAAACTGTTTTCAGAGGGGAAATGTCTACAGGTATTGAGATTGTCAAAAAGACTAGGGATCTCTCTTGCCACTTACTGTGAGCATTGAAGAAGCTAAAAACTGGACAGCAGGTGCCATATTGCCTCATGAACCATCCTGCCAGTTGAGAGTCATTGTCCTTATGCGGACCACACTGAACCTCACATAGGTGTAAAGGTCTAAGATTTTTTTTTTTAATTTACAAACTTAAAATTAGTTGTTGAGGGGTTATTCCACATCCCCATGTGTGCTACTCTTCTGTGCAGATAGGATGTCAGCACCATCTAATAAGACTCACTAGTGGTTGAGCCAAGCTTCCATATTGCTCAAAATCAGTGGGTAGGAGAAAGGGTTAGTGCCATTGGTGGCCAATATCACACCCTGATTACAGTCTTGTTGACTTGTGGGTTGGTGCAAATTTATGATGAAGGCCACAGGCAGGGCATAAAAAAATGAGCTGTGCTTCTGGTGTAAAACATTTGCTACTGAATACATGTTACTGGAAATAGACACTGGGGTCTGGAGAAGGCACCATGATATCCTGGGGTGCAGGGCAGTGTGTGTTGGCAGCCTAAACTCGGCCCCACAATAACTCAGTCCTCATAGGCAGTGGGGCCAGAGAGATTTATGGACCCCAAGGAACGCGTGCGACCAAGGCTGCTCAAAGGAGGTAATACATTGTGAGATTCTGACTGTCAAATAACATGTTGGGGTTTCTTCAGTGGTCCCAAGACTTAGAGATTACATCTTTAACACATCAATAACTTAGCCTCTGGTTAGCAAGGTTCACTGGGGCATGACTAATCAGAGGATGAAAGTGTCTTTGTGGGGATTAACTTTAATGAAAAGAAAAGGGATAGTTATTTGGGGAGTTTGAAATCTTCCATAAATCAAAGCGAACACTGACAAAGCAGGTTCATAAGGTAAGAATGAAGCCATTGTAGGGAAAATTAAGGACCAGCTACTTTTTATATAAATCACAGGTCAGGGCTACATTGGTTGAGGATTCCATGGGAACAGGACCATTTAACTTCTTCAGGTGTAAAGGAGTAATATTTTGGAGAAGCTCAACCCTCCTTAAGGAAAACCAGATGGTCCATGTCCTTATTAACCCTTTCCCACCGACTTGTAAATATCTAGCAATGGGCTCATTGAATCCTTGAGGGAGTGATCTCCACTTAATCCAAATCCAGCTTTCAAGGTACCTCCTGAACCTATCCCTTACCAAAGGGACCTATGACTCAAAGCCTATCCAGGAAACCATGGGAATGACTCCATGTAGCCTACCAATCACCTAAGAAAGATGATGCTCTGTCCCACTGAGAGTTAAGAAATTAGACTCATAAGAATGAGCCAGAGATGAACTCCACTGAAATCAAGTGATTAAAGTTTACTCCACGGGTGATGGAGAAAACTGACATCACATCCCTTCTGATGTGATGTACTGTGAAGGACACAACATCACCAATGTTGTATTGCTGCAAAATTGTGTAACTTGAGTCTAATCATGGAGAGACTACGAGATAAACCCAAGTTGAGAGAAATTGTACTAAACAACTGACTTATTCTCTTAAAAAAAATTTTTTTTTTTTAAAGAAAAACTCTGAGGCACCTAGATGGCTCAGTTGGTTGAGCATCTGACTCTTGATTTCGGCTCAGGTCATGATCCCAGGGTCGTGGGATCAAGCCTAGCATCAGGCTCTGTGCTGACAGTGCAGAGCCTGCTTGAGATTTTCTCTCTCCTTCTCTCTCTCTCTCTCTCTCTCTCTCTCTTTCCCTCTCCCTCTCCCCCTCTTTCTCTGCCCCTTCCCCACTCATGCACACTTGCTCCCTCTCTCTCACTCTCTCTCTCAAAAAATAAAATAAGATAAAACATTAAAAAAAAGACAAAGAAATTCTGAAGAACCATTCCAGATTAAAGGAGACTAGAGAGATAGATGTGTCGTCCTGGACTGGATTCTTGTCAAGACAGAAGTATTGCTATATACAGTATTGAGACAATTAGTGAAATGTGTATATGACTCATGTTTTAGTAACAGTACTGTATCAATGTTAAATTTTCTGAATTTCTTAATTATATGGTAGTTATGTAAGAGACTACCCTAGTTTCTAAGAGAGAGAAATATTTTCAGTTTAAAGTTCATGATATTTGCAACGTATTCACAAGGAGTTGAGAAAAAATTACATATGATATTTATGTGTGTGTGGATATTAGATAGAGAGAGAGAGACAGAAATGTAGCAAAATGTTAACTAGCGTTGGTGAATCTAAACGAAAAGCATGCAGGATATTCATTATACTATTTTTACAATTTCTGTATAGATTTGAAATTTTTTCAAAATAAAGAGTAAAAAATAAAATAAATCAGATATACTTTAATAATAGTAAATATATGGGGAGGTACACACACTCCTTAAAAAAGAAAGTTGTCTAGCCGAGCTCTAGTTGCTGCAGTCAGTCTTAGTCTATCAGAGAAAGTGTGCCGTATGAAAGAAACGGTTCATAGTACCAGTTAGGAATGCTTTTGACTTCAAGGATCATAAACCCGACTTGTACAAATATGGACCCACATTTGTCATGTCAGCCCTTCTGGAACTGGTGAGGAGATTCCCAGGCTCCTATCTTTTCATTGTGCATTTTTAGTGGATGGGCTTTTTACCTCATGGATACAAGAGGGCTGCAGCATTTCCAGGCATCCCGTCTTCTTTCCGGGAAAGAAAGTCACTTGACCCCTTTTGGTCTCAATTTCCTCTCTTTTTTTAATTAAAAAAAATTTTATTTTAAATGTTTATGTTTGAGAGAGAGAGAGAGAGACAGAATCTGAAGCAGGCTCCAGGCTGAGATGTCAGCACAGAGCCTGATGTGGGGCTCAAACTCGTGAACCACGAGATCATGACCTGAGCCAAACAAAGTCTGACGCCCAACTGACTGAGCCACCCAAACGCCCCTCAATTTCCTCATTTTAAAAATGAGAGCTTTTGGGGCACCTGGGTGGCTCAGTCGGTTAAGCCTCCGACTTCAGCTCAGGTCACGATCTCGCGGTCCGTGAGTTCGAGCCCCGTGTCGGGCTCTGGGCTGATGGCTCAGAGCCTGGAGCCTGCTTCCGATTCTGTGTCTCCCTCTCTCTCTGCCCCTCCCCCGTTCATGCTCTGTCTCTCTCTGTCTCAAAAATAAATAAACGTTAAAAAAAAATTTATAAAAATGAGAGCTTTAAACTAAATTATCTCAAGTTCCCTTCCAGCTATAACAATCTATGCTTGTATTTTCTATCGTTTAAGGTGTTTTTGTCTGAAGTACACACAACTTTGACTTAAACTGGCTTAAACAATTAAGAAATTCATTAACTCACAAAAGAAGGTGGCCAGGCAGACCCGAAACCACCATCAACATTTCAGGCTCTTCCCATTTCTCTGCACTGGCCCAGCTGGACTGGCTTCATCTTCGTCCTTTTGATGAAGCTATTCCAGAAGGTGTATCCAGACAAGACAACGTGCATACAAAGAAGAATTAGCATCTAGTACCATGGCCAGTCTCCTTTCTCACAGAAGAGGTGTAACCTTCCCAGCAGTTGCCTATAAACGTCCTATCATGTTTCACTAGACAGAACTGGCTTGTGTGTGGGTCTTGAACCGTCACTGAAAGAAGGATGGAATTAACTAGTTGGCTTAGACTAACTGGCCTAGCCTACTGATCTGAGGTCGAACGAATTTTGGGGAGTCAACCATTATGTATTTGTAGTCAGGATTCTCCACAGAAACAGAATCAATGGGGAGATTTATTATAGGAACTGGCTCATGTGCTTATGGAGGCTGAGAAGTCTCACAGTCTGCTGCCTGTAGGCTAGAGGACTAGTTAAAGTCAATGGTATAATTCAGTCTAAGTCCAAAGGTCTGAGAACCACGAGCTCCCATGTCCAAGGGCAGGGAATTTGCCCTTCTTTAGCCTTTTTGTGGATTTGATGATGCCTGCACATATTGGTGAGGGCAATCTTTTTACACAGCCTATTAAATCAAATGTGGAATCTCTTCTAGAAACACCCTCACAGACACACCCAGAAATGTACCAGCTATCTGTGCCTCCCTTAGCCCAGTCAAGTTGACACATAATATTAACCATCATAGTGTTCTTTACCTACAATGGGGAATTATTTTGGAATCTATTTTTTTTCCAGATACCACAGGAAGGTTCATTACTATAAAAGGCTCACATATATTTGCTCATCCCTCAAATCAGCATTGGCCACTTCCACTTTAAGCAATGAAATATCTCCTTTATTGACTGGTCTAAGAAATAGTCCAAAAGGAAATATCCAAACAGCCCTAAAGGGGAGTGGATGTCTCTAGAGTTTGTTTACATTAAGTATACATATACATATATATATATATATATATATACACACACATGTATATATACATGTATATACATGTGTGTATATATATATATATATATATAGAGAGAGAGAGAGAGAGAAAGAGCGCATCTAGAGAGAGAGAGAGAGAGAGAGAGAGAGAGAGAGAGCGCATCTAACTATATTCCAGGCACAGGAATGATAATGAAAAGCTGTAGTCTCTGCTCTTAAAGAACTTATACTTTGGTGGTAAAACAGACATCTTCACAAATATAAAATGTCACTAATGGTAAGAGTCAGAAGGAAAGACTACTAAAGAAGGGTAACATCATAAAGGAAATTGCAATTATCTCAAATGCTTGGGATTCTCATGATATTAATCATGCTATAAACTATAAGCAAGATGTGTGTGTGTGTGTGTGTGTGTGTGTGTGTGTGTGTTTGGGAATCTCATCCTTTTGTTTCTTTTATGAGATTAAAAAAATTCTTATATGTAATTACATTTCACTGGAGACTATTTCTTTTAAGTAAGAAGTTAAGTGTTGGTTTCAGCCCTGACACTTTATTCTGTAAGAAGTCTTATAACACAGAAATTCATTTTAACCTATACCTGTAGATTTTCTCCATCCAATTCCACTGGCTACTCTTAATAATTAAAGGGGAGACACTCTTTAGGCTTGGTTATTGATGAGCTAACATATAAGACTTACTATATGCCAGACACTAAGTGCTTTACATATATCACTCATTTATTCCTTGAAGCAACTTAACGATATACAGTGAGGAAACTGGGCTACGAAGGATTAAATAACTTACTCAAGGTCACAGAACCAGTAAGTGATAAAGATGGGATTCAAAAAGAGTTGGCCTGGCCTCAGACTCTGCTCATAACCACTAGGCTATAGTGATACATAGCCGGAGAAGTTGGATCTCAAGACAGAACAGGTGTCAGTCCCATACTCTTTGCTCACTTAATTCATTTGTGCAACATCTTGTGTCAAGTACGTGTGAAGGCAAAATCCAGGTTATTCGTAAAACATGATTAGTCCAAAAAAGAGATCACAGGGAAATAAAAATTAGAAAATATCTTGAGCCGAACCAACCTGGAAAAACACACCATATCAAAATTTTGGTTGCAGCTAAAGCATGCTGAGAGGGTAATTTATAGATTTTAACACATATATTGAAAAGGAAGAAAACCTAAAATCAGTAATTTAATCTTACATCTTAAACAGTTAGAAAAAAAATTTCAAACCCGAAGTAAGTACAAGGTGTGAAAAAATATAGCTCAGGGTAGAAATGGACAAATAGAAAAGAGAAAAATAATAGAGGAAATCAAGGTAATCAAAGTGGTTTTTCAAAAATACCCAGAAATTTGAGAAACCTTTAACTAAAATGACCAAGGAATAAAAAAGGAGAGAAGGCACAAAATACCAAAATTAAACATGAAAGTAGTATCATACCTAGAGTTTCTACAGAAATTAAGTCTTTTAAGGGAACATTATGAACAACATTATGCAAACAAAGTAGATGATTTAAATGAAGTAATCAGATTCCTATAATGATACAACTTATTAAAGCAGATTCAAGAAGAAATTTCTTAAAACCTTAATAGATTTATAAAAAGTAAAGAAATTAAATTAGCAACTAAAAATCGTTCCCCCCCATGGCAAAATGGCTTTATTAGTAAACTTTATCAAACATTATTTAAAAATACAAATCATACACAAAATCCTTCAGAAAACATAGAAAGAGAAAACAACTACTAATTCACTGAGGACAGTATTAACCAGATACCAAAGCCAGATAAATACATCACAAGAAACAAAGAACCAAACAAACCAATATCCCTTATGAATAGATGTAAACATATTTAACATAATATCAGCTAACTGATTCCAGAAACATAAAAGAGTTATGCCCCAAAAACAAGTGGGATTTAAATCCCAGGAATACAAGATGGGTTTAACATCCTAAAATCAAATAATCAATTCATGTGAATTGTAGAAAAACAGGACAAAAGACTACGTGAACATCACAACAGACGGAGCATTTGACTAAATCCAATGCCCATTTATGATGAAAACTCTCAAGAAACTAAGTATGGAGGGGTGCCTGCGTGGCTCAGTCAGTTAAGCGTCCGACTTCCACTCAGGTCATGATCTCATGGTTTGTGGGTTTCGGCCCCGCGTTGGGCTCTGTGCTGACAACTCAGAGCCTGGAGCCTGCTTCGGATTCTGTGTCTCCCTCTCTCTCTGCCCCTCCTCTGCTCATGCTCTCTCTCTCAAAAATAAATAAACATTAAAAAAAGAAAAAGAAAAAAAGAAACTAGGTATAGAAAGAATTTCCTCAATCTGATCAAGGGCACCACCAAAAACTAACAGCTGACTTTATAGTTAGTGCCAAAAAACCGAATGTTTTCCCCCTAAGATTAGGAATAATGCTAAGCGAAATAAGCCAGTTAGAAAAAGACAAACACCACATGATTTCACTCATATGTGGAATTTAAGAAACAAAACAAACACAGAAAAGAGAGAAAAACCTAAAAGTATCCTTAAGTATAGAGAACAAACTGATGGTCACCAGAGGAGAGGTGGGTGGCAGGATGGGCACAAGAGGTGAGGGGATTAAGAGCACGCTTACCGTGATGAGCCCTGAGTAATGTATAGAATTGTTGAATCACTAGATTGTGCACCTGAAACTAATATAACACTGTATGCTTACCTATACTGGAATTTTAAAAAATAATTTAAAAAAGATACTTGTAAGGGAAGAAAAAATACAAAATAGTCAATTTAAATTAAAAAAAAAAGTTGGGAATAATGCAAGAATGTGTGCTGTCACCACTTCTACTCAAATAAAGGTTTTTAGCCAGTGCAGGAAGCAAGACAAATAAAAGAATGCAGACTGGGAAGGAAGACATAAAACTCTCTTTGTTCACATTCATATAGAAATGCAAAGGTCCTAAAATAAGACAAAGTAAATTTGAAAGTGTCAAAGCTTGGTATATAAAGTTTAATTTTAAAAATTATTATATGAAAGCCATAGCAGCCAAGAATAAATGGTATTGGCATAATAATAGACATAGAGATCAATGGAACAGAAAAGAAAGTCCGCAAACAAACCCTTACATTTATGGTCAATTGATTTTCAAAAGGTGTCAAAGCAGTTCAGTGGGGGAAAGCTTAGGCTTTTCAAGAATTGCTACTGGGACGACTGGATATCCAAATGCAAAAACATGGATTTAGACCTTTATACAATATGCAAAAATTAACTCAAAGTAGATGACAGACCAATATGTAAGAGCTAAATCTATAAAACTTCCAGAAGAAAACATATAAGAAAATCTTTTTGACTCTGGATTTGGAAAGGATTTCATAAATGTGACATCAAATACATGATCTAGCTATTATACAGAATAATAATAATAAATAAATAAATAACAGGAACCATAAAAAGGAAAACATTGGTAAACTGGGCTTCATCCAGGATACATAAAGAACTCTGAAACCCAACAAGATGAAGCAATTTCAGTGTCTATCAGAAGAAAGGATAAAGAATATGCGGTATGAATCATATAAAGTGGAATATTATTAGCCTTAAAAAGGAAAGAAATTCTGACACACGCCACAACATGGATAGCCTCGAAGACACCATGTTAAGTGAGATCAGCCACTCACAAAACGATAAAAATTGTATGACTTCACTCCTATGAGATTCCTAGAGTAGCCAAGTTCATAGAGATGGAAAGTAGAATGGTGGCCGCCAGGGGCTGGGCAGAGGGACGAACGAGAAGTTAGTGTTTAATGGGTACAGAGCTTCAGGTGGGAGTACGGACAAGTTCTGGAGACAGGTGGCGGCGAGGGGTGTGCAGTAATGTAAGTAGATACTTAACGACAGAACTGTGTGGTTAAAATGGGAAATTTTTTTGTCATCTATATTTTATAATATTTAAAAAGTGAAAAAAACTCAGTAGTAAGAGGGCAAGCCACCCAATTTAAAAATGGTCACAACGTTTACATAGATAATCATCAAAGAGATCTACAAATGACTAACAAGCCCAGGAAAAGCTGATGAATTTGATTAGCCATTATGGAAATGCAAATTAAAACCACAACAAGATACCAGTACGCACCTACTGTCATGGCTATAATTCCAAAGATTAACAATACCAGGTGTCGGTAAGTATGTGTAGAAACTGGCATTTTCATACTTTGCTGATGGAAATATAGAACTCTACAGCCAAACTTTGGAAAACGGTTTAAGTTTTTTTTTTAAAAATTCGAACATATACTTACTATGTAACCCAGAGATCTCAATACTAGGTATTTACCCAAGAAAACAGGCTCCCGTAGACTTGTATAGACAGCATCCTTCATCATAGCCCCCCAGACAGAAACAACCCAAATGTTCATCAACAGAGTGGATGAATAATGTGTGGTGTGCATCCATATAATAACAGAATAATGGTCAGAAATAAAAATAAATGCACTGTTGCTACATGCAATATCAAGCAGGAACCCAGCCGCCAATCCTGAGTGGGGATTCCCACTCTTTGAGGGATAGCCCTCTCTCTCCACCAAGCATTTCATTTCTTAGAAACCATAGGGTTAAGTGTGCACAGCTCCTGACTCCTGCAATTACTCTGTGGGTTTGAAACTGAGTGTATTTTACCAGGCCAACAGCCCGTCTCTGGCACCTCTGATGGCTCTTTCTCACTATTCACTTCACTCAGTTGTTATTTTTTCTTTTCTGTATTCTGTGGCTTTATAACGTTCCAAAATTTTCCATGAAGACGATTTCCAGAAGAATGAGCTACTAGGTTTGGATAGCAAGCTCACTGGCTCACTTACTGCCCCTGCAAGGACTCACCTGGCTGACCTTGCCCCTTAGGAGACATGACCAGGCCTTGGGATCCCACCAACCACACTTCTCAAAGTCTCTGTAAGGAGGAGAAGCCAGAAAAACCACCTCCATGTCCACCCCCCCAGCTGGGTCTCAGCCCTCATCACTTCCAGCTTAGAGAAAACATACAGCAGGGTATTTTGGGCTCTGGGAACAATGCCTGCAAAAGGACAAGGTGTAGGTACTAAGTGGAGGCCTGGCTCAGGCCAAAGTCCTGGGCTGAACCTTACTCCTAAGTGGGACCCTAGTCCCACGCCAAAGCTCAGTCCCACAGCTACATTTTAAAATAAAGTTTTATGGGCACACAGTCATGTCCATTCATTTACACATTGTCTATGGCCGCAGTCACACCAAAGTGGCATTTGAGTAGTTTTGACAGAGACAGTGTGGCCCACGGAGCTATTTACTCTCTGGCCCTTTACAGAATAAATTTGCTCACCCTCTACCCCATTCCTCAGAGCCCAGGACTCTGTGTCTATCTTCTCGGAGGAGTCCTGGTATCAGACCTGTCAGCCGGTGAGAGGCAGCATGGTGGGGAGAAGTCACTGGAAACAGCCACTGCTGTTCTACCTTCAGAAGATGGGGTTTGGGTAGTCTGCCACTGACTGGCAAATCCCTGAATTTCTTACAAGTTTCTCTGTTGTGCCGTTGCTGCTGGCCCAGGGCACACTTTGGGAACCTCTGTCCCAGATCAGTGGGTGGTTCTCTACCATAGACATGGCATATTTGAGTCACCAGGGAGTTTTAAAAATCGAAATGCCTAGGGGCGCCTGGGTGGCTCAGTCCGTTGAACAACGACTTTGGCTCAGATCATGATCTCATGGTTCGTGGGTTCGAGCCCCTGTCAGGCTTTGTGCTGACAGCTCAGAGTCTACTTTGGATTTTAGATTCTTGGTCTCCTTCTTTCTCTGCCCCTCCCCTGCTCATGCGTGCTCTCTCTCTCTCTCCTCTGTCTCTGTCAAAAATAAGCATAAAAAAAAATCCAAATGCCTAGGTCACAATCCACAACAACTAAGCCAGAATCTCTGGGAGGGGGACCCAGACATCAGCATTTTTAAAAGCTTCCCAAGTGATTCCAATGTGCAGCCAAGGTTGGGAATCATTGAAGAGAACATTATCCAAGGTTGTTGGAGGAATATGTGGGTCTTTTCTTGTTCGTTTGTTCACTGATGTTATGTCATTTACACCTTTTAAAAGCCAGACCCAAAACAGATACATTATGGACTCGAGTGTAAAATCAACATGGCTTTTCAGACATTTTCTGTTTGTAGTGAACTGCTTACTGCTTTAGGTGGCATCCTGCTATCAAGGGAAGCTGTGATTCATGTGAAAGCACCTTACAGTTTATGGAGCTTCATGAGCCTAGGCAAGCTTTGTCTAAATCTCTCCATGAATTTGCATCTGATGCAGCTATTGATAGGATTTCCAGGGCCTCTTCCTCCCGAAACCAGCTATGCATTAACTTCCTCTGAAGTGTACCTGGATCTACTTCTTTCCTTTCTGGAGCCACTGCCGCGTCTCCCCCCCCCCCCCCCCCCCCCCCCCCCCCCCCCCCCCCCCCCCC